>NC_136789.1:43239654-43839654 GCF_951216825.1 Electrona antarctica | reverse complement strand
GCGATACATTCCCATCCCTTCCTTTCATTGTCTGTCTGTCTGTCTGTCTGTCTGTCTGTCTGTCTGTCTGTCTGTCTGTCTGTCTGTCTGTCTGTCTGTCTGTCTGTCTGTCTGTCTGTCTGTCTGTCTGTCTGTCTGTCCGTCCGTCCGTCCGTCCGTCCGTCCGTCCGTCCGTCCGTCCGTCCGTCCGTCCGTCCGTCCGTCCGTCCGTCCGTCCGTCCATCCGTGGTGGTGCTATAACAGCCTGCTTCATATTTTGGCCTAAAACTCTAGAACTGTAGATCCTACAATGAAAACATTTCCCCCCTGGATTCATAGGATCAGGATGGATCATGATGTTTTTCTACAGATTTTGACCAAAACTAACACAAATTAAGTCATGTAATCAAGATGAATCAGTCAGATTTTTCATTCCATTACAAAGTTTGCAGGAGGGGCCTGTTTTGCAAAAAGTGCCACAAATCAAGAAATCATGCACTGATCCCATCCGCCCTAGATTTTTATTACACATTGAGGGGCCTCCAAACAATGCAGAGCGGAAAGCAATTCCACTTCCTTGGGCACCACAAATGCTATCACTGTTTGTTGCAGAAAAATGCTCTCATGCGTCATATAACAAAACACAATCATCCACAAATTTGAATCACATTTAGGGGCTTCTATAGAACACACCTCCAATTGACCCTTCGCTAAACCCCACCCGCTCCACTCTGCCAGTCCAAGGTCTGGCAAGCTGTGCTTCACCCACTGAGATGCATGTTAATTTAAATGATGGAATTTCTCCATTCTCAATCGAACATTTCAGTAGCAAGATCAAAATGTCTTCTAAATGTAGTCAACAAGGCCTGCAGTAGCATGACATTATTTCAATTAACTAGAAATACGAGGAAATGTTAGAGGGAGAATCAGTATCCAACTCAATTTAATGCACGGTATAAGGCTACGGTGATTAGTATTATTGCCATGATATCACCTGCTGGGTGGGTGAGACGTGAGTCGTGTAACTTTCCCGACATTAAGCTGTGTATTTGTTCAACAACACAGCCATGCAAAATAACATTGACAGCTATGAGGTGACAGAAGCTTGCCCAGCTTAGCAACGGTTGCTAAACTATTTGGATTGGCATTGGGCAATCGCTTTTGGGGCGGTTTAGCGAAGGATCCATTGTTGCTCTGTGTGGCATACAAACTCTATTTCCTACCGCAGCTTCCTCGTGTCCGTACGGCTGCACTCCACTACTGTCATATAGCTCTGGGTAGGCAACCCGGCCTGGCAGAGATCTGCGCTCTGAGGAAGAGCATAATTTTCTTGTAAAACGTCTTGCCAGAAAATGTGATATACTGTATATAAAACTTAATAAATCCCTTACTTGCATCCTTCACATAATTATATAGTGATACAAAAGTAATGACTGTACACAGTCTTTATCAAATCCATCTTCACCTTCTCATTAACCTTGTTTACAAAATAAACAATGCTATATAGTTAAAGCAGCAAACATGATAATTAGAATTCAGGGGAAAGAAAACAAGAAGCTAAATCAAAAGGCCTTGTTTTTCGTGCCGTAAATCTGCTTAACCGTAGAAAAAAAGACTATCCACCCACTGCTTTCTCTTCAGTCTTCCCACTGTTCCATTTAAATGTCTTGTATGTTTCTCCTTTTTTGTCTAATGTGATTATTTGTAGCACTGTACGCCTTGCTGCAAGCCAAATTTCCCATTACAGACAATAAAGCATTGAACTTGAACTTCACTAATGGGTGGCATTTGAGTCTTGTTCCTGAGGTGTCAAAAGAAAAGGATAAATCATCCGCCTCCAGTCACTCTGCACTTTTCCAACTTTCTCTTGTCCAATTTCACTGTTAACTTCCTTTAATAGCAGTCCTGGTCGTAGGTGGTGGCCGTGGGTGCCATGCATGATTAAAGGCCCTGAGTCATAATGCAGAAGAATTAAATCATTTAAACTCACACATAGAAATGTAGTAATAATAATAGCATTGTGCATCTCATGGTCTAGTGTCTAACCTTGGCTGCCCCATGAGTCTCGCTCATAGACCATTAGTGGCAGCTTTCAAGGAGAGCGAAGCGTGTACACTGATGATTAAATCTGGGCTTGAAAATAGCATTTTTATCTGTGTAAATGGCACTGCTACTGTATAGTACATAAAACTGCCAACTGCTCCATTTTCCTCCAGATGCCCCTTTGCAAATCACTTCCTTAGGCTTCTAAATACACCCCCTCTTTGTAAACCCTAGTGATGATTCATCAAGCCACTCATTTACCTCCTCGGAGTGCTAATGTTTTTACTACAATATTTATCTTAACCACTATTAGTTTTTGCTGTCTTATTTCTCCTTTTTCTTATTTCTTTATTGCTCTATACTGGGAATTAAAAAGGAACATTTTGATCCTGCAGTCTGAATCAACAGAATGGAAAATGGTTTGACTGGCACTGTGGTTGGAGTTTGTGTTGAAGATAACTTGTGTGTGTCGAAGATAACTCTTAGTGACAAGAGGAGTGTGATGGAGTGGGTGGCACCATGTCAGACTTTCCTACCATGTGACAATATATTATATAGTACGTAGCTGGATGTTACTCGCTACCTCAATGATGGCTAATAAAATCTTCAACCACCAGTCTATGATATCAACCCTAGTATCACAGCAGGTTCGTGTTTTTTAGTTGAGAAATGTTACATTATATAACAGTGTTTGTGTGTGCGTGTTGTTCAATATGGACGGACTGTTTAGTAGGCCTATACAGTTACCTTCTTCAGGGGGATGCAGAGAAGGACTACAATTGTATTCAGAATTGCCAGTAATTGGCAATTAACATAAAAATCCGCTGCCTTTTATAAAATGTAAATGAAAATGTATCTCTTTTGAGGACGTTGCAGGCCGGATTAAGATAGTCCAGAGGCCCGGTCTGGCATGTTGCCCATGCATGTCTACAATCTAACTAGTATGGCAAAAGTTGCGTATTGCGTTTGTTTGATATGAACAGAGTTCATATCAAACAACTTTAGTTTTTTTCAACCAAGGTTCATGTTTTAGGTTGTTATTAGAGAAAGTATAAGATGAGTGTTAATTTTTCTTCATTTGCTGCTTTCTTTCGTTTTAGGGATTTTAGCGGCTTTTGACAGGGGGGCGGGGGCATTCGAGCATGGGGCTAAATATGTATTTCTTTACAAAATATTATGGCGATTTATTTTTTTATTATTTACTATAGTCCTAATATACCCCAGGAAATTACATCTGGCCACAGAAGATCACATGATCTACTGAATGTGAAGGTAGCCTACTGGGGGGAAGCCACACTGTGTGTTATAGGCTCAATATGCAGTTTGACACATTCAGTAGATCTCGTGATCTTTTGTAGCCAGATGTAATTTCTTGGGGTTTAGTAGGACTAGAGTAAATAATAAAAAAATAAATCGAATGCCCCCGCCCCCCTGTCAAAAGCCACTAAAATCCCTAAAATGAAAGAAAGCAGCAAATGAAGAAAAATTAACTTTCTCTAATAACAACCTAAAACATGAACCTTGGTTGAAAAAAACGAAAATTGTCCTTTAATCAGTGCTAAATGCATATTGCATTGTAAAATATATCTGAGCCAATCTGTACCAGAGTTCTTAATCAGTGCTAAATGCATATTGCATTGTAAAATATATCTGAGCCAATTTGTTGACAATATCGGAAATACGGATGTGCTACCTAAAAATGTCCTGGAACAAATCTTGGGACATTGACAAAAAGAGAATGAAAAGACATTCATTGTTCCTGAAAGCCGGACAGATGTACTGATTGGATTGATTGATTTACTTCTTAAACTATCGAAGCGGAGGACTCAGGGATAGGGAGAATAATTTTGAATATTCAGGGGGATGAGTGTTCTTGTGAAATACCTATTAATCTTTGGGACTGTGTAGATAAATTATGGTGTCGGGATTCTATGCATGCTGCCAGAATCATTAGCTACCACAGTCCCTCGTGCCTAGACAGGCGTGGAGACTAATCAGCATCTGTAATGGACACACTTCATAATTGTCACTTGCCCATGGTCTGGTGTGGAGGCCTTAGTGGGCGCTCACTCCTGAATAAATGTGTAGGCAGCTCATATGGAACGAGCTGGCAATGTGATGTGCCTGTGTGTGCACTCATTATTTCACCTCAGGAATTATGTCTGTAGAATACAGGGGGTTTTCAACATTTAATACCATAGAATTTCCAAAGTGCAAATGTCGTCCTATTCTTACAGTTACTGAAGCACAGTGAGTTCCTTATAATTAAGGGAACTTTATAGGCAGTCTTCCCAGGCGGGTGTATGTAAGAGTACCTGTGTTAGATGTTTCATCTTTATTAGCCAGAGCATGGTAAGCCTGGCTCTCCATGCAATAATCCCCAGCTAAAGAAACAGCTTTCAAGGAATTAACATCAAAAGCAAAGCTTTGCGTACTGGCGGGGGAGCTTTCACCATAGCCTGCCTCAACTATCTCCTAAGTATTCTCAGAGCCTCAGGGATGAAGTGGAAGTTAAGTTTAACTTGCTCTGTGTTCCTTCGCAAGTCGCTGACCTTGTTCTCAGGTCTCGTATTAATCCCTGATGTGCCTACAATCCGTAAAGGTTTGGGGGCGGTACCATGGGATAGTGACGGAGGGTCTCTAGGGCCTATTACCCATTCTTTCACTTAAAACCACATGCAGTTCAGCCCTCCCTATGATCAAGGTGACACTCTTAACATTCTGGATTCACAAATCAAATAATGAAGCTAAATGCTGAGATGATCGAGGCATCCAGATTGCAGCTTCATCGCTCAGTCTGTGCCTTACTGATAGCCATGAACATAATATGGTTCAGATTAACCATAACACCCAGCATGGCTGTGAGAACCTGAGTGATATAAGTCATAAGTCACATGTAATGTTATAAAAAAGTAATCCACCATTTCAGTGCTAAGATGTAAGAAATATATTGTTTATTTCTTTTGCTTATGTCAATCATTGCATTCCGTCAGACTAACCCAGAGTAAAACCAGTAAGAGCATTACACTTGCTGGTAGCTCATGTGCATTTGAGACTCTAAACTGGTAGCCTATACCACTTTTTTATGCTCTTAAATCACTTTCCAATAAAGAAGACTTTCGCTTGCTTTTATCCTTTAAGTCCTAAGTGGCCTTTTTAAACCATAACAGTATCTTTTCAAAGCATAATAAAAAAACAAAACAAAACAACAACAACAACAGAATTGGCAGCATTGCTTTATAGGGGGCTAACAAGGGCTATATCGCCTCATGTGAGGTTCAAAGTGAATGCCCCGAAGTAAAATTGTCTACCTGAAGTTACCACTCCCATCGCACAATCATACGGTGTCCTTCCTGGGACAGAGAATCTGTTCCTTGTCGCTATCAATTCTATTTATTTGAATTTCTTGGTAGGCCTACTGTATTGTAAATGCATGTCATGGTACACATTTATGTCGCACTCACACAAGAGACATAATATTAGCCGAACTACTCGGCTATTAGGGTTCTGGTACTAACACATAATCCATAACTGTGCATCTATTTTATACCTGCAGTGTCGAGTCTAAGTTCTGAGGAAAGGTTTTCATTGCATACAAAGTTGTTTTGTAACTGTGCAATAAAGACACACTCGCCATACAATGTGACAACACAACGGTACAACAAAATGTACATTCAACATAACTTATTGTCTCCACCAGGCCGAAGGCATGGGGAGAGAGTATGTTTTGCACTCCGTCCGCCCGTCCGTCCGTCCGTCCGTCCGTCTGTGAACAGCTAATCTCCGGCACCGTTAACCCGGTCGATGCCAAATTTTACACACACACTCCCTGGATGCCAACGATGAACCTCTGCCCCAAAATTTCCAGAACGGCCTGTTATAGCAGCCACCAGGAGGCCGACTTTTGAAAATTTTATATTACTCCTCCAGATTCTGTCCAAAAATCCTGCAAATCGTTACACAGTATCTCTATAGTCATGTGTTCAAGATGGATCTGTCCGATATTTCATATTCCATCCTAATTGGCTAACATTGGCTTTCAAAGTTGGATTGGCCCTTTTGAAACAAAAAGCCTCAAATCATGAACGCAGCGTGCAATTTATGTGAAATCTTTCACAGACTTTCCTACTAAGCTGAGGAATATTATCCCACCCTTTTCACATTGGCCTGTTATAGCGCCACCAACAGGTGGATGTTTGCAAAACACATTTTTGGAACAAAATGCCTCAAATCATCCAATTGCCATCAATGGTGTAAGAACAAATGGTACCCTTTTCACATTGGCCTATTATAGCGCCACCAGGAGGCCACAACCTGACCTGGCCTGGTGGAGACCTGTGCCCCGAGGGGCACTTTTTCTAGTTACTTTTTTTTCCCTTTGCTTTGTTGGAATCATTATACACAACATACTTATACACATTCTGAGACAGAGACAGAGAGAAACAGAGGATAATGGGCTTACTTGAAACTATTATATTCCAGGCAGCTATCAGAATAGTCAAATTGCTTTATACCTATAGGCAGGAACAGCCACTGCATAATGTCAATAGGTGTTTAGGCGGAAGGAGAGAGAAAGATGTGTTTCTCATCTCAGCTTGGGTAATGAGAAAGCTTAGGAGGTGAGGGAGCATTGACACTTCATTTACAGTGTATGCACAGAACAGCTTTCCCTGATAGTCAAACCTATCTCAAGATAAAATCCTTTAATTTTGTGGAGCCCGGCAAAGTAAAGCAAAAAGCATTGCAGAGATAACAATACAACTAGTGCAAAATGACTATTTGTAAAGAGACAGTTAACTAACACTACACTACATGTCACGGCTGCGTGATTTGATGACAACAAACATTTTTCACATGCTAAGAGCCCAACCATAAAAAAGATAAATCAATAAGTGTTGTATTTTAGCTCTAATCTTGTGAAATAAAATAGAGTATTACCTACATCTACTATACTGTATAATCTGATTAATAAAATGATAAATTCAAAATGGAAAATCAATAACACTGAGAATGATTGCTTGGCATATTGCCTCTACTGTATATCCTACTATAAACTACATTTAAGATGGTATTAGTACAGTCACTCCTGCTCATAGTGATGTCCCTTAATGGTTTAGACATTTAATTCATAGCACTTCAAATGCATCAAGGACTATAACCTTTAAGCCTTAACCTTTTTTAATTCAAAAATTGCCATCATTATGGCATGTTGTTTTCTTATATAATGATGAGTACTCGTGGGTGTTAGGGACAGAAAGACAAGCCCATTTTGACGCAATTTTCAGTCAATGTTAATTTCACACCTTTGATTCAAATTGAAAACAGAATTTCTGTTTCCGTTTGTGCCGCTATTCATTTTCAATCTCAGTGAGTTTATCGACCAGCAAGTCCCAAGGCTCTCTCTCTGAGGGAGTTGATACGCTAGGGAATGAAACGTGGAAAATGCTTGCATCAACAGGTGTGATTAGATCAATAATGCTGAGGCTTTACTTAGTGCTGCTCCTTATAAGAGATACCCTATATTTCTGGCTGGAGAGTGCAAGTTTCCCATCTGCAACTAGAAAAGGGCCGCTCAGTGGAGCGCATATCTCTGCCAGGAGGCATTCTCTCTCTCTCTCTCTCTCTCTCTCTCTCTCTCTCTCTTATTCTGTGTGGAAGAGATAGACATAGCAATCGTTATAATTTTTCACCAATAAATATATTGGTTATGTGGAACTTCATATTGTTCATTGTTAACAGATTAATCGCCCAGGACGAAGTTCTTTGTCCTTTCTATTAGTAACGCCCGACGCTCAGGACGAAGTATTGTCCTAAAGACGAAGTTTATTGATATGAGAACAGATCGCCTGGCTGTATAGCCCAGGCGCGCCTGCTGGGCTCTCCTCGGTGACGTGCAAGACTGAGACGTCATCAAAAAACTCCCTCCTCTGTTTAGCTGAGCGAAAATCTTAAAACGTTCATAAATCGCGATCTAAATCATCACGTCTTTTTCTGAAAAAAGATCCTGTGTTAGACGGCGCTCCGCGGTCCAGTCGCTAGTCTCGATAGATTTATTCTTGTCTCCCGTTGTTGTCGATCGATTCTAAAGTGCTGTGGCTATTATTAGCTGCTACACAACATCATGAACTTCCGGCCGGTCCGTCCGGAAAAGGCGTCCGTGTTTATAAATCGACTGGGCGCATGAATGTAATGGATTAAATAGTTCCGGGCAATTAAAGTGTTAATCAATGTCAATCAATTTCTGTGTTTGTCCTTGAATCTAGAATGGCATGATACAAAAATGCTGAGTGAGTGAGTGAGTGAGTGAGTACTTACTTTACTTTATTTGTTTATTTGGACAGGACAATGCATATTAATGGACGTCACATGGACGTAAATACACCGGATATAGCACAGTTGCTCATTTTCATCCGCAGTCCTCACAAAACGGAAAACAGACAGTGGAATACATTTACATAACATTATATAGGGAACACAGCATAAACAAAGAAATACACCTAAAACTAGAAAAAGTGCCCTTCTGGGCACAGGTCTCCACCAGGAGGATAGGACTGTGTGAGACGTTTGGCAAAAAGTTTAGGAGTAATATAAACATGTTTGCCTTTGATGGCAATTGGATGATTTAAATTGCATGCTGCGTTCATGATTTGAGGCTTTTGTTCAAAACGGGGCAATCTTGCAAACTGTGAAAGCCAATTATAGCCAATTAGGATGGAATATGAAATATCGGACAGATCCGACTTGAGCACATGACCATAGAGATACTGTGTAACGATTTGTGAGTTTTTTGGACAGAATCTGGAGGAGTAATATCAAAAAATGTGTTTTACAAAAGTCGGCCTCCTGGTGGCGCTATAAAAGGCAGATGCGGAAAATGCATGTCAAAGGTTTGTCCTTGGCCTCTAGGGAGTGTGCATGCAACGTTTCACGCAGATCGGTGCAGTTTTAGGTAAAAAAATTGAAAAGCTGCCTCATGGTGGCGCTATAACAAGCCGTTCTGGAAAATGCAGGGCAGAGGTTCATCGTTGGCATCCAGGGAGTGTGTGTGCAAAGTTTGGCATCGACCGGGTTAACGGTGCCGGAGATTAGCTGGTAACGGACGGACGGAAGGACGGACGGACGGACGGACACACACACACACACACACACACACACACACGGACGGAGTGCAAAACATACTCTCTCCCCATGCCTTCGGCCTGGTGGAGACAATAATCATGAATGGTTGCAGCTTTGGTTTTCAAGCAACCAATTTTTCAGATTAAATTTAAAATATGTAAATGTAGCACAATCCCTTATACGCAGAGGAAGGCCATTCCATGCTACACAACCCTGTACTGAGAGGACATTTTGGCCGAATGTTGTTTGTCGGTGCGGCACTTCGCAGTCTCCTTGAGTGTTGAGTGGTTGCTCTGGTACTGATTCCCCTATCAGGCTTCCGTTTAATGAATTCACTTTAATGAATTCACAGACCATGTAGGGTCTTGTATATGACCCCAACCTGTTTGAATTTTTTTAAGTTATCAAAGCTAAAAATTGAGCCTCCGGAGGATGTTACAATGATGATATGAGTGGGGCTTCCTGTCAAACACTTTGAGCGCTGTAGAGCTGTTCTATGGGTTTGAGAGTAGTCACACCTGTGCAAGACCAGTTTGTGAAACAGTATTCAATGTGTGATAGGATCATACAGTGAAGATACGATCTGGCCGCTCCAACTGTCAGGAAGGGTCTAATTTGTTTAAAACTTTGGAGGTTGAATTTAATCGTATTAGTGACTTTCTTCACATGTTTTTTAAAGGTGAGGCTTGAGTCTAATATGACTCCGTGGTACTTGAACTCTGGGACAAGGTCAAGTTCCTCTCCACCCAGAAACACATTTGAGGACTCCAACACAACACAGTGAGTGAGTGAGTGAGTGAGTGAGTGAGTGAGTGAGTGCGTGCGTGCGTGCGTGCGTGCGTGCGTGCGTGTCGTAAATGTATCTGCCCACCTGGAGATAACAGCTATAATAGTTAGTTAGTTTGCTTAAGTTCCAAGTTGTTTATTCCCTGTTGTCACTTTAGCGAATACCTATTTGTTCAGAACACTGCACCATCTGACAATGTTTGGTGAATTAAGTTCTAAAATCTATCCACACTAAAAATTGACCTAGAACCATGGCTACCATGGCTGTCCTCAAATTATAATTGGACAATGCACTCCCACAGCAACCTCCACAGAAGGAGGGCTCAGAAGAGACATATTTTGCTGCTATTGGTGTTGTTTCTGATCATGTTTTGAATGTATTGTGTATGTCTTGTTGATTAATTGAGTGCAATGGACCACAATGGAAACAAGCCGCCCGCTAGGGCTTTTTGTTATCCTTTTCAGCATAGCTTTTCTGACTGTACTGCCATACTGTTAACAAACATGTTAGTATTCAATCAAATTCAATCAAAAAAAAGCCTCTATAGTACGCACCTAGAAATATGTGTAATGAAGTTGATTTCCTTGTGTTGTTTTCTCCTCCTCCCATGTCATGCATCTTCGGGTACTTAGAAAATAGCTATATCAATTTGAGATATTATTATTATTGTTATTGATCAAACATGCACACCAGCCTGGCACACACGTTCCCATTCCGATTCAATCCCTGCAATAGACAAGCTCCTTGCATCACAACCTGGCATCTGAACCACTTGAATCTACAATAGCCATGGCTGCTGAAGTATCACACGTAATGCCCACTTTTTTGTTGCGTGCTGCGCTGTCCCATATGTATTTGCTATATGTCACACAGACACGTTTCTTCTCATCCAACAAAGACCTTCAAACCTGCACGGCCAGGTGCTTTGAAGGTCACACCAGAGTTTTTCAGAAACATTTCCAGATACAGAAAACACACCAAAACATGTCCTGCCATCTCTTTTCAGGAGTTCACTTTATGACTCCTAATGTTCTCATTAATGAACAACAGTCACCCAAATTCTATTTCTGTCCAAATGGAATAGAAAATAGGTGAGTAAATACCAGAAACGGTCACTCCTAATGAAAGAGGGCTCTATACAGTATAAAACCGAATACCCCAAACGGAAACATATCAAGGCAATGAAATTATATAAATTAAAATTCATACATTCCAGTTGCCCAAAACACAAGGAAATATACTATATACTGTAGTGATCATAATATTATTGTGTGAATGTGGCACGTACAATACAAAGCAGATGCGAGGCCTTCTTGTCCGAGTTGATGTGATGTTTGTGTTACAAATAAAGCCATGACCTCTTCACATCTGGGGTAGGGCATTCATTTACGAAAATAAAAAGTAAAAAGGTAAAAAGTTGAAATATGGAGATTCTGCCAGTCAGCAACGATATACAATACTACGCCTTGACATTGTATATGACCTCAATTTATGAAGGATTTTCATTTTATACACATACAATTAGCAAGAGGTTTTTGAACTCAGATTACTGTAAGCCCAAATTGTGTATGAATTGGCTCAAAGAGTGAATAGAAAATAAACCTCTGAAACAGGATTTGTCAGTAATGGGGACAATATAGCAGGAAACAGGAAATTAATTAAGAACAATATGACCCTATTAAATAGTTTATTTCAGAAAGCGTAAAATGTCATAGAAGAAAATGTCAAGAATGCATATCTACAAAAGGTTAGAGGAGGTACATAGCAGTCTTCCTTAATTTCTTGGCATGCTTATTAGCAAAGTTAG
Organism: Electrona antarctica; assembly: GCF_951216825.1. Classification (NCBI taxonomy): domain Eukaryota; kingdom Metazoa; phylum Chordata; class Actinopteri; order Myctophiformes; family Myctophidae; genus Electrona; species Electrona antarctica. Next base: position 43,827,919 of record NC_136789.1, on the reverse strand, counting down.
CAATTAGCAAAATCATTGAAACAATACCCTACTAAAGGGTCACTGGATGAAATATTTCATAGCTAAAATAGGTACCAGTTCTACAAGCTCACAACACATTTTATATTACTCTCACAGATTTTATCCATATATCATGCAAATCAGCACTATCTCCATAGTCATGTGATCAACACGGATCTGTCCGATTTTCCATATTCCATCCCGATTGGCTAATATTGGCTTCCAAAGTTTGCAGGATTGGTTAGTTTTGAACAAAATGCCTTAAATCATGAACGCAGCGTGCAATTTACCTGGAATTTTGCACTCTAAATAAATCCCACCCTTTTCACATTGGTTTGTTATAGCGCCACCAGCAGGTGGACTTTTGTGAAACACATTTCTGGAACAAAATGTAAGGTATAAGAAGAAATGGGACCCTTTTCACATTGGCCTATCATAGTGCCACCATGAGGCCACAATAACCTATACCTGACCTGTCGGAGACCTGTGCTCCGAGGAGCACTTTTTCTAGTCTAATACTATTTTCTATCTAACCTTAACCCTAACCCTACTGGAGGGAGGAGTGCACAGGGGTGTGAACAGAATCAGATAGACACCAAGTGGTGCTAAAGCACCTGCTCTTTTGCCCTCTGGACAGCAATTAGTGCCCTTTTGAAAGTTAGCTTTGTGTACGTCTGTTCATTTTATTTTTGTTACAGTCTACAGTATGCGGCCCATGGTGACATCGACCAATTCTGGATTAAAAGGGTCTAATACATTATGTATGCCCAAAAATCTATGAATCTCACACAGCCGGCGGTTCATTTTTTCACTTGAGCACCTGCCCCTCAAAATGTCTGTCACTGGGAGTGCGGGCTAATAATCGTTTTATCCATGTGTACTGTATCACTTTATCCAAAATATATGACAACACGATCACTATTGCCTCTGTCTAAAATTATTACACGCACGCACGCACACATGCACACGCGCGCACACACACACACACACACACACACACACACACACACACACACACACACACACACACACACACACACACACACACACACACACACACACACAGCTTGTTCTTCAAATATTCTGGCTCCCAAGAGTTGACTACTGTATATGGAAGACCTTTCTTTAAACCCAGAAGATGATGCAGTAGCTACTGAAGTCTATAAGTGTATTTCTATAGACGCTGGTATTTAAATGATTGTTTTCTTCACACAGCCTATAAGTATGCGTCTGTCACTACCTTAATATACAGGCACCTCACAGTGTCCTATGATTGACATTTAGTCATTTTTCTTCTTGTTGCTACAATGTTGAAGACAGACAGACAGACAGACAGACAGACAGACAGACAGACAGACAGACAGACAGACAGACAGACAGACAGACTCCCTCACACAAAATATTCTTAAAATAATTTTAGTTATGACCATATTAAAAAGAATATATAATCCTGCAGTATATATTATAGGAATTGCATAATCCTATAGGATTCTATTGGACATTGGGACCTATATAGGACGTTGTCACAAGGGGAACTAAAGATGTGCTCAGTAGAGCTTGCCCTGATAATAATAGCGATATATGCAATGGAATTTCAACCTACAGTACAGCCTGCAGTGAGGCATATAATTGTACATTCATTCTACTGTCCCTACACGTTCATTGTCTACCTCTTTCTCTCAGATTTCTGTCTGACGGTTAAATCCTTTTGTCAATTATATTTGTATCGCCAATTTATCAAAAGCTGTGGGTCCGTCATCAGAAAGATCTTTACGCTTGTCCAGAGACGAAATGTTTTTATAATCGTTGTTTTTCTTTTTTTTTGGTTTCACACTAAACCCAAGCGTTTAGGTTCTAAACACTTATTTGTAACACTTTTTAAACGTGTCACAGTGTTAGATTATAAACAGAAGAGCATGATTGCACTGAGTCATCTGGTACTCCTTAAACCAGGCTAGTCGCTTTGGTGAATTTCTGATCAGTGTTATTATGTCACGAACAACTACCATGAAATCCTGACACTCTTTGATGTTGTGGACAACATCCTGCATAACTAAATTCAGGACATGTGCGCTGTGCGGAAATACCGCACCGGAGCACACTCGCCTATTAGTTTGCATTGCACAGTGCGCTCAGTGCGCTATTTCCGAACGTGCCCTAAAAGTAACTCAAGTTCAAGGTTTTGCGGAAATGATAAATGCCGGAAATTGCGGGAATTCCGGCGTGCACCCATATTTTGGTGTACGCCGCTTTGATAAATGAGGGCCATAGTGTGTAACGATTTGCGGGATTTTTGGACAGAATCTGGAGGAGTAATATCAAATAATGTGTTTTTCAGAAGTCGGCCTCCTGCTATAACAGGCGTTCTGGAAATGTTTGGGCAGAGGTTTGCATCCAGGGAGTCGTGTGTGTGCAACATTTGGCATCGACCGGGTTAACGGTGCTGGAGATTAGCTGTAATCTCCAGCACCGTTAACAGACGGGCGGACGGACACACACACACACACACGGACGGACAGAGTGCAAAACATACTCTCTCCCCATGCCTTCGGCCTGGTGGAGACAACTAAGACAATTTTTGGTCTGAGAGGCTAAATGTCATGATTGTCATGGTGGTCCGTAGGCCGTAGCTTGCAGAATAGAGGGTATGCGCATGCGTAAAGTGAATGGCAAATCTAGTGGCAAATTGAGTGTGAGCAGGGACGAATAGTTTTCATAATCCTCAAGGGGGCCCGTGCCGCCCCGCCTCCCCGCACCCCGGGGAGGGGGGGGGGGGGGGTGTTTAATAATAATAATAATAATAATAAACTTTATTTGTATAGCACCTTTCATACATAAATGCAACTCAAAGTGCTTCACAGGGCAGTACATAAAAATAGCAATAAAACACAGGCAAGCAGTTAGACGGATAAAACAATGGTAAAGAGCAAACAACAAAAAAAGCATAAAAACATAGATGGACGAGAAACAAAGCACACCGCAAAAGGTCAGAATAGAGAACTCAACTAAAACTAAAACTAAAACTCAAAAAGCAAGAGTAAAAAGGTGAGTCTTGAGTTGAGCTTTAAAAATGTCTACAGAGGGTGCGTGTCTAAGTTGAAATGGAAGTCGATTCCAGGCTGTAGGCCCATAGAAGCAGAAGGCTGCCTCACAATATTTTTTTGTAGACATTTTTTTAGGCACTTCAAGCAGGCCAGCAGTGGAGGACCTGAGGGGGCGGTTAGGAACGTATCTGGGTAGGCATTCGCGGAGGTATGAGGGTGCAAGACCGTTTAGGGATTTATAAACAAGTAAAAGAATTTTAAAATCAATCCTAAAAACCACCGGACCCAATGTAGTGAGTGTAAAACTGGAGTAATATGATCTCTCATCTTAGTTTTGGTTAAAACCCTAGCAGCCGCATTTTGAACAAGTTGGATTCTGTCTGTTGACTTCTTTGGCAGGCCCGAGAGGAGGGAATTACAGTAATCGAGACGCGAAAAAACAAAAGCATGGACCAATGTTTTAGCATCATCTAAATATGCTCTTATACGTGCGATGTTTCGAAGATGAAAGAAAGCTGTCTTGGTAGCTTGATTAATGTGCGCATTAAAATTCAGATCTGAATCGATAATAACCCCTAGGTTCTTTACTGTCGACTTACTTCCTACATTTAGGTTACCGAGTTTATTTTGTATCAATTATTTTTGCTCATTAGAGCCAATTATAAGAACTTCTGTCTTATCCTCGTTCAGTTGGAGAAAGTTCTCACTCATCCAGCATTTAATGTTGGACAGACAGGATAGCAGTGGGTCAAGGGCAGAGGGGTCATCAGGGGCTACGGAAAGATACAGCTGCGTATCGTCCGCATAGAAGTGGTAATTCACTCCGAGGGCGCTAATGAGTTCTCCCAGCGGCAATATATAGAGGGAGAACAATAGAGGACCAAGGATTGAGCCCTGTGGAATACCGGAATCAATATTGTGCGTGTCCGATACAAAGTCGGCTAGGCTGACAAAATAGCTTCTTCCTGATAAGTATGAGGAGAACCAGGATAAGGCCGTGCCTGAGAGGCCTATCAAGTGCTCGAGACGTTGTATTAAAATTGAGTGATCAATTGTATCGAAAGCGGCCGTTAAGTCCAGGAGTAGTAGAACGGACACATGTTTCTTGTCGGCGGATACCCTGAGATCATTGATTACTTTTACAAGTGCCGTTTCAGTGCTGTGCCCTTTTCTGAAACCGGATTGAAATGTATTATGTATATTATTGTTCTGCAGAAAAATGTCTAGTTGGAGAAAGATGATTTTTTCTATTACCTTGCCCAGAAAAGGGAGATTGGAAATTGGTCTGTAATTTCCCAACACAGAGGGATCAAGGTTATTTTTCTTAAGTAGTGGCTTAACTACAGCCGTCTTCAGTGAGTCAGGAAAGATGCCTGATTGTAAGGAGCTGTTTACAATTTGCAGGATTTCTCCAAGTACACACTCTAGCACCTCTTTGAGGAAGGGGGTGGGAATACCGTCCAGTGAACATGTGGATGAGGACATCTGCATTATGGTTTTGCGGAGTTCCTCTTCCTCGACTGTATGGAAAGACGCCAGGCTTCCCCTAGGGCGAACAAGCCCTAGGGGAACCTAGGGCTTGTTTAGAACCTAAACTCAAGCGTTTAGGTTCTAAACACTTATTTGTAACACTTTTTAAACGTCACAGTGTTTAGTTTATAAACAGAAGAACATGTTTAAATGCCATGATTGCAGGCTATAGTCCTGTCCGCCTCGGCAGGTTCTGTCTCACTCACACTCTCTCCAACAGACACCCTCAGCCACGCTCCAAAAGTGGCATCACCTGTCACTCATTAGTAGTCTAATCACTGTGTGAGGAGTGCATAGGCTATAGTTCCTTTTCTCCACAACAGACTTTTTCACTTCTAAACCCCTTGTTGCTTTTTCCTGTGATGGTCACGCAGCAATAAGGTGAAACAGAACACAAAGATGACTCAGTAGCCTATTTATTTTTTAACACGCAGCACCCCTCTCCCTCTCTCTCTCTCTCGCGCTCTCTCTCTCTCTCCCTCTCTCTCTCTCGTGTGCGCAATGTCTGTGACTGTGAGACTGACACAGACACGGTCAATAATATATAGCATAAATAATAGGCCAAATATAACACTTTCTCTCTATCTGTGACTGTGATCAGCTCCTCACACACATACCTGGCAGGTTAAGCACCCAGATTAGCATTTCAATGCCTGATCTGCATGTGTACAAGGGACAGGCAACGCGGTCCACCCCCCACCACCCCCGCCCCGGACAGGGAGAAAAACAGACGTGTTAAGGTGCCAGACTTGGATGGTTAGAGCGGCGCGATTGTATACACAGTCAATGCAAGACGAGAATTGCGCGAATTGTAGAAAAACTAGAAATCCCCTAAAATCATCAAGGGGGCTCGAGCCCCGCAGCCCCCACGTAGTCGTCGTCACTGAGTGTGAGTGAGTGAAAAAGTGAGTTTAACATCAAATAGGACTTTTCTGTTTGGATGTATGGGCTGTCAAGGCCAGAAAGTAGTTTCCTGCATAAATTCCGGGTTTGATGATGATGACACGCATACCCTCTACGTCACACAGTCCGCCTGGGCACACTTGAACTTCCATGCACGGCCAAAGGAAGCTGTGTTTTGCGTCATTTCCGAGTTTTTAGGTTTTTAGACAGCTGGTGGATGAAAATGAAGCTCCACCCACGTGGCAGAATGCCGCTGGGGCAAGCTTTTCCGGGAATCTGGCCGACGCGGCAACCTGCCACGTGGGTGGAACTTAATTTCCATCCACCAGCTGTCTAAAAACTCTGAAATTACGCAAAACACAGCTTCTTCTGTCCGCGCATGGAATCTAAAGTGTGTTCAGACCCTGATAAGCACCAGCATGCGCGTGCATGCCGGCAGCACAAGAACACCACCTCTTAGTAGGGGAGCCTATCAATCAAATTTTGATGCCCGTGATTTTGGAATGTTAATTTTTGGAGACAGGTATATCTTGATTCTTGGGGTTACCAGAATGCCAAAAAAACATGTCTCCAATTTTTTATGTCAGGTTTAGCATGTTTAATTAGCATAATTAGCTAATAAATTGTCAAAAATGGAAATGGCAATAACTTTGATTTTAGGTAACTTATAAAGGTGATCTACGAGTCTGAGTCCATGTTTGTGATGTCCAGATATTCATCTGTTACCATTGTGAAGTCATACAACCTTTCCTAATTAGCATAATTGCCATACATTACGCAAAAACGAGGTGAACATCAGCAAATTGCTGCATGTTTTACTTTTAGTCAACTTTGAAAGATTCTCACAGACTTCAAGTGTATGTTTACAACTCCAGGAATAATTATCATCCTATGAATAAATCATGCAACCTTTTGTCTATGTAATAATTATGTAATAATCACACCAAAACCAGAAATAGCTGTATTTCTTTGCTTTAAGTTAATTAATACGCATGATCTTACAGACAGTGTAAGTCTGTTTGCATGTCTAGAAAATATTAGAAGCGACCTCGCACTAAAGGGCTGGGCGAGTGCTGGTGCTTTGGCATGGGGGGTCAGATCAACATATGGAATGTATTCTGAACTGGCCATATATGGAGCGTGTCTTGAGTGTACAGGGTTTGATGAGGTCAGATCAACATATGGAATGTCAGAACAGGTCAGCTCCATATAGAGATCTAATTTAATTTTCGGGCCTGTTGAGAACTAATAACTTTGGGGCAGGCCCGTCCATAATTTCCTAAAGGCGACCTGCAGTCGCAAGAAAGAACAATATGGGAAATGGTCACAGAATTATCAGATTGTTTATTCTAATATTTACAGAAAGTTTTGAAAATTGAAGGGTCTCCATCTTCGTCGTCATCGTCAATCCCCAACAGATGTGCCTTGCTTACCACACACCTCTAATCATCTGCCCCACACATGCACATCTCAGAGCAGTTCAAATTTTAGATCGACAAGAACAATGTGATATGCACTGTGATTTCTTGCAGACACATTTGATCAGTTGGGTAATGGTGGCTGGCCCGTGGGTATCCCGTGTTGTGACTGGCACCAGTTGAGCTCCCTCAGCCTCCCATTCATATTCAGTTGCTGGTGGCATCTGTGGGTTAGGTACGTGCTGCGTCAGAACTGAGCCTTTTTGTAGCTCATAGTATATACAGTAGCAACTGCAGATACCACCTCCACAGGACACCTGTTTAGACCTGGCCAACAGGTTAAATTCCCTGGAGCTGTCTGATCAGCTCCAGAGACGGCATGGAACCCTGGTAAGGCTGAAGTCCTCGTTTTACCCAGTGCCTGCACTACTGGCTCCAGCGATGATACGTTTTTTGTTCCCCACACCGGTGATGAAATAGATGTCCTTGCACAGCTGATGGTACCGTCGTATTGTAAGAACAAAGACATCAGTGTCAGGGGACTCAATGTAGAGCTGTGTTGCCCCTCTTCGGACAGCATCCAGGCTGTGCAGGATTATCCTTGTGTCAGCCTCTTCCTGTACGCTGTGGAGATGTTTTACATCGATAGAGTTTGAGTGGACAGCCTGCCTTGACGTGATTATAAAAACATTGGGTTTCACCTGGAAGTGTTGGAGGGCTTTCTTAGCAAGATAAGACAGTCAGCTCATCTTTGGTGCTGATACCTGACAAGAACTGTTTTTCTGACACTTCCCTATCGGTGTGTTGTCTTCCACATGATAAGTGGTAGGGGCCCGGGGCTTTCCACCCTGGCGTCGGTCAAATACTACATGGATCTCACTATGTTCTTTGGTCTTCCTGTCCAGTGTGGCTATGGAGTGGTCAGCTTACTGGGAACATGTCTTGATCCATGGTGGCTTTCCCATTGCCTGTACCAATGCCATTCCATCTATGACAGTTACACTCTTAGCTGGAAGGGTACAACTGTCAAAAAAGATTGAAGCATTTGTTTGCCAGCTGTACGAGCCCGGTACAAATCCTGTGGATGTTGATGAGCTCAGGTGGAGGTTATTCACAAAGAAACAATTAGAAGCCGAGAAGCTGCCACCTACACAAGCAGCATTAAATCAAGCCATTACCCATGCATATTATCAGGCAATGGTATGGGATCAGGACCACGTACCTAACCCACAGATGCCACCAGAAACTAAAAATGGATGGGAGGCTGAGGGAGATCAACTGGTGCCAGTCACAACACGGGATACCCACGGCCCAGCCACCATTACCCAACTGATAAAATGTGTCTGCAAGAAATCACAGTGCATATCACATTGTTCTTGTCGATCTCAAAATTTGAACTGCTCTGAGATGTGCATGTGTAGGGCCGATGATTAGAGGTGTGTGGTAATGTAAACAAGGCACATCTGTTGGGGATTGACGATGACGAAGACCCTTCAATTAAATGTGTTTTCAAAACTTTCTTTAAATATTAGAATAAAAATCATGTGATAATTCTGTGACCATTTCTCATATTGTTCTTTATTTTATGAGGGATATATATATATATATATATATATATATATATATATATATATATATATATATAAAGCTAATAATGGAAAGGTTGCATATCCTAGTTATGGAAAGAGAATATTTTCTAGACATGCAAACAGACTTACTGTCTGTAAGATCACATTTATTAATTAACTTAAAGCAACGAAATATAGCTATTTCTGGTTTTGGTGTGATTATTACATAATTATTACATAGACAAAAGGTTGCATGATTTATTCATAGGATGATAATTATTCCTGGAGTTGTAAACATACACATGGAGTCTGTGAGAAGCTTTCAAAGTTGACTAAAAGTAAAACATGCAGCAATTTGCTGATGTTCACCTCGTTTTTGCATAATTTATGGGAATTATGCTAATTAGGAAAGCTTGTATGACTTCACAATGGTAACAGATGCATTTCTGGACATCACAAACATGGACTCAGACTCTTAGATCACCTTTATAAGTTACCTAGAAGCAAAGTTAATGCCATTTCCGTTTTTGACAATTTATTAGCTAATTATGCTAATTAAACATGCTAAACCTGACATAAAAAATTGGAGACATGTTTTTTTGGCATTCTGGTAACCCCAAGAATCAAGATATACCTGTCTCCAAAAATTAACATTCCAAAATCACGGAAAGTGATAGGCTCCCCTACTATCTCATAAGATGCAATGTAGATGCAGTTCTAGCTGCACTCACGTATACAAAATACCCCATCAAACTTTCAGATGCTGTTTTTCTCCCAGTGTGGAGAAAGAATGATTAGGATTTTTATTGTATTCTCTCACTCTTGAAATATATAATCCATTGGTTTCTGTTGTTTGTGAACAATAATAGAAATTCAAAACAGTTGTCCTCAAAACCACACCTCCAGTCGGCAGTCGCTGTCATAAGAACGGGAGGTGCGCTCCTCTCATGATCACTGGCACTAGCAGAGCCTATTTGTGCACGGCTGAACGCGCACCTGCAGCCCATCAAGTATAATTTATGCTTCGTCCCGCGATGGTGTCGCGCACGTAGACCTCTACGCTCACAACAGTGGCATCTGCGATGCGATGTGAGCTTGTATATCAGCTGTTCTCTGTGCACAATACTGTTGCGCAATGAAGTATAAATGTCTCCTAGTGTGCATCTCACTAGCCAATAAGGAGGTTGAATGAACTTAAACCAGCGCTCCCCAAAACAACAGGTTTGGAGATCTAGGGAATTACATGAAACAGTCACCCATGCGCCCAGTCCCAATGTTTGTAAACAAGTAATTGGACATGAGCACACCGGATCTGGTAGCCACGCCCCCTCCACACACACACACACACACACACACACACACACACACCCCTGCTGCAAACAATGCTCCTTATGTTTGAGTAAAACCGTGACATAAACTACTTTATGCAACTTTACATCATGGAAGTTGGAGTAATCTGGGTTGTTGCTCAGTCACAAGTGTGTGACGTTCAAAGAGAAGTTAATAACAAGTTTGGTCGATATTTATTTTTATTCTGCAGGTGAGTTAGCTACCTATGCTAAGCTGAGCATTAACGTGTGTGTGTGACTGTGTGTGTGTGTGTGTGACTGGAGGGAGGGTGAAATGAAACAAACAAACGTAGGCTACTTGAAGTGCTGTGTGCATGCATGGGTCATATACATTTATAGAATAAATATACAGACAATGTTTAGTTTGGGCTGAATTGCACATCTATATTTGTATCTCTCTCTCAATTTAATTCAAGGCATACACTAGTCCAGTCCCCTTCCTAAATGTATTATTCATCCAATATAAAACTTAACATCATGTATATGTACACCTACTAGGCTGTGTTGTGACAGGATATAATAGGCTGTACTGTATACTACTAGGCTATGTAACCGGATGGATGCAGTATACGTATACAGGCTGTGTATGTTTGTATGCTTTTGCTAGTGAGTTGTGACCGTGTGCAGTATGTGGCTCTTGGTCAGAAAGCTCACTTTCTTTCTTTCTACCTTACTTACTTACTTACTCTCAAAGCTTATGGTGTCTCTCTCAACCTGCTCCACAGGTACACAAGCCAGGGTGATGACCCCAGACCCCAAGCTCAGCTTCTTCTCAGCCCTGACTGAGTCCATTCTCCTGTGCATGCTGTGAATGCTGGACCCTAGAGCGGCAGCCTGCCCTGCACTACACCAGAATGCTATGTAGTAGTACTATGCTATGCAGTACTAAACATCCAAGGCTGAGTGAGAAGATGGCAGCCAGGAGAATGAGGCTAGTCGGTGCCATTGATACTGGAAGGAAATGACTGTCCAGCTAGCCAGATGTACAGGATGGAGATCTCTGGAGACCCCGCTGGAGGGCTCATCATGAACTAGAGAGAGAGAGCCGGGAGGCTCTATCTCTCTATCCCTGGGTTCCAAAGTTTGACCCTGGCATGCACTCAAGGTAGGAACTTTTTGCTTCTGTGCTGCTGCTGCTGCTTGTGTTGTATGCTGTGTGTAGTGTGATGATATGTATATCTAGATCCCGCGGGAGTTGCTGACACAGACAGATCTCGAACAAAGATAATATTCTCCGATTCTCCGTCTGTCTGAACGATATTTGTTTAGTATCAGAATGCGGCCTTGTTTTGTATGGGTCCAATATTTACTTCAGTGAGTGACTGTGGCAAATAAATCTGTCATATGTGCTCACGTTTTTTATTGGAATTAAGAGACTATTGCCTGTATCTGGTCTCCTAAAGGGGTTGGCACCCACATGAGACGGATACAGCAAAGGGATAATGTTACATATTTAGTAAAGATGTTGGACAAGAGATAAAATAATGAGTGACTGGTGGTCCAAGTCAAATAAACTGCACACACCAGCTAATCCAACAACGTGAATGTTTTTTTTGTTTTGTTTTTTTTACAAAAAGCTAAGGACTAATTCTAAGCACTAATTCATAGCCTGGCTCTATATTTTACAAATCACATTAATTGAATATTTAAATATTGTTTAATTCTGAGCATGGGGTCCGTGGATTTCCATTTTTTGTATATCAAAATACCCCCAATTTGATATAAATACCAGTAAGACGCCCGCCGCCCGGAGGGCGAGAAGCGACCTCGCCCCTGCATGCATTCGCCTGGGTGACGGCAGACTTCTGGGCGAGCGCTGACGCTTTGGCATGGGGGCTCAGATCAACATATGGAATGAAGGGGCGCAAATGGATGGGGGATGTCACATTTGTCTCCCCCAAAGTGATTTTAGGAGTAATTTAGAACCATAAATAAATAAACAAGAGTGTTAACGCTTCTAGAGAGACTTTAGCGTGACCAGCGCGAGGTAAGAATGGAAGATTATGCCTCCCGGTTTTGGGGGGGAACGGAAGGCGGGGCTTTTCAGAGTAAAATCTGCCATATCTGCTGGCACTCTTGCGCCATTATTTTGAAAACCTCTGGCGCACTTGTGTTAAAATACTTATTTAATAGAACCTGCACCCACTTTTGAAATCCTCCACTCAAATACGATATATTTTGAAGGCTGTATTTGGTCCACCCCCATTTAATCCCCAAATGGTTTGACCCGTTCCCTGTAAACGGGGAACTCGTTGTCACTCAATGTTACAGGCTGGGCCTCGGCAAGGTGTCGAGCCCTGGCCTCGCATCTATAGACGAATTCAGAAACGGGTCTCATGGTCGCAGCTTACGTATTTCCTGTAGGCGAAGCCGACATAGCTGCGGGGTAAACCTGCACGTCTTCTACTACATTGAATGGTAGAGTGACTGATGTTAGTCTGCCTCAACGTTACTCTTTTACCTGCTTTTTACTAACACTAACATTACAAAGATGCCCAGAACATCGGGATGAACCTGTGTAGTTTATGTCTGCTCCAACAGACCAACAGTAGTGGCAACATTATTAAAGGAAAGTCAAAATATCCACCGCAGTGGCTGAGACCAGAGCCATAGAGTAATGGTTGAGACAAAGCACTGAAAGGTCCTGAAAGATACATAACGTCAGTCTTACCCAATCTTTTTGACATTCCGTTTTTTTTTATGTTGCCACTACTGTTTGAGCAGCCATAAACTACACAGGTTCATCCCGATGTTTTGGGCATCTTTGTAATGTTAGTGTTAGTAAAAAGCAGGTAAAAGAGTAATGTTTGAGGCAGACTAACATCAGTCACTCTACCAATCAATGTAGTAGAAGACGTGCAGGTTTACGCCGCAGCTATGTCGGCTCCGCCTACAGGAAATACGTAAGCTGCGACCACGAGACCCGGTTCTGAATTCGTCTATAGTCAAGCAGACAAGGACGGCACATGGAGATAATTAAGCCCTCAATGTCATTAACGACATATGGCGAGTTAATGATTTATCGCAGTTTAATGAAATCCTCGCTCTTGTCCAGCCTCTAAAACACTGTATCCGGTTCCCGCTAGGCTAGATCCGGCTATTTAAATGTTATTGACCACGAATGGAGTATGGAGTACTGGACAGTGGATTATCAGTGGACTCTCTCTCGAGATGCCAACTTGCGCCATGAAGTGCACTCACCACTGCTGGTACGACTGCTGCTCTGAGTCCTATAGCTCTCTGCTGTCTGTCTGAAGGACGGGTGGGTCGGATCAACGTACCTGTATGGAATCTCAGCAGGTCATGGATATCTAAGGGTTTGAGGTTTGAGGTCAGATGTAGAGTTGCTGGCTGGCTCCATATATGCAGATCTAGCTGATGATCCAGTCTTCTCCATGTATGCTATCCAGGGTTTGATGAGGTCAGTGTCGTGATCTTCATATATGTAGACGGCCATATATGGTGGCGTGACGTGCCAAACTAGATACGGTACTAAACTAAAGTTTCCAAAACAGACAACTGAGGTAAAAAGCTCTTTATTAAATTCATTTATTTTGCTGCGTTATACCATGAAGCTACTTCACTCCAAATGTATTTATTTGTATCGCCTCTTTGCAGCATCATTTCAGAGTGTGCAACATTATTTTGTGATGTAGGCCTAGATCAGAATACAAAACACTGCTGCTGTGGTTACGCAGCCAAGGATATTACAAAATATGAATTATTTTGTGTGTCACAGTTCTGCCTAAGGTTGTAACTAAGGGCTGTGTCAACAGAACATGTTTTAGTCTCTATATAGGGGGTTTTGTTCCATGTGGGGATTACCTTACTGGTGCATGCCTTGAAAGAGACATTATATTGAGTAGAGCAGCTTCAGATATAACACTGCAAAATAACTTTATTTAATAACAGGTTCTTACCTCATTGTATGAATTGTTAAAATCAAAGTCTGCATTCGTTTTTTAACTTTGATTCAGCGACTGTGACTTGTCTCCTACTGTAGCTCTTCTGTCATCTGTTTGTCTCCGTTTTGTGTTGCCTGTGACAGCTGGGTGTGGGTGGTGCTATTATCCAATGAAAATCATCTGTGAGGCGAAAGTTTATTTTTTCTTTTGATTTGTATTAATGCAAGAACAAGTTTCCAGAAATAGAAAGTCTGCAGTATTAGCTTGGATTCCACAATCCCCATCAATGAATGTTACTCGTAGACGGGGTTCTGACCTGTTCACAGCCGTCAAAAATGGTACCATATTATGAGTATTAGTGAGGAGATGAGGACCAATTATCTGAAGATAAAAATGGGTACTTCACCCGTCCTCAGTCGCACGGTCACACATGCGCTTCATACAAAGTCGAGATTTCAGAAGTGTCTGTTCCATTTCCAGGTTGTCCTGTGGGGCTGTTGTCAGTGCCAGTATGCGTGACAGTTTTCCGGTGTGTAGTTTGTGTTGTCAAGTCAACACATGGCGCTTCAGTCAAGATTCACCATTGTTGAACCCGATGCTTCACACTCGTCGGAATTCATACGCCTCAAAAAAGCAGTCAATGGCGCTGCAACAAAACTCAGACTCTCCACCCCTTCATTGAAGCAGAATCGCCTGAAGCGCATTTGTGACTGGGCCCTTTAGGCTTTAGGGGAGACATTGGGACTATTGCACATCCTTTGCGGGTGGTAGTCCTCTTTTTCTCTCCCCTCTACCTGCTTTAGGATTGTAGCACCTGCAGCAGCCAATTAATGTTCACACTAGGAGACACAGTCAATACCTACTGGCAGACATAGTACGCACCTTCCAGGCTGCATAACAGTTTTTGGGGAATTATTTCTCCTATTGTTTTCTCCACAATTTGTTTCCTCAACATGCTTTAGTATATGTTGAGTTTTGTCATTTTAGTTTTGAGTGTGAGATCACCAACAATCTAGTTTTCAGGCTTTGTTTTGCTTTACCTTAATCTATGCTCTTTAGTGATTAGTTAGAGAAGCCTTATTAGAGTGGTTGTGACATTCAGTGTACAGTTGGGTGCCACCGATATTGTCCCTTATCATTTGACCCATTTAGGCCTGACCTCAACATTTTAAAAAATCCTTCTAAATCCTCCAGTTTTCTGAAATAAATATTTTCACGATTTTTCAAAAATAGCAGACCTACAAGCTCGTAGCGCGCCACTTGGTGGCGCGCTATGAGCTTGTAGATCTGCTATTTTTCAATAGCTAAATTATAACATAATGTTTAAAACACCAAAAGGGGTTCCCGCCCAAAATGGGTTAACTGTCCTTTTGCGCAGATCACGCAAACCTCAGCAAAAAGAAAAGGACAATATCGATGGCCTCCAACTGTATCTCACTACCTCTCCACGCTGGACATGTCTTGTGCTGAAACCCAGCCTGATCTGCATGCATGGGCCCTTGTATCTTCCATGGACAGATCATGATGCTGTGAAGATGATGAAAGCTCTCATCTGTATGGGTGTGTCGATGTGTGCCTGACAGCCAGGTGTAGACATAGTTCTTTATATAGTCAAGAAAGACCATCTCTCTGACTCTGATATTTCCAAAGTTTCACTTCTGAAATCTCCTTCTCGTATGTGGAGATCAAATCGGAGTACTGTACCTGAATATTTTATCCAGTGAGTATTATTACTTTGCTAATACATGTGCCAAGAACTTAAAACCTATGACCAGAGGCCCCCATACTAGTCCTGGTGTACAACCTCACAATGAGTAGTGAGCTGGTAGATCTGCTATTTTTGAATGTTTCCCCCCAGAATAGGCTCTCGCATGATGTGGTTAAGTTAAGGAACACCTTGGTCAGGACTGTGTTCTGTCCTAGATGCCATAATTTCCCATGTTTGAGGTGTGCCCAGTGTAGCACTATGAGTAGAGGTGATATTTCCCCCATACCCATACTGGAAAAAGTTCAACATTAGGACGTTGAACTCTTGTGAAATCTCACCTATTTCTTGAAGTACCCTTGTGTGGCCATTCAGTGGCCTTGTGTTTAGAGTGTCTGCCCTGAAACTGGGAGGTCCGGATTCGATCCCCGGCCGGGTCATACCAAAGACTGTAAAAATGGGACCCATTGCCTCCCTGCTTGCATGGCACTCAGCATCAAGGGTTGGATTGGGGGGCAGATCAACTACAAATCATTCTTGAGCTGCGGCTCACTGCTCCAAGAGATGGGTAAAATGCGGAGAACAAATTTCACTTTACATTCATTGTTTTTCACACTTGTCATCGTTTTTCACACCACAAGAGCAACACTGGCTCCTTCTTAACACAGATCAGATTATGTAATTGTATGTATTATATTTGTCAAAGACGTTTAGACCTCACCTAGCTTCTATAAAATGCCAAGCTTACTGTACTTTCACCTTTATAAAGTCAGCCAGAAAAAACATTACTGCAATAAGAGAAACTTAAAGATTTCAAGAGCAAAGGGAGACATTTTTAGCAAGCCTGACTAAGCACAAATACATTTGCCAAAGTTCTTATCTAACCCAAGGTTCAGCCCAGATATGGGTCCTGTCAGACTTGAGACAAAAATAAGAAGATAAATGGTGAGACAAAATGTTAGGAAAATGGATACAAAAATAGCAATGTATTAATTTTTTTTTAAGTGTGATGTCTCAGTGGCTGCCACATCACGTCACTGCTTAAAGCAAATTAATAATAATAATAATAATAATAATAAAGAAACACTCCATGGCCTGGGCCATGGCTCAGTGGTCCAGGTACCTTGGCTGGCAATCCAGTCTGGCAGTGTGCCGCGGGTTCGACCCCCGATCCCGACGGCCTTTACTGCATGTCTTCCCCCCCATCTCTCTCCCTATTTCCTGTCAGCCTACTGTCTGTCCCTCCATAAAAAAATAAAGGCGAAAGCCACAAAAAAAAAACATAATAATAAAAAAAAATAAAGAAACACTCCATTATAACGTGAATTGGAGTCTTAAAACAAATGCACAGTATTCCAACAAAACCTACTGACTGATCCCGCCCTCTCCTGCACCCTGTAACGGTTGTAACCTATTACTTGTTATTACACAGCTTGTTGAATGCTTGATTCTGATTGGTCAATTGCCAAATTCATCGGGCTGTTATTTCTGGATAATGACCGCTCCGCTCTATAACAGACCGATGCCTAATCAAACCCGCGGAGCAACTGCTGTGCTCCGCTGATTTACTGCTGTTTCCAACATGACAGCCATGTAAACACACACAGTGTCATTTACAGCAAAACATTGCTCTCAAAAAGGTTTTTGAAAACATTTGAGTGAGAAATAGACAAAGCAGTACCCGAAAATGGATTATTTTTTATCAACTCACTTCCTTGTTTTCCGACTGTGCTGCCAGCTGGGCAGACGACATGCAGTGCAACACTTTCATTACCAAGCAAGGACATACAAGTCGTTTTTTTGTATTTTGGGTCAATTTATTAATTGTAATAAGCGGGATAATGTAGGGCTGAGTGGTCATTGTTTATAGATAAATCACCGACAGGCTGATTAACCACCGACACTTACATCACATTAGTTGTCTCCAACCACACCCAGAATGTGATGAGGTTGCGGGTCTTGATGCAAATGCTTCACGTATACGTGCAGTAAATGACTTGGACATCTTTGTTGCTGTGTTGTTCTTATACTGTAGCTAGTAATAAAGAGCTCCTTTGGTGAAGGTAAAGTGGTGTAGGCCAAAAGTGTTTCAGCCTGCAAAGTCCCTGCACTGAATTTGTTGCTGGAACAAAGCCCAGTAATCCATAGGAGATGCTCCACTGGAGCCTTATCCCGTTTGGCGCATGAGTCATTGGGCTTTATTAAAGTCAATCTGGGCTGAACACCATGCTGTGTGATTGGCAGGCATATTGCTATGACCCTCTGGCTTCTGTTGTTGTTGTCCACCGGCTCAGCATGACCATTTATTTATGGCATGGTTTGTCTTGACCATGGAAATGGCATGGCAGTGGCCTTACAGTGGATGCTGGCTGTCGAGGGGCTCATATGCCTTTGATTTTACTGGACTGCAGCACAGGTAGTAGTATGTATGTGGAAGCATATCTCATTAGGAGACCAGTGTTCCTCCCTACACCTTACCCTTTCAATGGTGAACCCCCATGTACAAGATGGAGAGAAACAGCCCTCGATACCGCAATCATTAGGGGGGGAAACGCATGCGGTAATTGCTAACATGGCTCTAGTTTCCATTCCATGTATTTGCTCATGGCAAATATTTTCCATTACAGGAATGACCTGCATCTGGAAAGTTTCACGCTGACTTGCTTACTTTTCATTGTCAAGAAAATAAGGGGCTTTATGGAAACACAGCAGGACACGACTCCCCTAGATGTCTCAGCATGGGTTGCATGCCACCCTCACCTTCTTGTTGTGCAGACACTGTATAATGTATTGTATATTTGGCCCTGTGTCTCATTTCCACTCCTGTTGACAGGTACATGCTGCCTCACTATGTGGTCTGCTGTACCGCATCCTTCAAATAAACCAAACAATCAATTTACTTCCAGCTCGTATGCAGAGAGGCTGCTGGGCATTTAGTTTAGTTTAGCTCAGCTCAGTTGCACATAAATTATAAGCACCGGAAGAGAAAGACAAAACGAGAAGATGTTAAGGTGAAGGAAAAACCTCAAAGGATTTATGAAAGCATTTCACATCAAAAGACAGACAGAAAAGATATCACAATGATGAGCAAAGACTGAGATTAATTGAATAAGAAACAAAGTGATGAGTCAACATGTGGAGAATAGTAGGATGAAATGACTGAGAAGATCAAATCATTTAAATAGACGTGTGTGGCATGAGTCTTTAATGAGAAAAGGAGGATGAGATAGTGTGCAGGGTGCAAATGTTACTTTTAAGCTCATCAGGCTGGTAAATGAAAACAAACATTACAAAATAACATTAATATACACAGCCTTTTTGTGCCGCATATAATACTGTACAATAATTGAATCTGCATTACACATTCCTACTCTATATAACACGTTCCTACTCTCACATATGGTCATGAAGTGTGGGTCATGACCGAAAGAATAAGGTCGCAAATACAAGCTGCCGAAATGAGTTTTCTTCAACGGGTGTGCTGGCATCTCCCTTAGAGATAGGGTGAGAAGTTCAGTCACGCAAGAGAGACTTGGAGTAGAGTCGCTGCTGCTTCGCCAGGAAAGGAGCCAGCTTATGTGGTTCGGGCATCTGGTTAGGATGCCTCTCGAGTGTCTCCCTAGGGAGGTTCTCAAGGCACGTCCCACTGGGAGGAGACCCCCGGGCAGACCAAGGATGAGATGAAGGGATTACATCCCTGGCCTTGGAACGTCTCGGGATCCCCCAGCCCCCAGGGGGAAGTTACTAATGTTGCTCTGGTGGAGCTGTTTCGCCCACGACCCGACTACGGATAAGCGTGTGTGTGTGTGTGTGTGACTTATATAGTGCTTTTCAATTAGGGGCCAGGAGAGGGAACGTAAGAAAAAAATCACACCTGTGTGAACTGAGTGGTGCAACTCCCCTCTCTCCCTCTCTCTCTCTGTAATTATCACTAGGCAACAGTGCAACACTATCTCTCTCTCTCTGTTTCTGGCACAACAGCGCCACTTTTGCCCCTACTGGTACTCATAGCCACACACATAGGTTAACACATAGGTTAACATGGACATTGCTGTTCCTTGGAGTGGTTGCACCACTCAAAAAGGACGTGAGTGTGTGTGTGTTTAGACTTCAAAGCTGGAAAATATTCCTAGTTCATTACGTACTTAGAATTAGGTTTTAAAACCCTAAACACATTGGCATAACAAAACATTGGCAATGTTTTGTTAGGGATATGCACTCAGAACGCTCCAATAATTCTTTCAGATCATCCTTTCATCGTTTCCCCCTTTTATTTTTGAAATACTCACCTACCATATCTTAATTCAGACTCTTCACATCCAGCGCTGGCGTGTTTCCCGGTGTCTATACCGTCCTGTTTGGTTTCACCTGTCCCTGGTTTAGTCTGTGTGTTCTCCCCTCTCAGTGACAGTTTGTCTTTGTTTGCAGTGCAGAGTATTCCAGCCTTTTTTCTCGTGTTTAGTTTTCTTCAAGGTTTTCTGCTTCCTTTATCTGGACCTCGCCTTTCTCTTCTCCTTGCTGGATTTGTTTGCCTATCTTTTGACTGACTCCCCATGTGTACCAAACCATTGTATTCTCCCTTCCAGAATGGTTTGCTTATCTTGTGACTGACTCCCTGTGTACCGAACCTTTGCAAGAACAGACTGTTTTTGATCAAGATTTGTGTGTGTTGTGCAGTTGAGTCCTTTTTGCCAATCACTCAGGCAGGTTCCTATGGTCTACGTCTAAAACAACATTGACATAAATGTCTAACTCAGAAAAGCTTTGCAAATGAAATTAATTAGTTAATGTATGCATTTTATGTATTATTTGATCCAAAAATACACACTCATGTCCATATGAGCAGCATTATACTTCCTTTCATGCGATGTAATCAACTGGATACGTTTTACAATATGGACGTTTATTCAAACCAACCCTGTTATGCCACTCATTGATCACATAATTTATGACACTGTTTCTTTTCATGTAGGTTTAATGCCCACTGTAGAGCTAAAAATTCTGACAAAATAAAAAAACATGAATTCTGATTCCTGAGATAAGGGACACAATATGTCCCTTAGAAAATCGTATTCATGTGAAATATAAATAAATTCATGGAAATAAAACATGTAAAGGCAGTGTGTGCACTCATATTAATTTCATGTGTATATATTTTTTTTTTAAAAGGAAAAAGAAATAAACCTTTTCAGCAAATTTGGACAAAATTGTGTCTCTGTTCCCAGACAAGACCTGTATGTACAGCAGCCTGTCCTAAGCCATCAGCCACAATGGCAAAATGCCAAGAGGAAAAGGTTGTAGAATATTACAAATGCATAAAGATACACTGCAAGACCATCAATGACTGCTGGATCATAGAGATGCTTGAGGGTATCGGAAAGTGATGCCTGCAGGGGTACTGGACCAAGCATTCACATTTGATGAGTTGGGATGATGGAATGTGGAGTGGTGGTAAAAATACTCCTGTTTTTTACTGTAAGTGAAAAGTGCCAATACTGCAATATAGAAATACTCCGTTACAAGTAAACGTCCGGAATTCGAAATGCACTTGAGTAAAAGTACAAAAGTGTTGGCATCGAAATGTACTTAAAGTACCAAAAGTAAAAGTAGTCATTATGCAGAATGTCCCGTTTCAAGTTTTCAAATGTATAATAATCTTTTGAAAATTGCAGATCTACAAGCTCACAATGCGTCACGATGCGTCACATTGTGAGTTTGTAGATCGTCTATTTTCAAATGGCCGAAATGTATATACATTATTATTACATATATTGTATTTACTGTTATATTGTATTGTTTGTGGATCCTCCTGGGTCTGAAATAAAGATTGATTGATTGATTGATATATAGGATTGAAGTGGTTAATGTATGTTTTATAATAATTCAAATGTACAAACTACAAAGCAACTAGTAACTTAAAGTTTTCAAATAATTGTAGTGGAGTAAAAGTACACTAGTTGACTCTGAAATGTTGTGGAGTAGAAGTAAAAGTATTGGAAATTGGAAATACTCCGGTACTCAGTAAAGTACAAATATCAAAAAATTGTACTTAAAGTACAGTACTTGAGTACTTAGTTACTTTCCACCACTGCCGGTGTGTTTAGCCACTCACTGCAGCTGTACTGGTGCATGAGGGCCATACCTGGAGGAGAGAACAGGAAGTCAGGCCAAATATAGAACACCAAAGCTCTCTGAGAGTGTACAAATATAGAACCACATGGACCTGTAACAGGTCCATTTGGCTCCATTTGTACACGGCCCCATCAGGGTCCATTTGGTTTCTAACTTTCAATCACTTAGTAGGGGACACCCTGGAACCAGCTCAAAGACCCCTGGGGGTCTCCCATGCCACTACGAGAAACACTGCCGTCATTGCATTGGTCAGCTGCCATATAACCACCAGGGAAGATACAACTTTAGCTTGTGCTGTTTGGTCAGCTGCCATATCTTCCCAGGGGTTAGCAGCATAGACAATCGGCCCCAAATGTATGACCCCTTTTTCTCTCTGTGTGTGTGTGTGTGTGTGTGTGTGTGTGTGTGTGTGTGTGTGTGTGTGTGTGTGTGTGTGTGTGTGTGTGTGTGTGTGTGTGTGTGTGTGTGTGTGTGTGTGTGTGTGTGTGTGTGTGTGTGTGTGTGTGTGTGTGTGTGTGTGTGTGTGTGAGACTTATATAGTGCTTTTCAATTAGGGGCCAGGAGAGGGAACATAAGAAAAAAATCACACCTGTGTGAACTGAGTGGTGCAACTCCCCTCTCCCCTGCCTCTCTCTCTCTCTCTCTGTAATTATCACTAGGCAACACTATCTCTCTCTCTCTGTTTCTGGCGCCACTTTTCCCCTACTGGTACTCATATAGCCACACACATAGCCACACACACAGGTTAACACATTAGCACGGACATTGCTGTTCCTTGGAGTGGTTGCACCACTCAAAAAGGACGTGAGTGCGTGTGTGTTTAGACTTCAAAGCTGGAAAATACTGATTGCTATAGTTGTTCTCAAACGTTTTCATGTCAAGGACCCCCAAAATGATATGTATTTGGCCTCGGACCCCATCACAAAAGTATTTTATTCCAGGGACCTCCAGAAGAAAATACTAGATGTGCTATTTTTGAGTGGTGCAACCACTCCAAGGAACAGCAATGTCTGTGTTAACCTATGTGTGTGACTATGAGTAGCAGTAGGGGCAAAAGTGGCGCTGTTGTGCCAGAAACAGAGAGAGAGAGATAGTGCTGCACTGTTGCCTGCTAATATGAGAGAGAGAGAGAGAGAGAGAGAGAGAGAGATAGGGGGGGGTGGGGGCAGGGGGAGAGGGGAGTTGCACCACTCAGTTCACACAGGTGTGATTTTTTTTATAACATCGTGACACACACACACTCATACAGGTATACCTCAAATCTATATGACACAGATGCGTTCCCACTTCCTGGTTTTAAATCACAGTATCAGTGTACTGTATATCCTCATACAGTACCTGTAGCCACCAACAGACAAGAGCTAGTTTGTGGTTCCACAGCAGCTCGTACACATGACTCAGTGTACGTGTTGGACATCAAAAGGAGAATGTTGAGAGCAGAGGAGTGGATGTGAGTCACAGAAGAAGAAAGTTCCAGGAATCCCTTTGTCCAACTGCAAATTACGCTGGCCTTGAGTGTTGATGAGTTATTGAATGTGTGGAGGGAGTGGGTGGCCTGACAGGCATAGCTCATCAGAGTTTTAATTAGCACGACTTTAACAGCTGTAAAGGTGTTTGTTTGGTTTGTTTTGTGGTGCCCACACGGCTTGCTCCCACAACCCCAGAAGGCTGCAAGTGAGTAGCTTGAATGAATCTAGAAAAAGGCTAGCTACTGGGGTCCAGAGGTAAACTGAGGAATCTGTGAAATGCTCTTACATGTGTTTGATTAACACGGAGTGATTCCAAAGTGTTTTATAGTTTTTTCACTAGTAAGAGACCACACATTCTGCTCAAGGCGAGGGCGAGACCCTGACGACAGCTGTAGCTCTGGCTGGGAGCGGACAGTCGCCTCTGCTCCGACACTGCCCCCCTCGGGGCTCCTAGGAGACGGAGAGAGAGAGAGAATAGTTAGCGGGCGAAGCTGAGGATGAAGGGGGTTTGTTGGGGAGGAGGGGGGGGAATTGTGATGGCACGAAGCAGCATCAAACAGGTAAGTGACGCGATAACTGGTGTATTTATACTGTGGTGAATGTTTCGTGATTGGCTGTGAGACTAGGAACGCAGGTGTAATTGATAAGGTGATAAGGAATGGGAGTGATCGAGGGTGGTCTCCACTCCTGAACCTGCGTGGAATACAACTTCATGTCTTAGCAGCACAAACTCTACTATAATATTATGGAAGCAAAAAGTAGGTCACCATCATGCATGTGCAGAAATAAATAATATTGTCAAAACACACACTGACCATTACCAGTGAGTTCTTTTGATCACTGAAATGTGTGACTGCTGCCTAAGGGGCTGCAACTCGTCGAAAACGAGTGTCTTGGAAAATGGGCACAGGCATGTAAATAACCGATTTAAAGGTTGTTTCAATCCGTCTTTTAACTTTACCACTCTGACATCATATTAGGATCCCACAACTAGCTTTATATTTTATTTTGATGTTCAGGGGAGAGAATATATATATATTATATCCCCCACCCCCACCACTACCTTTGCTGGATGGTGTGAGTTACAGCGGATAATGAGGTCACGGTTGGGGCTAGGACTCGGTGAGCTCTGCAGAACCTATATAGAAGAAAATAAAGACATGCATATCATTGATGACAAAAGCAAACAGTTCATTGATCATAACACCACATTCCAAACGCACCCACTGCACACTGATACTGTAGCTCTCTGTATTTTCCAATACAGTGATTATGAAACAACAAACCAAATGCAAGAAGAAAAACATATCGCTACAATGACTTGTTTAAAATTATATCATCCAGCATGAAAACAATTTAGGGGCCTACAACATAGTTTCACTGTGAAGGGAATGTGCAGACTAGATCTATCAATGTTATTATATGAAATGAAGTAGCCAAAGTCCTGGATGACTGAAAATCTTCATAGATACAATGCCTAACAATACTGCAAACCATCAAAGAAAATCGGGAAATAGAGAAGAAAGGAAGACAAAATAAAAATAACAGGAAGACACAGTCAAATCAAATAAACAAAGTCTGGCATACATACACAAGGTGCATGATTAAAAATCAACAATGGATAGATGGCACAACGGAACGCAGAAATGCTTATTGTGCAGGCAAAGCAAAATAACACCATGATTAAACTGATGGGGATAAAGAATGAAAAACAGAACATGATGATATGAAAACACATCAAATAGTAGCAGGAATAAAAGGTGTGTGTGTGTGTGTGTGTGTGTGTGTGTGTGTGTGTGTGTGTGTGTGTGTGTGTGTGTGTGTGTGTGTGTGTGTGTGTGTGTGTGTGTGTGTGTGTGTGTGTGTGTGTGTGTGTGTGTGTGTGTGTGTGTGTGTGTGTGTGTGTGTGTGTGTGTGTGTGTGTGTGTGTGTGTGTGTGTGTGTGTGTGTGTGTGTGTGCCAAACTTTTACTTTCAGGACCATTCACAATAAGGTACAAAACAATGACAATAAGACCACACCAACCAAATGGTGTTTACAGTCCATACTACACAACATCAATGCTTAGAAAAGTTTGCTTCTGTTAAAGGTCTAAGATTATGAATATGAGGGGAAAACATCACACTTGTGTGAAGTGAGGGGCGTCTTCACTTTTCTGTCCTCACTTTTAATCCTCGCATTCCGTGCTCAGCCACTCCAATCATCGCTTTGGGGTACACACAAATACACAAAGCTGGCCATAGGAGGGTCTAGCGCCCCTCAAAAAAATGTAGGCTGCTCATCAGCATGTTACACAACTGGGTCGCAACTAAGTGGCCAATTACTATTTACTATAGCGTTTGAATGGATCTCTCTTTCCGCAGTCTACTCTCGGCTTGTAACACAATGGCCATTGATCATGTTGTTAGCATTTGAATATCTAAATGTCTAAATGGTCATGCATTTCTATAATACCTAAGAGTCACCCATTCACTCACCAACACTGAGGCAATTCGCTCAACAGGAGCACTTCTGGTAGTGTCACACTCGAACCAGGAACCTTCTGGTTCCCAATCGTCCACTACTGTACCTCCTCCACACATAAAGTACATTTAAAAATCATTTGTTTTACCATTAGTTTATTAACACAATCAGCAGCGGGATTTCTTTCAAAATAGCAGCTCGGGGTGCTGCGCAGATATGACAGCTTTTACTCTGAAAGCCCCCCCCCCCCCCCCCCCCTTCCGTTCCGTACAAAAAACGGGATAAATAATGTTGCTTGCTTACCTCGCTATGATTACGATAAAGTCGCTCGATAATCCCTTGCGTTCATATTTTAAACGAGAGGTATATCCATCTGGTCAAAACCACGGAGAGCTCCCTAGATGTGTGTGTGTGTGTGTGTGTGTGTGTGTGTGTGTGTCAGACTGCCACAACAACTTTGTTCGCTTCCCGCGTCTTACTTGTGGTAGATCAAGACACCTGACAGCCTTTCTGATTATGCCGCCAATGTGCAGATGAGCTGGCGTAATTTGTTATGAATAAAGTTTTATTTAGATGTTGAATAATAATATTATTGCACATACCCCCTTGAATGTTCATTGATGGCGAACCACCAAAGCTGCCCTGAGGAGCCGTAGGTTTTCAGTTGTCAATATTATAAGTGGGGGAAAAAAGAGGTGACTAAAGGAGACATGATTGTGCTGTGGCAGCCTGCGGGTCTGCCGTCAGCCCGTCACCAGTGCAACAAATGCTAGAGGTCAACTCGTCATAAACTTCTATGAAGATGTGTCTACAAAATAATAATATCTCCTACAACTCCTGTGTTAATTCAACTCGGATCCATGTATTATTATTATTGTTATTATCACATTTTACTCTTTACTGTCTACCTAAGGCAAATATAACTTAATGAGATGAGCATTTTATGAGCAGCTGCAAGGAAGACATGTCATTGTCTCCACCAGGCCGAAGGCATGGGGAGAGAGTATGTTTTGCACTCCGTCCGTGTGTGTGTGTGTCCGTGTGTGTGTCTGTCCGTCCGTCCGTCTGTTACCAGCTAATCTCCGGCACCGTTAACCTGGTCGATGCCAAACTTTGCACACACACTCCCTGGATGCCAACGATGAACCTCTGCCCCGCATTTTCCAGAACGGCCTGTTATAGCGCCACCATGAGGCAGCTTTTCAAAAAAAAATTACCTAAAACTGCACCGATCTGCGTGAAACGTTGCATGCACAGTACACTCCCTAGAGGCCAAGGACAAACCTTTGACCTGCATTTTCCGCATCTGCCTTTTATAGCGCCACCAGGAGGCCGACTTTTGTAAAACACATTTTTTTATATTTCTGCTCTCTTTTGTATCACTGTCTCTGTGAATTAGCTCCTGCCTCTTTGCGTACTGTCTGTCACTCTGTAACTGTATAACCAGTGACAGGTTTGATGTTAAGATTAATGACTGGCTAGGGGCAGGGACACCCAATCATATTGATCCCTGGTTAGGGTGAGGGGCAGGGACACCCAATCATATTGATCCCTGGTTAGGGTGAGGGGCAGGGACACCCAATCATATTGATCCCTGGTTAGGGTGAGGGGCAGGGACACCCAATCATATTGATCCCTGGTTAGGGTGAGGGGCAGGGACACCCAATCATATTGATCCCTGGTTAGGGTGAGGGGCAGGGACACCCAATCATATTGATCCCTGGTTAGGGTGAGGGGCAGGGACACCCAATCATATTGATCCCTGGTTAGGGTAGGGGCAGGGACACCCAATCATATTGATCCCTGGTTAGGGGCAGGGACACCCAATCATATTGATCCCTGGTTAGGGTGAGATACCTCGTATCCATGGCAGCGGGCCAGAATGCAGCAGTGTGGTTGTGGTGTATCAATCGGAGGGGACTGACATTAACACTCATCATCAGGGGATATTTTGAAGGCACGTGGGTTCCAGCCATGTTAATACACGCTCCTCATACACACACTGGACCTTTTTTTTTGTCATCCCTCAAGGTTGCAATTAATGATGTGGTGTCCCAAACAAGGCAGTCTCTTAGTCTGTTTAATTCTACCAGCGCCCAATTAAATAACACAGCTGATGCATAATGATCATATTCCTTTTGTTTGGAAAGATTCTTATGCGTGGATTTGTATGCGTGACGGGACTGACTAAGTAAGTAGGGGCGCTCCACTGAATTTATGGATTCCTGTGATTTTATTGAAGGGGGAAATGAGAATATAATGAGAAAACTTGATCTCCGAAATGACAGAATATGTAGCCTTTACCAAGCTATCTGGGCAGATAGCAGATCGGATCGGTGGGTGTGAACATGAAGGATAAAGATTTCTGCACCAATCAATCAAGCAAGCACGAGAAGTAGACGACACCGGAGGAAATAAAGCGTTATCACTGTGAGAGAAGAATCGGGTCAGGACTGTTGTGTGTCTGCTTGCTGTAGGCATTGCATGATATTGAATTCAACAATAGCACTATTAGCCAGTGCTGAAATTAACCCATTCAGGCCTGACGTCGACATTTAAAAAAAAAAGTTTTCTAAATCATGACAATTTTCGGAAAGATTTGAGGCACATTTTAACGATTTTTCAAAAATAGCAGACCTACAAGTTCATAGCGCGCCACTCGGTGGCGCGCTATGAGCTTGTAGATCTGCTATTTTTCAATAGCTAAATTATAACAATGTTTAAAACACAAAGGGGTTCCCGCCCCAAAATGGGTTAATGGTTAATGTGGTTAAACGCTAACGTGACATGGATGCGTTCCAGGTCTCAATGGATTAAGAACAGCTCCTAATGGACATGAGGGATTAATAATGACTGGGTTATTAGATGGCTGCTGTATTATTCATGTCTCTCTCATTACACAAGCCAGTCTTAACAAAGAGGAGCTCTCTTCTGGACATGCATACCGTCCGTTAAGTTTAAATATGCTGACGACGGCCTGGGCTGTGGCTCAGCGGTCCAGGCACCTTGGCTGGTAATCCAGTCTGGCAGTGTGCCGCGGGTTCGACTCCCGATCCCGACGGCCTTTACTGCTTGTCACTCCCCCATCTCTCTCCCCATTTCCTGTCGGCCTACTGTCTGTCCCTCCATAAAAACATATAAAAATAAAGGCGAAAGCCACACAAAATATGCTGACGACGAGGATGTACACAGTGAAATCCTCAGTGTAGATATTTATCCATTTGTTACTCGGAGTGTGTACAAATGTAACCTAATGGACCCATAAGTGTCAGGTCATTGCAAATGGACCCGCAAAGGTCAGGCCAGGTCCATTTAGTTCTTACATTGTACAGATTGAGAACAGGCATTCACTGGATTTAAGAGAAATAGGATTAAGTCATGGCCTTAGAATTTCTATGTGGTGTGTTGCCTGTTCAACTCAGAACCGCTTTATGGTCAGTATGTAGGACAGTATAGGATAATCACACTTAGGATGAGCCTATAGTGATGGAGGAGGTCAGAACGGCATGGCGGTGACTGCAGTAGAAGTTCACCAGAATGGTCCAGCAAGATAATATGCTTCCTTAGCTGGCGTAGGAAGAAGATTCTCTGCTGGGCCTTGTTGACGATGGAGGGGTCCTTGGGCTTCTTGTCCCACTTGATGTTGCTCATATAGTGATCCCGGGAATGTTTCAATGAAAGAATATTGAGCGCGGAAACTTTACAATCTAAAAATCACGATATTTTGGGGAATACATTCTTTCCTACCCCTAATTATTATTATTGTTATATCAGCTATAAAACCATGTAATGGACCATTGCCTGCCTTTTTTTAAGAAACATAATTTCCTACTGATGGATATGCCAAATGTTATGTAAACAAACAGTGTAAGGATTTCCATTGCTCAGTTACTGCCTGAGAGGTGCCTAATAAGATAATGCAAACAGTTTTGCAATGAGGTTCTGACTCAATCACAGTAATGAGCAAAGTCACATTTCAACCTGAAAAAAGAGAACAAAGAAATTAAAAACCACAAGATTTATTTTCAACAAGAGATTCCACTTTACAATTAAATTAATATTATTTGCTAACACAATCAGAAAGGCACTCTGCTGTTGTAATGGCATCAAGCTGTCTCCATCACTGGAATGCCAGTCTGGCCAAATTGATGTGGAAAAAAGGTAGTGGTCTGATCGGTTCCCACTAAATTTAGTCTGACATATCCCACCCTTTTTACTCTGGGCCTCACATTACAGATAATCAGATATTGATATCACCCTTAAAGTAGAAGCCAATTTCGAGTTCGACCACACC
Source organism: Electrona antarctica (assembly GCF_951216825.1). Lineage (NCBI taxonomy): Eukaryota > Metazoa > Chordata > Actinopteri > Myctophiformes > Myctophidae > Electrona > Electrona antarctica. The sequence continues at coordinate 43,798,139 of NC_136789.1, read as the reverse complement.
GTCCTCAAGGCATTTGTAATATAAAAGATTTGCAAAGGATACATCTTAAACGGTGAACCATGATGTCCTTTTGTGTTTGTTAACTGGCTATGGTAAAAGCCTGGTGTTTCAGGCATGGCCCTTCATCTGTAGGGAGAGAGGCACGGCACACAGTGGTCCTTCATCTGTAGGGAGAGAGGCACGGCACACAGTGGCCCTTCATCTGTAGGGAGAGAGGCACGGCACACAGTGGCATGGCCCTTCATCTGTAGGGAGAGAGGCACGGCACACAGTGGCCCTTCATCTGTAGGGAGAGAGGCACGGCACACAGTGGCCCTTCATCTGTAGGGAGAGAGGCACGGCACACAGTGGCCCTTCATCTGTAGGGAAAGAGGCACGGCACACAGTGGCCCTTCATCTGTAGGGAAAGAGGCACGGCACACAGTGGCCCTTCATCTGTAGGGAGAGAGGCACGGCACACAGTGGCCCTTCATCTGTAGGGAGAGAGGCACGGCACACAGTGGCCCTTCATCTGTAGGGAAAGAGGCACGGCACACAGTGGCCCTTCATCTGTAGGGAGAGAGGCACGGCACACAGTGGCCCTTCATCTGTAGGGAGAGAGGCACGGCACACAGTGGCCCTTCATCTGTAGGGAAAGAGGCACGGCACACAGTGGCCCTTCATCTGTAGGGAGAGAGGCACGACACACAGTGGCCCTTCATCTGTAGGGAGAGAGGCACGGCACACAGTGGCATGGCCCTTCATCTGTAGGGAGAGAGGCACGGCACACAGTGACCCTTCATCTGTAGGGAGAGAGGCACGGCACACAGTGGCCCTTCATCTGTAGGGAGAGAGGCACGGCACACAGTGGCCCTTCATCTGTAGGGAAAGAGGCACGGCACACAGTGGCATGGCCCTTCATCTGTAGGGAAATAGACACGGCACACAGTGGCCCTTCATCTGTAGGGAGAGAGGCACGGCACACAGTGGCCCTTCATCTGTAGGGAGAGAGGCACGGCACACAGTGGCCCTTCATCTGTAGGGAGAGAGGCACGGCACACAGTGGCCCTTCATCTGTAGGGAGAGAGGCACGGCACACAGTGGCCCTTCATCTGTAGGGAGAGAGGCACGGCACACAGTGGCATGGCCGTTCATCTGTAGGGAGAGAGGCACGGCACACAGTGGCCCTTCATCTGTAGGGAGAGAGGCACGGCACACAGTGGCCCTTCATCTGTAGGGAGAGAGGCACGGCACACAGTGGCCCTTCATCTGTAGGGAAAGAGGCACGGCACACAGTGGCCCTTCATCTGTAGGGAGAGAGGCACGGCACACAGTGGCCCTTCATCTGTAGGGAGAGAGGCACGGCACACAGTGGCCCTTCATCTGTAGGGAAAGAGGCACGGCACACAGTGGCCCTTCATCTGTAGGGAGAGAGGCACGACACACAGTGGCCCTTCATCTGTAGGGAGAGAGGCACGGCACACAGTGGCATGGCCCTTCATCTGTAGGGAGAGAGGCACGGCACACAGTGACCCTTCATCTGTAGGGAGAGAGGCACGGCACACAGTGGCCCTTCATCTGTAGGGAGAGAGGCACGGCACACAGTGGCCCTTCATCTGTAGGGAAAGAGGCACGGCACACAGTGGCATGGCCCTTCATCTGTAGGGAAATAGACACGGCACACAGTGGCCCTTCATCTGTAGGGAGAGAGCCACGGCACACAGTGGCCCTTCATCTGTAGGGAGAGAGGCACGGCACACAGTGGCCCTTCATCTGTAGGGAGAGAGGCACGGCACACAGTGGCCCTTCATCTGTAGGGAGAGAGGCACGGCACACAGTGGCCCTTCATCTGTAGGGAGAGAGGCACGGCACACAGTGGCCCTTCATCTGTAGGGAGAGAGGCACGGCACACAGTGGCCCTTCATCTGTAGGGAGAGAGGCACGGCACACAGTGGCATGGCCGTTCATCTGTAGGGAGAGAGGCACGGCACACAGTGGCCCTTCATCTGTAGGGAGAGAGGCACGGCACACAGTGGCCCTTCATCTGTAGGGAGAGAGGCACGGCACACAGTGGCCCTTCATCTGTAGGGAGAGAGGCACGGCACACAGTGGCGTGAAAAGGTCACCGCCAGTGTTGTGCCCTTTAATAGCCACCATGCAGGCTCAGGTGAGGTCGGATAGATGGAGGCCTTTGCCTGCGGGAGAAACTCTTCTATCTTGGAAGTACAGACCGTTCAGTACACAACCATGTTCCGTGCTGATTGCATTTTATCACTGATCTCACCAAATAAATGCCCCCAGGTTGTGAATAAAATTAATATCTGTGTCATCTTCAGTTCCACCTCTTTCATCCATGACTAAGCACAAAACCCCTCTGCCATTTGTCCCTGTGAGCAAGTTTAATAGTTGCACCCACTCAGAGGGTGGTGCAACTGAGGTGGGGAGATCAATAATGCACCAAAAATGTACATTTCTATTTAATGTTCTGCTTCTCACAGTACTGTGGTCTGTACATGATTAATGACTTATCTTAAGTTGTTATGTTACTGTGAATAAATGCTTTGAAACAAGCATTTTTAACATCAAGTCGATGTTGCCACTTTAAAACAGCATGTCTGTTTCCTGCTTCCTCGTCATAGTTCCTGCCCATTACTGATTACTCACATTTGGCCACTTCACTAATCAGCTAGCTATACATTGCCATTTACTCGCACACTGCCTTGACTCATTTTGTAGCCATTTGGTGTTGGACTCTCAGATTTTGTTTTTGTGGGCCTGAGTATAGAGTTCTATCTCCAGAAATAGAGTTGTTGTGTGTTTTGACCTTCTGCCTGTCTGTGGATACTTGTTTTTGCCTGCTGCCATGGACTTGTTTGCTTGAAAAATAAACCCTTTGAGTTTGAACTGCTCTGGTTTATCTGCATTTGGGTCCTACTCTCTCACACCTGTGACAAATAGACTATACTTTATTTGAATTGCAAACAAAGGCTTTTTGCATGCTTTTGCATACCAAATGTATTATCGCACGGCAATGCACATCTTAGTCTTATACAATAATATCTCCATCAACTTATACTGGAAACGCTAGTTTAATGTCCCTGTGTCCCCTAATGTCCCCCTTGTTTATTTTAAATCTAGTTAAACCAAAGGTAAATGAGCCAATAGTTTAATTAAACTGTATTATATTATTCTGTTCTATTTTGAACTTGCAGAGGGATGCAAATTTCTTTGCAACCTTTGTATAGTGGTGTGTTCATCACTCACAACACACTAATATACCCTTGCATCCACATCTTACTCTTTTGCCTTGTTTTACCTGAAGTTAATTTGCTCAAGTACAATAATATTATAATTATTTACATTTCCTGAGTACAGTGTGTCCTTGACCTAACTGATCTGTGTGTAGACATTGCAACTAAGATCATTGGTATGCAGTATACATGCAAAATGCTGCATGGAAACAACCTTGTTGTGCCAGACTCTAGTTTCTCCTTTTGTTTTCTACACTGCAAAATTCTGAGTGTCAATGTACCCTTATGGTTCATTTTATTCACTGTTAAATTGACATTCAAGATGTTGCAGTGTACAAGCGTAATGTGAGCTGTTGTCTCAGCGTGTGGTGTAGACCTGCAGAGCTTATACTAGTATAGATCAACTCTAAGGAGGCATTGGGTTACAAAGCTATTATTCTACTACTATTAATAACAGAGATTGGAGACTATTAGAGAAGGGATGAATGACTGACTATTCTACATTAGGAGGGGTATCTACAGTGTGCGCTTGTTGCCAGAGACACATTTTATGGAGAGGATGCCCATGGGAATATCTTATCTGATGGAAGCTTTCCAACAGCTTTGTGCAGACTAAAAGGCTTGGAGAAGTCAGCCATTTACCTCAGCCCAGAGGCTTGGGAAGGCGCTTTGTTTGCCATAGCTCAAAGGCTTGGAAATGCCACATGTTTATCATAGACCGAAAACCTTAAAGGCCACTTGCTCTCACTCTGAAACCTATGATGTGACTGTGCTGTCTGTGATTAACTGCATCATGAGCTGACAAGCAAGGGCATTCATTCAGTCTTAGACGCCGTCCATGGAGGCATACCACACTACATGTGCCTTTAAGTGAGGACATCTCGGTGTCTTCATTTGGCTCACCTATTACATGGAAAGAAAATGGAACCTTGCATTGTTACCATGGGGATTCAGCATTTTATTTAATGAGATACCGCTGCCTTTAACAGAAGCTCACACAAAGTAAATTGTGTTTCGGAACTTGATTTCTTTCTAATGGTATTTGCCTATTGCCCTGTCATGATTGAATTTCTTCACAGAAACACTGCCAGTGTTTCTCTACTGACTGGACGGTTATTCCAAATGATCGGTGACACGGCCTCAGTTCAAGTGCACAAAGGATCATTGCAGTTTTCGTATTTCTCTCCTCGCGGCATGTGTGATGCTTTCCCTCGATCAAACAGATATCCAGACTGCCCTCCAACCTGGTTGTCATGGGAACAGGTGTCACATGACCTAAAGTGAGACAAACTTTGGATGAGAGAGGATTGGCTCTCGGGAGGGGAGTCAGTCCCCCTTCTCGATTCATCTGACACGGTTACCTAGGAAACAAGGCCGTGAGACAGGAAGCTGGGGAAAGATGTAAGCTCTTGTTTGTTTGGATAACAGCAAAGAAGCTGCCTGGACTCCAGGCATCTTGCTCCATAGTACTTGGGGGTGCTATTAGAGTGGGGATTTCATTGTATGGTGTAGCAAGATCTGGATAATATCCCTCTACCAGCTCTGTTTCTCCTTTACATCACTATTGGATGAAAAACAATAACCCACATGATAAATTATTAAACCTTGTTGGTGGGTGCAGCTGGAAACACTGCTTGCATGCCCTCTACAATACCTTCTTATTGTTCTACTTCCCGTTGCACATCCACTGTTGATATGAACAATAAGTCATGTAAAACAATCATTCAGTAGCATCAAATGGCACAAAATAAATAATTGTAAACAAACCTTATCCAATTATTGCAAGTGTGGTTGCCTATTTATATAACACTAGCCCTTACCCGTTGTGAGATATTGCCACACAGTGGCCCTTCATCTGTAGGGAGAGAGGCACGGCACACAGTGGCCCTTCATCTGTAGGGAGAGAGGCACGGCACACAGTGGCCCTTCATCTGTAGGGAGAGAGGCACGGCACACAGTGGCCCTTCATCTGTAGGGAGAGAGGCACGGCACACAGTGGCCCTTCATCTGTAGGGAGAGAGGCACGGCACACAGTGGCCCTTCATCTGTAGGGAGAGAGGCACGGCACACAGTGGCATGGCCGTTCATCTGTAGGGAGAGAGGCACGGCACACAGTGGCGTGAAAAGGTCACCGCTAGTGTTGTGCCCTTTAATAGCCACCATGCAGGCTCAGGTGAGGTCGGATAGATGGAGGCCTTTGACGGACCAGTTGCCTGCGGGAGAAACTCTTCTATCTTGGAAGTACAGACCGTTCAGTACACAACCATGTTCCGTGCTGATTGCATTTTATCACTGATCTCACCAAATAAATGCCCCCAGGTTGTGAATAAAATTAATATCTGTGTCATCTTCATTTCCACCTCTTTCATCCATGACTAAGCACAAAACCCCTGTGCCATTTGTCCCTGTGAGCAAGTTTAATAGTTGCACCCACTCAGAGGGTGGTGCAACTGAGGTGGGGAGATCAATAATGCACCAAAAATGTACATTTCTATTTAATTTGTGTCTGTGATTAACTGCATCATGAGCTGACAAGCAAGGGCATTCATTCAGTCTTAGACGCCGTCCATGGAGGCTCCACACTACATGTGCCTTTAAGTGAGGACATCTCGTGTCTTCATTTGGCTCACCTCCATCCATCTTCAACCGCTTATCCGTAGTCGGGTCGCGGGGGCAACAGCTCCACCAGAGTGCTCCAGACTTCCCTCTCCACAGCAACATTAGTGACTTCCTCCTGGGGGATTCCGAGACGTTCCAAGGCCAGTGAGTCGATGTATTTCCTCCAACTGCGCCTTGGTCTGCCCCGGGGTCTCCTCCCAGTGGGACGTGCGTCGAGGACCTCCCTAGGGAGGCGCCCGCGAGGCATCCTAGCCAGATGCCCGAACCACCTCAACTGACTCCTTTCCAGGCGAAGGAGCAGCGGTTCTACTCCGAGTCTCTCTCGTGTGACTGAACTTCTCACCCTATCTCTAAGGGAGATGCCAGCCACCCGTCGAAGAAAACTCATTTCGGCCGCTTGTATTCGCGACCTTATTCTTTCGGTCATGACCCACACTTCATGACCATAGGTGAGAGTAGGAACGAAGATTGCTCGGTAGACAGAGAGCTTTGCCTTCTGGCTCAACTCTCTTTTCGTCACAACAGTGCGATACAGCGACTGCAATACCGCCCCTGCCGCTCCGATTCTCCGGCTGATCTCCTTCTCCGTCCTCCCCTCACTCGTGAACAAGACCCCGAGATACTTGAACTCCTTCACCTGGGGTAATGCCTCATTCCCTACCCGGACTGCACAATCCACCGGTTTCCTGCTGAGAACCATGGCCTCAGATTTGGAGACGCTGATCCTCATCCCAGCCGCCGTACACTCGGCTGCGAACCGGTCCAGTGAGAGCTGAAGGTCTTGGACCGATGGTGCCATCAGGACCAAATCATCTGCAAAAAGCAGTGATTCAACCCTTAGGTCACCGAGCTGAATACCCTCTCCGCCACGACTTCGTCTCGAGATCCTGTCCATGAAAATCACAAACAGGATAGGTGACAATGCGCAGCCCTGGCGGAGGCCAACCCCCACCGGAAACGAATCCGACTTACTCCCGAGCACACGGACACAGCTCTCGCTTTGGGTGTACAGAGATTGGATGGACCTCAATAAGGTCCCCCTCACCCCATACTCCCGCAGCACCTCCCACAGGACCTCCCGGGGGACCCGGTCATATGCCTTCTCCAAATCCACAAAACACATGTAGACCGGACATGCATACTCCCATGCCTTCTCCAGGATTCCTGCAAGAGTATAGATCTGGTCAGTTGTTCCACGGCCAGGACGGAATCCACATTGCTCCTCCTGAATCTGAGGTTCGACTATCGGCCGGACCCTCCTTTCGAGCACCTTGGCGTAGACTTTCCCAGGGAGGCTGAGTAATGTGATACCTCTGTAATTGGCACACACCCTCTGATCCCCCTTTTTAAATAGTGGGACCACCACCCCGGTCTGCCATTCCCTCGGTGCTGACCCAGACTTCCACGCAATGTTGATAAGGCGTATCAACCAAGACAGCCCCTCAACACCCAGGGCCTTCAGCATTTCTGGACGAATCTCATCAACCCCCGGAGCTTTGCCACTGTGGAGCTGCTTAACTACCTCAGTGACTTCCTTCCGGGAGATTGACGACGATCCCCCATCATCCTCAGGCTCTGCTCCTGTCAGGGAGGGTGGGTCTGATGTTATTGGGTTTAGGAGTTCCTCAAAGTGTTCCTTCCAGCGCCCTACGACCTCCTCATTTGAAGTCAGCAGAGTCCCATCCTTACCGTACACGGCTTGGATGGTTCCCCGCTTTCCCCTCCTGAGGTGTCGTACGGTCCTCCAGAACAACTTTGGTGCCGCCCGAAAGTCCTTCTCCATGGATTCCCCGAACTCCTCCCACACCCGCTGCTTTGCCTCAGTCACAGCCGCGGCTGCTGCCCTTCGAGCCTGTCGGTACCCTGCAACTGCGTCCGGAGTCCCCCGGGATAACATATCCCGGTAGGCCTCCTTCTTCAGTCGGACGGCTTCCCTGACCTCCGCTGTCCACCAGGGAGTTCGAGGGTTACCGCCCCTTGAGGCACCTATGACCTTCTGGCCACAGCTCACAGCTGCAGCTTCAGCAATAGAGGCTTTGAACATTGCCCATTCCTGTTCAATGTCCCCAACCTCCACAGGGATGCCAGAGAAGTCCCGCCGGAGGTGGGAGTTGAAGTCCTTCCGGACAGAGGTCTCCTCCAGACGTTCCCAGTTCACCCGCACTACCCGCTTGGGTTTGCCAGGTCTGTCCAGAGGTTTCCCCTGCCATCTGAACCAACTCACCACCAGATGGTGATCAGTTGACAGTTCAGCCCCTCTCTTCACCCGAGTGTCCAAAACATACGGCCTCAGATCAGCTGACACGATTACAAAATCGATCATTGATCTTTGGCCTAAGGTGCTCTGGTACCAAGTACACTTATGAGCATCCTTATGCTTGAACATGGTGTTTGTTATGGTCAGTCCATGACTAGCACAGAAGTCCAATAACAACTCACCACTCGGGTTTAGATCCGGGAGACCGTTCCTCCCAATCACGCCAGCCCAAGTATCTCCGTCATTGCCCACGTGTGCGTTGAAGTCCCCCAGTAAGACAATGGAATCCCCCACAGGTGCCCCATCCAGGACCCCCTGTAGGGTATCCATGAAGGCCGGGTACTCTGAACTCTTGTTCGGTGCGTACGCACAAACAACAGTCAGAGTATTCCCCCCTCCCACCCTAAGGCGGAGGGAAGCGACCCTCTTGTCCACCGGGGTAAACTCCAACGTACTGGCACTCAACCGGGGGCTTGTGAGTATCCCCACACCCGCCTGAGCCCTCACACCCTGGGCAACTCCAGAAAAGAACAAGGTGTACCCCTTGTCCAAGAGTTTGGTTCCAGAATCCTTACTGTGTGTGGAGGTGAGCCCCACCAGGTCTAACCTGTAGCGCTCAGCCTCCCGCACCAGGTCCGGTTCTTTCCCCACCAGTGTAGTGAGTCTAGTGACGTTCCACGTCCCCAAAGTCAGCCTCTGCTGCCCGGGTCTGGTCCGTCCAAACACTCCAGTGTCACTGCCACCCGTCTGGCAGCGCACCCGACCCCACTGCTTCCTGACGCGGGTGGTGGGCCCACGTGGCGGAGAAGATGTGCCCACGTTGCTTCTTCGGGCTGTGCCCGGCCGGGCTCCGTGGTAAGCCCGGCCACCAGGCGCTCGCTGACGAGCCCTCCCTCCGGGCCTGGCTCCAGAGGGGGGCCCCGGGCTTCCTCCGGGCCGGGTCGCATCTCTTCTCTCTTGTTCTTCCATGAGTGTTTTTGGACCATGCTTTGTCTGGCCCCTCCCCCGAGCCCACTTTGCCATGGGAGACCCTACCAGGAGCACTAGGCTCCAGACAATACAGCTCCCGGGTTCATGGGGGCACTCAAACCTCTCCACCACGGTAAGGTGATGGTCCTTGGCTCACCTATTACATGGAAAGAAAATGTGGCCGCAGGGGGTACTGCGCCCCGGGGTGCGTTTTCACATTTTTAATTCACTAATAAATTCATTATTCATTTATAATTTGTTAAATTGGAAAAAGGGCTTCGTTAAGACCTCCCTATTATTATTATTATTATTATTATTATATGGTCAATGCCTGTGTGAAAAGTGGGAGCGATTGGTGCAGGCGGTGAGGAGATACGGCGGTGTTTCTGACAGACAGACACACATTCAGACAGACAGACATTGACTGAATTATAGTATGATATTGTGATGTCGCCGTACAGTATATTGTCCAAAAAGTGTATACCGTGAAATTCGTCTCAGGAGAGGGGGAAAAAAAGAACGATAACAATAATCTGTTTGCCTATTGGCAACCACACTAATAACTAGAAAAAGTGCCCAGAAGGGCAGGATCTCCACCAGCAGTAGGAGTGTGTGTGTGTGTGTGTGTGTGTGTGTGTGTGTGTGTGTGTGTGTGTGTGTGTGTGTGTGTGTGTGTGTGTGTGTGTGTGTGTGTGTGTGTGTGTGTGTGTGTGTGTGTGTGTGTGTGTGTGTGTGTGTGTGTGTGTGTGTGCGCGCGCGTGCGTGCGCGACTTGGCCTGTTGTAGTGCCACCATGTCGCCGATTTGAAAACTGAAGTGGCATTTCTTCCTCAGCCTAGTATGAATATGCATGCACAGTTTCACCGCAATTGGACGCTGCGTTGAGGAGTTGTGGCGATTTGTACAAAGCGAGCTACTCAAGAAAACTTTAGAAGCCAATCGTAGCCAATCAGGATGGATTATGAGAAATCAAACAAACCCGTCTTGATCACATGACTATGGAGAGCATGTGTACCGATTTGTGTGAAATTTGGATAAAATCAGAAGGAGTAATATTAGAAAATGGGTTTTACATATGTCGGCCTCCTGGTGGTGCTATAAAGAGCAGATGTGAAAAATTCCAGGTAAAGGTTTTTCCTTTGCATACAAAGTTTTACACAGATCTGTGCAGTTATAGGTAAAAACACTAATTGGCCTGTTATAGCGCCACCATGAGGCCGAGTTGAAAATGTTCCAGTGGCATTTCTTCCTTGGCCTAGTGGGAATGTGCGTGCACAATTTCACGGAAATCACACAATGTGTTCATGATTTGGGGCATTTTGTTTGAAACCGTGCACTCCTGCAAACTTTGGTAGCCAATCTTAGCCAATCAGTCTGAAAAATCTGAAATACCCGTTTCGTTGAATGGCTCTAGAGAGACTGTGTACCGATCTGCGTGATGTTTGGACAAAATCTGTAGGTGTACTGTACAAAACATTTTTTGCCCAAAGCGGCCTCCTGGTGGCGCTATAAGAGGCCAATGTGAAAACCTTGGGGCAGAGGTTCAGCCGTGGCATTCAGGGAGTGTGTGTGCAGAGTATGAGTGAGATCAACCCAATGGTGCCGGAGATTAGCTGTCCACAGACGGACGAACGGACGGACACACACACGTCACACGGACAGACGGACAGTGCAAAACATACTCTCTCCCCATGCCTTCGGCCTGGTGGAGACAATAATAACCATCATGGCCATCATCATCCTCGCACCCACAACAACAACAGCAACAATATTCATTATCAACCTTTAGAATTGACAATCAAAATAATAATTGGCTTTATCAGAATTATCACCATAATCATCATATTCATTGTCATCAGCACCATCTTTACCACATATTCCAAACCAACAGAGGCATCTGATCTGTGCAACAACATGCACCGGGACTGAGAGTGGAGCGCTGAACTGAGGCTGGTCTGTGTTGTTCCCGTGAGAGCAAACATTGTAATTATTTCACTCCAAGCGGTGTGGTTAAGGCAGGGGTGGGCAACTTTGACGATGGAGAGGGCCACTATATTTCCACACTCACTCCCTAGGGCCATATATTACTGTCGTAGCAAAAATAGCCGATCTACAAGCTCAAAACGCGTCGCAGCGCGACGCGTTTTGAGCTTGTAGATCGGCTATTTTTGCTATATTCGAATTGAAATCTTGAATTGTTGCTATTTTTGAATTAGAATCCTGAAAATGATAATTTTTATGTAATTTCAAATGCCTTTAATTATACTTGGGTTGAAGCAATGAGCTACTAATTTAGACTGAAGTAATTAAAGCGGGTCATGTTTGCATGTCGTGGAGTTGTAACAGCTGAAACCAATATTATAACAGTATTCTGATATTAACCTGAGGGCCACATTAAGTGAAGGTGGGGGCCGCATGTGGCCCCCAGGCCGCCAGTTGCCCACCCCTGGGTTAAGGGGTTAACAAGAGGGGATGTTTGGCAGCCCTATAGGACCAATATGTACTGTTGATTTGGACAGCACGGAGAATGAGTATGACACTCCCTCAATAACACTGACAACATGTGTGCTGATGGGGCTGGAAAGGGGACTTGCCTCTGGATGTTTTACAGGTCCCACTGGCTGTCAATCATCCGTAACGTGAGTTTGTTGAGGCCTGTGAGTTATTTGCATCATGCTGGTGTGGTGAGGAGCGAGTGCTTGTGGGTGAAATGGCATGAGTAAACACTGATTAATGATGGCCTAGTGAGTATTCTGAATACCCCCCTCTATTTTTTCCCTTTGCCTCTCTTTGATGAAACATCTTACATGTAACAACACTGTCAGACATATATGCCAATTAAAATACCTGTGCTTCAGCTTGACACAATTCACAGAGTTTAGTGCACTCACTGCACTGCACTGTAAACAAGTTCCTTCTCTATACAGTCTCTGTGCTGTTGTTCTTTATAGGGCGAGGGCCTTCTGATCTACAAACTATATGATTCTACCACTGTTGTTTGTGAGGATCAGAACAACAGCATGCAGCAGATAGCTTTCTATCCCCACCTCATTAAAGGGTTCCTTATTTCTTTCCTAAGATCAGGCAACCTGAAGCCTGCTACACACTGGGACATCAGAGAAAACATTCAATATGGTCTTGTGCTGCTGCGTTGAAGTGCAAGCTCAATAATCAGTGACCCAGTTATTTTAATTGCTTACCCACAAACACAAAGGGGGGAAAAAGATAAATAGCACAGCCTTGTTCCTGCACCAGCATTGTAGGACACAAATAAGGAGCATCTCCCCATTAACAACTACGTGATCAAGGCACTCTTTCACACAAAATCATGAAAGGGAATATATTAACTGTAATACAATCTGCAGCCATGTTGCATCAGAAAGTACAAAAGGACAAAATCCACAGAATAATTCAAACAATCCCTGACCTGACCCAAAAATCACTAGATAGAAAGTCGTCAATCTTAAGGTATGCTACGACTCGAGTGATAGCCACTCAAGCTTAATTTAATTATAACCCTCTTAATATGATTTGTATCTTTATTTTGAGTCATTCTCCATGACATTGTTTGATGTATAACCATTCATAAACATATACTGCATATGCTACAAATAAACAGATTTGTGTGTGAAGTACATTTAGGTTGGTCAATTACATTTAAAGCCTATAGTATTTCACTCCAATGGTCCAGTGTCATTTTGAGATGTGGAGCAGCTACAGTAATATGTGGAGTGGTTGTCCCCTGATTGCTGGAGGTGAATTTGTCATTCCTTTTCATGTGACATTCCAACAGCACGAAAGCTAATTTATTTTACTTTACTACTTGCATGACAAAATCCTCACCTATAATGGCATGCCAAGAATAGGGACGCCAGGTTCAAAGTGGTTACATGTCGTTCATGTTAAGCAAATCTGTCGAATACAACATTTTTGTTGAAAAACACTTGTGGGACCAAGTACAAAGAGCCTTTAGGCTGTGGAAGTGTAGAAGTGAAAATGTAATCCTTACTCCCCACTCCAGCACTCCCAAAGGTTGTTGCTTAGGTCCAAACATTACTTCTGACCTGCAGTATAGGCAGCGATCAGTTTGTGCAAATCAGCTGTCATCAGACAGCAATGCAGTGATTTGGTTCCCCGCCATGCGAATGCAATGTAAGTGGTTTTAAAAATGATTGAGGCTCTCGACTGTCTGTGGCTGAGGTTAGGTAATCTCTTGGCCAATCCATCTTTACAATGTATGAGATTGTCTGCACCATCCGGATGTATGAAGACAAACAGGATTCTGACATTCCCGAGTTTTTTAGCAGAGATAACTGGCATTTGCAACCTTTTGATGTGCTCCCTCCAGGCTTGTGTGAATGAGACAGATCTGGACTGTGGCCTGTGACATTTAGACAGCTGCTAGAGCCATTCCGGCAGCCATTAAAGCAGGATTCATTACTATAAACCCTTTTCAGCAGACACATCTCCAGAATACTATCATCACTAGGGTGAGTTGAAAGGCAATTATTCAAAATCATTCGTAAACTGTCTATTGATGACGCAGTAGTCAATAATAACAGCTGTCAGACAATTTCCTCTCTCCAGATGGAAACAATGAGATTCCTATTATAAATATCATTCCTCGCACAAATAGTGATTGCATAATCATGCTTATTGATCATTTAGGTGTAACCCACTGTCCATGGTCTGAAGGTATGCCAAACGTTGTATTGCCAGCCACTATAGATGACATGGAGTTAAATAAATAGTTAATGAATAGAGAAGCTCGATCTGGCTTCAAAATCAGCCCTATAGCCGGTCGGTTGAGCTGCTTAGGGCTTACTCAATAATTAATACCCTACCCCACTGTACCCCAGAGGCCAACACCAGTCCCTGGATCTTGGTTTGGCAAATACTGTGTGATCAGTGGTGGTGATACACTATACATGTATTTATTTGTTTGTTTGTTTAGATCACATTAGTCTCTCAAGAGAGAGACTGTTGAAGAGGCCACTGTTTTTTCTTTGTTTTGCCAATGGGTTCCCAGATTTAGATCACATAAATGGCAATGTATTTTTAAAACATTGAATAGAAAGAAACGGCATTATATTGCTTTCTAAGCATTCTATTTGCATTTGATTCATTTCCTTGACGAGCAGTATATTCTTAGCTATTTTATATGTTGTGTTATTTTTTATTAACTACCACCAAATAAAACGTGTTCTTGTCCGTATCACTTTATTTAAATCAAGTGCTTCATCATGCATCATGCAAATTGATGTTCCATGGCTTTGATAAGCTTATGTTAAGGTAGTATGAATGCATTTTATATTGCTCCACACCAAGACTACTGACACTGATGAAGGCTGGATAGCCGAAACGTTTGTCCTGTTCAAATAGGAAATAAACAATTTGAACTGAAGTCTTGGTGTGTGTGACCCACTAACGTTATTCTCCACCAGGCCGAAGGCATGGTGAGAGAGTATGTTTTGCACTCCGTCCGTGTGTGTGTCCGTCCGTGTGTGTGTGTGTCCGTCCGTGTGTCCTTCCGTCCGTCCGTTACCAGCTAATCTCCGGCACCGTTAACCCGGTCGATGCCAAACTTTGCACACACACTCCCTAGATGCCAACGATGAACCTCTGCCCCGCATTTTCCAGAACGGCCTGTTATAGCGCCACCATGAGGCAGCTTTTCACATTTGTTACCTACAACTGCACCGATCTGCGTGAAACGTTGCATGCACACTCCCTAGAGGCCAAGGACAAACCTTTGACCTGCATTTTCCGCATCTGCCTTTTATAGCGCCACCAGGAGGCCGACTTTTGTAAAACACATTTTTGGATATTACTCCTCCAGATTCTGTCCAAAAATCTCACAAATCGTTACACAGTATCTCTATGGTCATGTGCTCAAGTCGGATCTGTCCGATATTTCATATTCCACCCTAATTGGCTATAATTGCCTTTCACAGTTTGCAAGATTGCCCCGTTTTGAACAAAAGCCTCAAATCATGAACACAGCATGCAATTTACGTGAAATCTTTCACACATTTTCTTACTAGGCTGAGGAATATATACCACCCTTTTCACATTGGCCTGTTATAGCGCCACCAACAGGTTGATTTTTGCAAAACAGGTTGATTGGAACAAAATGCCTCAAATCATCCAATTGCCATACAAGGCAAACATGTTTATATTACTACTAAACATTTTGCCAAACATCTCACACAGTCCTATCCTCCTGGTGGAGACCTGTGCCCAGAAGGGCACTTTTTCTAGTTTTATGTTATGTTTTGAACGGGTAGCGCACCTCCAGTCAGAGCGCGGTGGTCACATGAAGAGTAGCCTGGAACTCACCTATGCTTTTTATGGCATAGGCAGCTCCCGGCAGGATCCGCCGGGAGAAACTATGCGCAGCTGCGCGACATGAGACTAATTACTTAGAGCGACAGAGAGAGAGAGAGAGGAGTGTGCGTGTGTGTGTACATGTGTGCGTGTGTGTCAATTTAACAAAGGTGCAGACGATCAGAAATCAGCAGAGAGTGAGCGATGTTTGCACTACTCTATGCCGAATTGAAGTGCACTCGGACCCAGACTTTTTTTTTTCTCCCTGGAAATAAAAACGTCTGGGTTTCCGAGGCTACATGAAGAGTAATATTGCTGTGATGCTGAATCGCTACAGTACAGTGCAAAATCCCAAGCGTGAATTTAACTCTGAGAGGTTAAAACTAGGCCCTTGCTGGACAGTTTACCAGCTCCAAGATAATGGGACGGAGAGAGATGAATATTATTTTAAGTAAACAAATATCATGAATGCTTCCATCTTCACAGATCACAGAGTGATGGCTGGGGTTTACGAGGGTTGTGTTGTGTTGTGTTTGTTACGACCACAGGTCGCATTTACTATGAAAACTTGCATTTCCCGTCAGTCCATCAGTCAATTCGTCACCCCAAGCCTCCATATATGGTCACGTATCGTGACATCACTTCTAGTCACCCACGTCTCCATATATGGTCAAGCATCGTGACATCACGTCGCCATATAATGGTCATGCATCGTGACATCACATCTCCATATGATCACGCATATGTATGTCTGACATCATCAAACCCTCTACACTCAAGACACGCTATGGCCATGAACCCTGGCCATGGCCATGAACCCTGGCCATACCTGTTTTTCATTGTGCATTTTTTGGTCAAAGTTGAAACCCACGCTACAGCGACACTCGCGACACTCGCCCAGCAGTCTGCCGTCACCCAAGCGGATGCGTGCACACGCCGATCTGCCCCAGCAGCGCGACCTCCACACTCTCACGGAGGAGACTGCCAACGAGCGTCTGACCAGGGAACGCCAGCGGCACCACCGCTAGAGTCTCACGCCAGAGTCTCATCAAACCCTGAGGGGTTTGACGTACTAGATCTGAATTTTTGAGCCGGCCCGCAACTCTACATCTGACCTCACTGACACCAGTTTAAGAGTTTAACTCCTGCTTCTCAACTGTGCCGTATTAAGAAGCTGTTTCAGCGCGACCTCGCTTCTCACCCTCATGCGTCTTACTGGTGTGGTGTGTTGTGGTGTTGTGATGTACACTGTTAAGTGTAACATTAGATCCTCTGCTGTGCCGTTTGTCTTTCTAAACATTCTGAGTACTACCAGGTTTATAGCAAGCGATGTTAAAGGCTATGATATTTTATGCCATACAGCACCCAAGTGGGTGACATTGTCTAGACTTTCAGTCTCTGCCTGAAGGAAATCTACCCACCCCTGCATAATAATAATTAGATTGAATCAATGCAGCAGTCAAACTTTCAACATCAAAACACATCTCTCTAAAATTCCTAAAATCTGTTCATTACTGCTATTTAGTAACTATGCCTAATAGGCTACGTCTCCAGTGTGGCAGATGACTTCCACATGAATCAGGACTGAGAAAGTCGGACAGTAGCCGTTGTGTTTGCTTTTCAGTTTTATAAATCAGATCAGACATTTTGTCATTCAGCGAACCCATAGTATATCCCCTGACTTCAATGCACAGGATGAATAATGATGCACTGCAAATATATTTCTTACATGACAGTTGCACAATGTTTTCAAAATCCATAGGCGTCTGAGATGCATTCCTTTTTGTTCCCACAGAGGCATCTGTTGCCTCAGGCAATGCATATCACAACACCAAGACTAATGTCTTCCAAATCACAAAAAGCTAAATGTGCTTTGTTGGTAGGTAGAAACCATTCAAACAATGTACAACGTGTTGAAAACGTGTGGGCACCATTAGTATTAGTATTAATTAATATAACATTAGTAACATCACATTATGAGCTTGTAGATATGCTGTGTTCACTGAATGTTTTCAACAGAATAAGGACGCAAGGGTACCCATGGTCAATTACCACTGCCTGGTCCTGTAAATGTTATATAAGCATAATATGCAATGCAACAGCACTGGGGATACAATGGGTGTAGGGGTTGGATAAAGTGACCCTAGGTGTCTAGGTGTTTGCTGACATGCATATGGAATGCAGGGCTGAGGAGTACATTTCACCAGTGCATGCCACAGTAATGAAAACATCATCAGGAACATGGTGATTATAGCTGTAGGCCCTTCATTGATCTCATAGCAAGAAGGACCATCCCCTTGCTGCTGTGGAATAATGGCCAAACCTTTACCCATGGGCTCAGATTGATTAGCCTGCAGGATCCCCCATCGCTGTGGCCAAGCCACGCTTCTGAACTCCCATTATGTTTAATGTTGATGAAGAAGTTTTCACATTAGCTCAATCTTCAGAAGCTTTATGAAAGCAACAGGAAGGGAAACATGCTTTACATGTATTATATAAAGCTACTGTGTTTGATTAGTGAAGAACTGACGGTTCATAATAATTACAGTTAAAAAAAAAAGAAACACGAAGAAACCTGGAAACATGCATAATTCATGTTTCTTTTGAATGAGCCTTGTGTAACTGGCATTCTCTAAATAATGCATGACTGTGTATCTTTGATAATTGGGTTTGCATTAAAAGTGATACGCTCTCCATTCCACAGGGCAGATTGTATCCATGGCTAGTTATTGCAAAATATTGATTTCCCTAAAACCCTGTGTGCTAGAAGACATTAGTCAACTTTGCCCAGAAGCCAATAGTGCCTAAGTGAGTGCCTCACATGTTGCAGTGGGAAGGTGAGGGATATTTTTTAATCTTATATTATGCAGCCTCTGTAAATCTGATTATTCCTGTAATGAAGAGAAATTGAACCAAAAAGATCAATAGGGTTTAAGATATACAAGCACAGCCAACGATGGGAAATCTACATTCTAAATTTGATTTAAGACCGCTTTGCTGAATCGGGTGTGTAAAATCCAAATGAGATTTCCCAGTCCTAAGTGGCAAGAACATAAACTATCAACTATCAGCATTTAAGCCATCTCTTGCTCACTGAAGCTTGAAGGCAAAGGCCATTGTACACATAATTCAGTCAGCCAGATGTAACTTAAATGAGAAATTAAACAATTGCATTATTAAATCTTAACACAAATCAGTGGAGTAATATCAAGTAAAAGCATCCAAACCTCTAGTCTAACTCTGAATATAATGAAAAGTAACTATTTAAAATTGAGTCATGACTGTACTTGGAATAAAAATACTGTTTGCTACTTTGCTTTGATAATATGGTGTGGGAAATGTATTTGCTACATCTATGAGTCAATTAATTTGTGTTGATCCTGTGTTGAAACGAGTGAACACATTTTTCCAAATAATGCTATACCATTCGGTCTCCTTTCTCAAGTGTAAAATCTGCCTTTCTCTGGTATACTGTGGAAATGATAGAACTATTTTAAAGCGAATAGATCGCATAGATCCCCAGTGAAATGGTTGCATATCAATTTGACATTTTTAGGAGACATGGTATTTTTAGATGCTTTCATACAAAGATAGTAATATGTCAAGACACTGATGATCGGGTTTGTCACAGACAGACGGAGCAAAAGAAGGATGAGTGTGAGCGACTGAGAGACAGATTTCTATCATATCCCACTGTCATAATTTGTCACGCTCAAATTCACATTTCTAAACACATCAATTTGAGTCATTTTCACCATTAATTATTTCAAAGCTGAGTTGTTCTGTGATTGAGGGGAGTAAGGGACCCTGGAACATTGCAAACGAGCTGAACCTATTTTTCAAGAGATTCGGAGATGGAGTAACATAGTGTAACACAAGGTATGCCAACAAACTGAACAAGCTGGTGAGGAAGGCGAGCTCCATAGTTGGAGTTGAACTGGGAAATGTGGTTGTGGAGGGGAGGATGAGGAGGCAGCTGGAGGCTATCCAAGAGAACCTCTCCCATTTCCTCTATGATAAGCTAGCGAAGATGAGCATATTGAGCCACAGACTCAACCCTCCTTGGCACACCGCAAAGCACCTTGGCCAGTCCTTTGTGCCAGTAGCTATCAGACTCCACAAACAAGCTTGACTCCCATATAAGAATGAATATTAGTGAGTTTTGACAACTGAGGCTCTGGCACACTTACACATGGACTACTAGGATGTACATTGCCAAACTTTGACAGAAGCCTGTCAAGGATATCGGTTGCTGGCTTGGGCCGGCCTAGCGGTCCAGGCACATTGGCTGGTAATCCAGTGTCCCGATCCTGACGACCTTTGCTGTGTGTCACCCCCCCCCCCCCCCCCCCCCCCAACACACATTTCCTGTCACACAACTGTCTACCTATCAATAAAGACATCCATCCCTCATCAACCGCTTTTATTTGGTGTTGTGTCGCAGGGGCAACAGTTCCAGACTTCCCTTTCCCAGGCCGTATTAGCCACTAAATCCTGAGGCATTCCATGATCAGCATGGAGATATAATCCACCCCATCTGAAGATAAGATAAGATAAGAAAGATATACTCTTATCTTATCTTAATCATACAGAGGGAAATAATAGGTAACTAGAATCATGGACTTCACTCGGCCATAATTACACAGTCAGAGCAACTGCCAAGCTATATGATTTATGACAGAACATGATGGATATTAATGGGTTTTGTAATTGGTGCATATGTTTATGAAAATGGCTGTCTGCCTCTGACATTATAAGATGTCAGATAATACAAACAAACCTTTTCTCAAGGTCTAGCCAAACAGTTGACAGCATACAAAACAAATAATAGATCCTTATCACCATTACTATGAGAAATGTTTAGCCATCTCCAAAATATATGCTTGTGAAACAATGGTGTTTTGGTTGTAGTATACTTGAAAGTGCATCAGGCAATTGATGCTTTATTGCTTTATTACCGGCAAGGACATTGAATCATGACAATCAGCACAACTTAAGTAACTGATAAGTAATATAGCCTATATAGAAAAGTCATTAATAACAATCAGACATGGAACCCTAAAAATTAAGGAATAACTTCTTCTGCTTAGTTGAATAAGACATTTCTGATCTAATATGTTATAGGCCACAAATGTTGGCAACAGGCTAAGATCGGTCTCCATTATCGCATTTGTATTACATTCCTATGTACAGTATAATAAAATACTCGTAAGCACATTTCAACCTGACATCCCTATTATGGGGAGCTGAGGTGAAAACCTTACACACATAAAATGTTCTAAATGTTTTCCAACTTTTCTAAAATAAAATCTAATATAGCGAAAATTGCCAGTTGATGATTGGCTAGTATAGCTATTTTTCAAAGTCGTTAAAATGGAGCACTGGTGTTGATTATCAGAAAGGAAAGTACACTTTTACAATGGCTTAGTGAGTACTTGTGTTAAGGATTATGTTCCATACACTTATGTCCTGCTGCGGTTGTTCATCAGTATTCAAATGCTGCATGCATGCTAAGACACATCTTGGGGACTATTATGACTCTTGAAGGAGCCCAGCAAAATGCATTACAAAAACAAGATTTCTATTTAGATTGACTATTTTGGATTTATTCACACAAAAGTGAGCACTTTCATTCAGTGACCTTCTTTTGTTTATGGTAATTTTTAGACTTTATTTAGCTGGTATACAGTACACTACGAATCTTAAAATAAACAAAAAAGAAAACAGCACGACTCATTGGCATGACATCAAACTTTTTATCTAAGGACTACTTTTTTCGTACTGTATATTCAAATGCACTTCCTTTCTTTCTTCACTATTTCATGCTGAAGTTGATTAATGTTCATCCATAAAATATAAGGGTAGATTTTGAATACCTAGTGTATTATGAGGAAGTATAGTTTTATTTAATCTTGCAACATAATCTTGTCTTTTTGCCATTAGTAATACCCAGTGGGCAAAAAAAAAGTCTTGGATGCTGGTAGTGACAGATTCTCAGAATGTTAGATCTCTGTGGGATGTCATTAGATGTGTTGGAAAGACTTCTCACAGAGCTGGTACACAGTGTGAAATATTTCATTTCTCTACGACATACCCAGAGGTTATAAGCTGAAAACTGTTTGCGTGTATTTTGAATGTTGTGTCATTGCAATGGCTAAGTGGTGGGCAATATTTGCCAATAGTATATAACATAGCCAGAGGTTATAGTAAGCTGAAAACAGTTTGTGTGCATTTTAAACACATGAACCCCAATAGTATGCTTCGTTGAGCAGAGTCCCCCAGGGGACCCCTCTAAACACTTTCAACATGAAAATACATCTCTCCATGTAACTCATACGTCCTAAAATATGATAATTACTGTCATTTTGTTAATTATGTATAACACTCCAGTATGCCAGATGACTTCAACATGAACTGAGTTTGTTTTTCAGTTTCGTAATCAGATCAGCCATCACGGAATTCAAATCGCACCAAATCTCTTTGCGGAAATTGGAGATCTACAAGCTCACAACGCGTCGTGTTGCGAGGCGTTTGAGCTTGTAGATCTACAATTCTTTCACCTATTATGACATGCACAGGATAATAATTAGCAAAATCTCTGTCCTTCCGGACGATTTTGCATGCATGCGTGTGCATCTGCAGTTCATGTATCTTGAGAACTGTCAGACCGGCCAACTTCAAGATTTAGATCAGTACGTAGTTAGATCAGTACGTAGATCTGTACAAGCTTGTACATCTGCTATTTTTGAACATTTTTGAAAAGTGTTTGAAACATTTTGAATAATTTAGAAAACACAAAGCTTCTCTTTGGGGGACTTTGGGGGTCCCTGCCACAATACATTTTCAGATGGGGGTCTGCGGCCAAATACATATTATTTTGGGGGTCCGTTGCACGAAAAAGTTTGAGGACTACTGATTTAGAAGGCATTTGTAGAATCGGCCTCGGGTCTTAAAGGGTTAACTAAAAGTGAAGGTCCCCTGCAGGATCAGTAAAGGCTTTTTTTTCTGCACAGCAAAAAGGTTTGCCTTGGAGGTTTTATAGTCTATAGACACATTTTAAGTGCATAGTACTATAACTATACTACTGTAGGCCTATGTTTTTTTTTAATAAACCTTGACGATGATGGCCATGTCTTATCTTCCTTCCACATTGCCTTCCTCCCGTAGTTCAATAGAGTCTGTCATATGTTTGTAGCCTATGTGTGTAAACAGAATTGAATATTGTTGGCCATAAATAATTGATGCCTGTTTACTTTTGCATGGCTGCAGTGAGTTACAACTTTATCATTCCTTTATAGTGGAACCTCACACTTGAAGCTGCAATATATGAGTGGGTGTTTACGGTAACTGTAGACCAGAGTTAAAGTTGCATTAAGTATGCAGACATACCATTATAATAGTGGAGATCATGAAGTGTAAAATGTCAGGAGACATGTGGGCGAAGAGTGTACATGGTACATACCTGTAGGGTATTACATGTAATTGGCCCTTGAATGTATTATTGTTGTAAAAGACACAAGACCACCTGCGGGTATATAATATGAGCGAGCACTGTGTCCTTCAGTTGCCTGTTAGTGTTAACACCTGAAAGAGTAAAGCCACTAATGACCAGTCGACTTGTGTTTTCAATTAATTCTTTCAGGTGCGTAAATATCACATACTGTAAGCATTTGTCAGTAATGCAGGATTACAAATTGTGATTGGCCAGAATGTGATGATGTATGATGACGTTTACCTTTTTTTATTATTATTATTTATTATTATTATTATTGAGTGGTGTAAACCACTCCTACAACTGGCTTTTGTGTTGAGTGGTGTAAACCACTCCTACAACTGGCTTTTGTGTGCAGAAAAAATGAGCATGGTTGCTATGTTCAAAATAATTTCTGACGTAATTAAATCACACCCGGGTGAACTGGATGACCGTAGCAACCATGCAAATTTTTTCTGCACAAAAAAAGCCAGTTGTGAAATCACATCCGGGTGTGATTTCATTACGTCAGATCAGAGCTGATCAGGCTATATAATACCTTACCTTATATAATACCTCACATCGGACAAAAACTCCAGCTGAGAAACAGAGATGCTGAATGCTGAACTCAATAGCCTAGATCTAGGAAAGTGGTCACTCAGTTCACCCGGGTGTGATTTCATTACGTCAGACATTACGTCAGACCACAGCTGATCATGCTATATAAAACCTTACACCACTCAGTTCACACGGGTGTGATTTATTTTTATTTTCATGTGATTCTCTTGATTTGTGTTGGTTTCTTCATGCGTGTGTGTGTTTGTTTATGTTTTGTCTCTTATTATTTGTTATTCTGTTTGTGTCTCTCAATTTATATCTGAATGTATTAAAATCATGTAAAAGAAACAATTAACAGAACGTTAAAAGACAGAGGACCAGCTTACTCACTATTGTGTTTTCCATTTTATTCTTTCAGAATAAATAATTTCTGAAATATGTCACCTCTTGAGTCAGCCTGCACTTTATGGATGTAAAACAGCTGTAACACACTCGCAGGGGGGGGGCATGCAATGCCATCAATAGACACACCATTAATGTTCTCTAAAGTTGAAAGGAACAAAACAATTTCCTTTGTTATTGTCATTACAGTCCCCTGTTGGGAAAGGTAGTCAGACGTGTGGCCTCAGTTTACAATATTGTACCTGGCATAAAAGGCCTATTTTTGTTCCATAATACAAAGACATGAAGCAAAACTGGAAATTGCTGTATTTCGAGTAAGGCAAGCAGGCATGATATAGTAAGTCCAAATGTTGTTGGTCTTTGCGACCAAAGGTGATATCATGTGACATCATCAGGGATGGAGATGTGGAGACCCTGATGCCATAGTAAATGTGACCTGCTCTCGCAGTTAAGCCCATATATGGAGATCCCTGATGTCATCAATATTGACCAGCAACTCTAAATCTGATCTCAAACCCTTAGATCTCCGTATATGGATATACCGGTATGTCAGAACCTGTTCTGACATTCCATTATAGGCATGCACCGAAATGGAAATTCTTGCCCGAAATCGAATACCGAATATAGGAAACAGTTGGCCGAATCCGAATATCTGAATATTAATATTATATATATTTTTTCCTACCATTGCTGTCATGGCCATACCTTAAAGCTACCTGATTTATGGCAAAAATAAATGGTTATGGCAAAATAATCACTATTATGGGTCCATAAAACATTTATTCAGCTCTTTTGAATGCATTAATTGCATACACTATTCGGTGATATATTATCTGCCTATTCGGACCAAAACTGAATAGGTCGAAAATACATTTTTAGCCATTTTCTGTTGAGTATTGTCTGCGGTCGAATATTCGGTGCATCACTAATTCCATATGTTGATCCTTCCCCATCCATCCTTCCTCTTCGATGTCTCCCTTTTGACTTATACCTGTCCATTCAAATTTCAAACTCTAGACGGGCCTGCCCCAAAGTTATTGGTGCAGCCGCGCCCGGCAGCCGGCGAAAACTAGATTTCTCAACAGGCCCACTTGTCCATTCAAACTCTAGACGGGCCTGCCCCAAAGTTATTAGTGCAGCTGCGCCCGGCAGCCTGCGAAAACTACAGTTCTCAACAGGCCCGAAAATGAAGGCCCGGCCCTCATCAAACCCTGTACACTCAAGAGAATGTCCCCGCTACTAGCTACCACCCTTAGATCTCCATATACTGTAAGTACAGTAGCTCACCTGTTATGACATTCCATATGTTGATCTGACCTCATCAAATCCTGTACACTCAAGACATGCCCTTATATGGCCAGTACAGAATTCATTCCATGTTGATCTGACCCCCCCATGCCAAAGCGCCAGAGCTCGCCCAGCAGTCTGCCGTCAACGAGGCGGATGCGTGCAGGGCAAGGTCGCTTCTCGCCCTCAGGCGTCTTACTGGTTTTATCTGTTGCTTCTGTGTCCCATGAGCTAGAAACCGGAAGTATAAATTCTATTCATGGATGGCATAGTCAAGTTAGAGTTCAATTTAGCACCTTTTTATCGTTCCATTTAGGATGCCGTGCCCTGGTACTGCACAGTAGAATGCTTGATACAGGTATAGCCCCTCAAGCTAAAAAGCTGCTTGAGCTGAATTACCGAAATACCTCCACTTCTGGAGGATCTGACATTAAACTCCGATGCATGGTGTCTGTCTGGAGGGATTGTGCTTTAAGCAAGGGGCGAACAAAGTACTATAAAAGCCAGTACCCATCAACTGCACTGCGCTTCTACCATGAATACAGAGATTTCAAACTGTGAAAGTAATGATCTTCCAGTAAACATGAGAAGTGTCCCAGATCTCTTATATTGTCCAACATGACATCTTATTCTTTTGTTATTCTGCACTTCCTTTAGTTTGTATTCTTCTTTTCATTTTTTTTAACACAATGCTGCTGTTCCAGTTTTTTAAACACAATGCTGTTTTCCAGTTTTTTAATGAACACAATGCCGTTTCCCAGTATAAGTTTAGTATTTTGATTTGTCATTCTACAGTATATAATAGGGGCAACAGCTCATTATTAATTAATGTGATGAGAATATCTGAAAATATGCTAGAGTTCCCATCTCAGCAAATCCTTAAAAGGATACCTGGCTAATAAGACAAATATGCCCTAATACATTATAATTGCCCTTAACACCTTAATTATTTGTATTCATCTTTCACTCAATAGAAACAATTCGTCGCAAGTTGATGTAATTTGTCCTGTGTGGTCCATGTGTGGTCCAGCCCTATGGAATATGTGGAATGCATGTGCTTATACAAAGTATTTAAAATATTGCTTTGATGCACATAAAAAGTATTTAAAATATTGCTTTGATGCACATATTAACCTTAGGATATATTAAGTAGTTTTTTTTAGAATATGTACAGTATCTATACATTCCAGACATGACATCATCAACCTGCGACAGAAGCAGTCCCTATGGAGTGAAAGATAATAGTATTCATGAATTGAATTAATAAAAATACTTAAGGTGTTTTTATTTTTTTGATTTTAGTTATAGAGGGCAATTATAATGTATTATTAAGGCATATTGGTCTTATTAGCCGCCAGGGATCCTTTTAAGAGTTCAGTAGCCTATGAAGCATACAGAACCTCTCTCTCATAGTTGGGTATAGATCCATCATATTATACTGGGAATGTACTGTAAGACTTAGTGCAGCACTCAGAAATGTGAGAGGCATTGATATCTGCTCCAGCTGGTGTTCTGCTTTTAATTAAGTCAATTTATTGTCAGGTAGTTGTCAAGGCCAAGGAGCTTCACATTGGAGGAACAAGTAAAGCATGCCTATGAGTCAAGCCTAATTAAAATGGAAGGCCAGATGTTTGCGTAGCCTCGTTCTTTTAAGTCTATTGGCAGCTGAAACTTTCTCTCAAACTGAGACAAATCTCAAAACTCTGCATGAAATGAAACTCTGAGAGACAGTTCATGACATTTGGCTAAGAAATATGGATTTGAGATTTGCAATTAGATGGGCGGAGGCGTGCTTCACATTTTTTGACAGTGCTGCCCAACGGCAGCGACATCAGGGTGTTTGAATAAAAACAACCCCATGATAGTATACGAAATCTCATCCTAACATCCTACCTGCTGTCATACATTTGGAACATATCAGCTGCTGAGCGAATTATTGGATAGCATTTCTTTAGCGATTCAGTAGACAAGTACAACCACAAACCACATAATGGTTAGTTATATGTCTCAACAGAGAAAAGTGAAAGCTGCGTGAAACCAAACTGCAATTCCAAAGTTAAACCGTTAATACATTTGATACAACTAAAACTCCTGCAGGGATCCATTGTCCTACCGCCTGTGAGTGAGCTAAGTTGACTGGCGGCGAACTGGTGACTTGATTTGTGGCTTTCCGCAGGAAAGAGGCATTGTACCAGACAGTGTGAGGATTGATTTGTTCACCTCAACTGCTGGTAGACGTTGAAACCCTGAAAATTAACTACAGTTGCTATTCCAGATGCAGTACCTACTGTATGGCTTCATTAGTGTTTGTCAAGAGTGTAGTGCAGAGGGAATACACATCACAGGCTCTGGAAACTAGTATGCCACAAAGAATAAAGGATGTCTTGCTGGTGTGTGGGCATATGTGCCATCCCGCAACAACCAGAGTGGTCTGGAGGGAGTCCCTAACTGATTACAATTCAGAAGTCTTCAGTGATGCTTACAGTGTCAACTAAAAAGACCTGCGTACATCTTCACTGCCAATAACTTCTCATCAGTTAGTTCAAATTCAAGTCACTGGTCATACTAAGTTATAGAGTTGCAAAACTGTCTTCTGATTTCATATTCTGGAGACTCTAATGATAGATTATTCAACACTTTATATGAAGCCAAGTCTATATTGTATTTTTTGAGGGGCGCCAGCCCCTCCTATGCCCAGCTTTGAGTGTTTGTGTAAACATTGAAGACAAAAGTGAGGATGCAAATTGGCCAGAATGAGATGATGTTGGCCGCTTCACCTCCCAATGTATGAATGAATGGACCATTCATTGTAAAGCGCTTTGAGTAAGCACTGTGCATAGGAAAGCGCTATAAAAATGCAATCCATTATTATTATTATGTATGATGATAAGAGCGCCCCTCACTTCACACAGGTGTTTTTAAACATACTTATAATGCATTGTAATCTGCTTAACTAATTATTTTCTTCTCCCGCCCTCTCCCTGTAATAATAACAGAAAACTGAAAATACACTAGTATTTGAGTCCTGTGCGACTCCACTCAACCATACAGGGTTTTAAAACTCTGTATACTGTAAGTGTACATACAGCATTTTGTGTATATTTCGCAGTCTCCATCAAAATACTGTGCTGGGGGACTGCACTAGACCTTAGGCCATGCAGGTCAGAGCTGCTAAGGCTCAATCAGTTTCACATGATTTGTACTCCACCTAAGATAGAAATGCAGCAATATACACCTGACCATACCAAATTTAAGACCAAGATAGTTACGATAGGGTCCTTGTCCTTGCAAAAATAATCATCTGTTAGTGTCTGCCAATTATGAAGTTTAATGCATTATAGATTATACTGTAGACATGGGCCTCATACAGTGGCTACAAAAATGTTTATCAAGCCCAGATTATGACCAGGGCAACACCGTTTCCTAGTATGCCGTTAGTTTACGTGCAAAATCTTCTGAGATATAACTAAGTAACAGTAAATCTTACATGCAAGAGTAAAATGCAACCAATTAATGGAAATGTAAGTGTGTGTGCGTCGGTGCATGTTTCATTTACAAACAGAGATATTATCCCTGGTGTTACTGCGCCAGCTCCTATACAGATACGTTAACATTGGCACACAGTAACACCTACACTTAATGTTATTACCTTCAGCTGCATTTATCCATCAAAATGGCTGCTGCAGTGAAAAGTGGAAAATCCAAATGTTCCTTAGAGCGCTTTAATAACAAGGTGCGCCCACACTCTCCAGCCACCACTGACTTTAGACGAATTCAACTTAAACCTGATAGAGAAAAGGTCAGGAGCAAAGCTACAGCCACTGCATAGGGCTATAAGAACACCCTATGGCCATTCACATTACTGATTGAACACAGGAGTCCTCAAGGTTAAAATGCTGTGAAAGCCGCCCACCATGATATATGCATTTGAAGCTACAGGCTACTACTAGTGACTTATCTTCACTGTGTGCAAGGTAAAGTTCATAGAATATTTCGAGATTAATCTGTTACCATATGATATGGGCAAAATGTGGAGTCCAAGAATAGTATAAATAATGTGTCAGGTTTATTTAGGCAAGGAAAACATATTTGGCAAAAGCTTAACTATTTTGATTGGAAAGGGACATACAGTACCCTGAAGTAAACACAGAGACTAATAAATCCATGCGACTCTCTCGCCACTGTGCATGAAAGTGGCATTATGTGCTGAACTGGGTGATTAAATAGTACGCTCATCTTTATAAATAGCTGTTCCAGGTGTCTCTTTATTACGGATTACTTTATTAATCATGACTGTCCTTTTTTAACTTTACATTAATGTGGTGTCATACACTTTATCATAGACAGTCATAGATGGCAAAGTGTTCCCCATGCACTCACACGGTCGTATACACATACACTACTGTGTCACTGTTTATGCCACACTTGAAGAAGATAATGGGAGCTGAAATCATGAGAGACCACCCCACTGTCGTTTAGTGTCTTAATTAGAGATACAGTTAGCGTCTCCATATTATTGCGCTCTCATTTCTTCTCGATGCTTCACCCCCCTCGTCTATTTCTTCCAGTAAGGCGGGGTGGCCGGTGAAGTCAAGCCAAGGCTGTTTCCGTGGTAATGAGCTGTCAAGGATATAAAGCTCTGCTCTCGTTTTTCCCTCGCATATCTCTTCTTCCCAAATAAGGGCCATAGACGAGAGCGCTAGTCTGGCAGCAGCATCTGTGGAGCCCGCACGTGCCCTGGGGACTTCAGTGTCACAGATGCAGTGTATGAGCGAAGTGAATGGAGAGGTTCTCCCTGACTGCAGGCCGAGGGACTGGAATGATTAGTCTTTTAGATGTTGTCTGTTGAATGAGAATTGGGTTCTGAGGTGCTCAGAAGTACCGGTCTGAAGGATTGATTTAATTTGCCACACACTAATGAGAAAAATAAATGCCTCAGTCTCTGGCTGTTTTGGGGTTTGGTGGTGTGTTTCCCTCTGATTGTGTGCACGCTAATAGA
Organism: Electrona antarctica; assembly: GCF_951216825.1. Taxonomy (NCBI): domain Eukaryota; kingdom Metazoa; phylum Chordata; class Actinopteri; order Myctophiformes; family Myctophidae; genus Electrona; species Electrona antarctica. Next base: position 43,768,021 of record NC_136789.1, on the reverse strand, counting down.
CTCTTTTATCATGCATTTCGGCTTGCCATAAAGCAACACACTCTTTCTCAAGCAATATGCACAGCTATTATGCCTCTCTAACAGAGATCTCACAGGTGTTTTTCCTCTGGTCAGATATATCGTGAATAATTTCTGAAATGTGCTATATTATGATATCAAACATTTTTCTTTTTGTCTCTCTTTCTCTTTTATGAATACAAACACATAAAGCTGTGTAAGAATTCACACAATCCCCCTCACACACGCACACACGCACGCACACGCACGCACACACACACACACACACACACACACGCACACGCACACACACTGTAATATGAGGGAGTATATCTCTGCTCTCTGGAAGAAAGCTACTAAAGGAGAGTAACTCCAAAATGTTCATTTTTCAGGAAACAAATACAAAACCCATCCAGTTCAAGTGGATTTAGGAGGTTTTTGTCTTGCGTCCACCACCACGCTTAATTAGCGTCAATGCTAGCGAGCTAAAATGAAGCCATCCTTGCTCTAGAAAGTGCCAATGTTCCAATCGTGATCACCCGATAATCAGCAAAGACATTGCGCGTTTTATCAAAACCATGGAGAGCTCCGTAGATTTAGAGTTATTCAGCTTTTTAGTCCGGCTGTATACAAGAAGTGAACGCTACTGCGGATGTGCAAAACCGGCCTAGGATCGCTGAAGAAGGAAAGGCCAAGCCAAAACAAAATAGTGGTTGCCGGTTGGATTCTAATTGGCGGAACGTTCCGTCACGAGCAGTTAATTTATTAATACATTTCATTGGTTCAATACTTTTTTTATCCAAGACACAAACGTAAAGGGTGTTCAATAACACTGATTCATAAAAAAGATGGCTAAACAGGTGGAGTTAGCAGGTTTGGCAGATAGTTTGAGGATCCAATGGAGTTGGGAGGTTTTCGCCGAAGCACTTTTTAATACTTTCCACTGTATAATTTTTAACCAGCACACAGACGTAAAGGGTGTTCAATAGCATTGATTTATGATTTTTTTATAAAAAACTCTAAAACCTCAAACATGGAGTTAGGTGGTTTCTTCCCGACAGCAACAGGGATATAGCTGTGCATTTTGCTGAAGAACTGATGATGTTGTACTAACATTCTGTTGTCCAAATCCTTTTAGTCAGATACACGAATACAACCTTGTAAGTCCAGTAAGTACTTTATGACAGCGACGGCTCCAGAAAATTGTGACTGGGGGTGCTATGGGGGTGCTGGCTATTATAGAGGGGGGGCTAATGCATCTTGGTTTACATAGAAGTCGGTCAATTGGGCTTGTTTGGTGGGGGGCTTAGGGGGCTAAGCCTCCACCAGAGGGTGCTAAAGCCCCCCCCCCCTCCCCCCTTCCCCTGCTTTATGACTTGTAACTGAGTCTGCACCCCAAGGCAGTATTTGATGAGTTTGGGCTGAGGTTACATTTGATGCTTTGGGGTGAGAATGTGATGCCTCGAACATAATGTGAACCATGTACACTTAATATTTAAAACACCATTAAAAACACTGAAAAAACAAGTTTAAAAACGAGCAAAACGGCAGATGTGCTGTCAGAAGCAGGCTGCGAGGCATGCCTGACTGAGTGAGGTCATAGCAGAACGAGTGCCCACACCGAGTGAGTGCCCACCGGCGAGCGGTGCGAAGCTGACTTCGGTCAACTCAATGCCTGCCTGAATTTGAGTTGCATACCGATAAGGATGGCAATTGGTTATGATCATTCCCTCAGTGTCAACAAGATGCACGAAAGGGCATCCTTGTTGTCAATATCGGATTACAAACACACCAAGGGGCAAAATATGAGGCCTTGGGGTGCTGATAATGTCATGATTTCATGATGAATTATTAACGCATTTAGACCTGTTGTAACCTATACTGTACGTTGTTATAATTTTCAATCCGGGAGCTAACTCTGTGTCTCATTAGTTGTAAATATACTTTTATAATATATTTTTGAGTAGGTTATGTTATGTTTTAGAAGGTGTTTTAGAACCAGCCTCAGGTCTAAGAACCAACTAACTAGCTAACTAACTAAGTAACTAATAACTATCACATTTCAAATAAATCATACAATTGATATTATTTGTATTCCATCCTTTCATACAAATTAGGCGTAGGCTACTTGCACATCAAGTGAGCTTTCCTAATCTTTAAAAGGATCTAAACTAAATAAATAAATGTGCATTTATGTCTGCAAAATGTAAGTCTACTGTAAAAAGTTTGCTCTTTGTAACATGATTGGAAATCTCTTGGCACAGTGCTCTGCACCGCATGCATTACTGTAGGTTGAAATTCCCCACCTGCGGCCAACTTCGGCTTTCATTTGTCCAGCCATTTCCATTTCCTTCCTTTCCACACCCAACTTAAGACCACGTCGTACAAACAATTTCATCTTTGTTTCGACATGTTTTTTTCAGTTGAAAATGCTTAATTTTGTTGTTGTAATTTAGCCATTTTACTGCACAACCTTCACAAAACAAATTTCAGACAGCCACCTGCTTAACCACTTAAACCCTCGATACTTAGTAAAACTTGACCTTTGGCTCTGTACTTGCTCTTTTGTCACTCTATACCTAATCTCTCTCGCCGAAAATAGTGGCGCTGCGATGCTTTGCAAGCTGTACATTAGCCTCGGAAACCCAGACGTTTTAGCTGTACATCAACAATTTTGGGCGAATATTCCCCACGGAATAGGGATGCTATGGTTCAAGTGGTTAATTCATCCTCTGTTGATGTCCCATGCCAAAAATAGAGAAAATCTACTTGAATATTGGCTATTTGTGGCTAGCGACGACACCATTGTACAATGAAGTATGAATCAGGGTTTATCTTGTCTTTGGATCTGCAGCCACTTTTACAATTGCACATGACATGCTTCATGTAATGGATTTTGCCCAGATAATATTATTTAGGCTAATTCAATTCACGGCCGACATGAAAATACATCTCTGGTAAACACATTGAAATCAAATCCCTCTTTCCCACGCATATTACAGCTTTCTGCACTTGTCACTTCCTTGTAATATCTGCGTTCTTTAGAAAGTTGCACAGAGGCAATTACAGTCTATACCCACTGTCATCTGTCTTATGTCTGCACAATCTATCACGACTGCTGATATATTGCATATGCATGAATATGATAGCTACTTATGCCTTTACTTAATGGTCCATACATTATGCAAACCCGGCCAGTCCAAGGGATATATGACCCGGCCAGAATTTAAGTCTTCTTTCTTTTTTTGAGGGGCGCTATCCCCTCCTACAGTTGGGTGCCACTGATATTGTCCCTTATCATTTGACCCATTTAGGCCTGACCTCAAAATTAAAAGAAAATCCTTCTAAATCCTCCAGTTTTCTGAAATAAATATTTTCACGATTTTTCAAAAATAGCAGACCTACAAGCTTGTAGCACGCCACTCGGTGGCGCGCTATGAGCTTGTAGATCTGCTATTTTTCAATAGCTAAATTATAACATAATGTTTAAAACACCAAAAGGGGTTCCCGCCCAAAATGGGTTAACTGTCCTTTTGCGCAGATCACGCAAACCTCAGCAAAAAGAAAAGGACAATATCGATGGCCTCCAACTGTATGTCCAGCTTTTTGTGTATGTGCACAAACTTTGTCCTACACAAACATTAAATTCCCATTGACAATGAATGGACAATTATATGTCATAGTGTCTATTTTACGTCATGATGTTGTACGATGATACCTTATAATCTTAGCATATTTTGTATGTCTCTACTCTTGCCTGTATCTTTGTTTCATGTCTATAGTGCAGTGCTGTTATGACAAGTGAAATTCCCTCGGGATCCCTAAAGCTGCCTGCATGCCTGCATGCATGCCTGCCTGTCTATCTGATACAGATGGTTTGACTGACAGACAGACAGACGTCTGTCTAGACAGACAGACAGACTGACTTTCATTCTTCAGGTGTTCAGTGCACAGGAGGAAGTGTCAGTCATTGGTCAAAGGGCTCATGTGCAAGGCACTGCCCCCTCATCATTAGTGTAAAGTAGTAGTTTTCAACCAGTGGTCCGGGGACCACCAGTGGTCCTTGAGGGGGTTCCAGGTGGTCCCCAGCTAAATAAAGGAGAGTTGGCGGTAACCAAATGGACCCTTTTAGATGTTTAACTATTGAGAGTGTATAATGAAACCAAATGGACCCGTAAGAGTCCATTTGGTTTCATTTTACACTCCAGAGTAAAATAATTATTGTTAAACATCGGCATTACTTAATTTACAAGAAGTCTACACAATTAGAGAATGTAGAAGAATTGTTACTTTGATCAACGTTTGCCTGTTGTATCTCCTATACTATAGGAGACAACAAAATACAATATACTAAGTTGATTTGATATGAAAAAGGTTGAAAACCAGTGTTGTGAAGTCTCTCCGGAAAAGAGTGTGTGTGTGTTGTGCTTAATGTCACAAAGCAAGCACTCTGAGGTGCATTCTGATGTGAGCACCGCACAGTAATAAACCCATGAGGTCGCAGTCTAAAGAGAGTCATATTATAGTTATCTTCGACTTGACGCGCACCTGTGCAGGTGCGCGTCATAGTTTTGACTTGTGTAAATGTGGTGACAGTGACAGACCCCCAGGTAGGTAACAAGATAAACAGTTTTTCAACACAACAAAGGGTCAAAGAATCTGGGTGTGCTCAATCTTTTCAGTCTTATTATGTTTTTTTAACCCTGACTATGTATTGTACAGATACAGGAAGATGAGAGAGAGGTAGAGAGAGGGCACCAGGGCACCCCATTCTTCAGTATTCGTGAAGACGTAACAGGTCAGGAATTGTTGTGGACGGGGTTACCGCTTCACAAAATCTGAATAAGAAAACTATTTGCACAGGTCATAATGCCAACGTGATTCAGTACCAGACACTATAGCAATGATCTATCATTTTATTTTCTATATTTGTTACTTCACTTTGATGTTCTGTGTGAAACGAGAGCTTCCAACAGTGATCAAACCTGTGATCAATTTGGTTACAAGATAGTCATTCATTCTACTAGAGTACCTTTCTGTGCTGTACTTCTAATGTTCCCAGTCCTGTCTCCATTTATAGATGAGGGAAAAAATGGGACGCTGTAATTACAGTATGTGTGGTTTGGGGGGGAGAAAAGAACAAAAGAATAGAAATAGTCTTACACCTTTCTATTCTTTCCCTCTTATCTTTAGCCTCTATTCTGGTTCTGTCACTGCTTCCATCCACCATCCTCTAAGGATGTTGTATCCACTACAGTATGTCTCTGATCGTTGTACTATTTACGATTGGGCAATAATTGTAATGTTTCTATGACCTAAACACTATTCTGTTGTTGGTCTTAATACATCTTTTATTTTTTTGACAAAACGTGAATGTACATACATTTTGTAATTCGATTTTCGTTTTTTTTTTCTTAATGCACTTGTGCATTTCCTTCAGACCATGTTCAGAGGTGTTTCGGGTGATCAGAAAATTCAGGTGTAAATCGACCCAATACAAGATCATGTATCATGTATAAAATATCTAAACAATGTGGGGGGAGGGGGGTGTAGTATCCCTGCCAGTGGCTTCTGAAAAGCAGAGGAAATAATGTAAATAAAATATGTAAAGGATAACGTACGGGTACAGTGAGTCATTATTGGAAAATAAACCCCTTCAGGGCAATGCAGGATTGATGCACGTTATCCCACTTACTACTAGGCTATACGGGCATCATTTCACACAAAATATTGATTTACTAATCGGCTGTACTATATGTCTATGACTATACGTCTTCAGTGACACACTCACAAGTGTGTGCACACCATAACAACAATAATAATAATGATAATTATAATAATACTAATAATATTATAATAATACTAATACTAACTAAATACCGTTCCTGAGGAAATAGTGTGGGCTGGAGTAGCTCGCTAAGTACAGTATGATAATGATGATGTATATACGGTTGGACCTCCACCCACGGTACTGTACCCACATGATCTCACATAGGGGCCAAAAGATCACACTTGTGTGAAGTGAGCGGTGCCTAAGTTTGATGAGTTGATCTGCTGCACTCATGGGGTGCGTACGCACTACATTTTGCCATTGACTTGAATGGGAATTTGGGGGGGGATAATAATAAATCGCTACTCAAGCCCACAATAATAATTGATATACTGAGACTAGCCCACTGTCACCTTCTGGAATAGACTTTAACCACTTGAACCCTAGTCTCCTTATTCTAGTTCTACATAATAGGTGAACAATCTGTGAAATAGGCAAACAAACGGTCACCAAAAATAGCAGCTCCACAAGCTCATGTCCTGTTGCATCGCAACCCGTTGAGAGCTTGTAGATTGGCTATTTTTGGTGAAGACATTTGGTGTGAGAATGAAGGTGCCAAGGATAGACCCCTCCTGAGGATCTCCATACAGTCAATGAAGTAGTAAGCAAGTAACCATGGAAACCAACAGTCAGTTGACCCATGGAATCTGCTGTTTCTGTAGCGTGAGGCGGCTTGGTGTACAAGTATACCCTGTGGAAGACACTTGTATGTCAGAGGTACTTAACCCCGATCCAACCCTTGATGCTGAGTGCCATACAGGGCGGCATTCAGAGTACCCTTTTCATAGTCTTTGGTATGTGACTCAGCCAGAGATTGAACCCCCTATGGATTGAACACATAGACCTCCATACACTCTGACCACAAGATCACTGAGCTGGTGGTCAACTAAGTATTATAGGGTTTAAGTGTTTAACTTCAGATAAAAAGCACTTCCCACGTATCAGGAATTTAAGATAATACATGTTATGATACTCTTATATACGAGATTTGCATTGTGTCCAAATATATTATTGTGTCAAGTGTATTCAAGTATACCATTCAAGTGTATATTGATGTGATAAATTCCTCATCATTTAATATGATAGTTTTGAAAACTAGAATAAAATCATATACGTTTTGTTGTAATTATAGCAAACACACACAGCACTGCTGCATGGAGTGCATGCTGGCTGCGCAGCACAGCACGCATCTCTCTGTCTGTGACTATGTGTCTATGTGGTGCACGGCCCCGACAGGAGCGGCCTGGAGTGGAGGGGAGCGGTCCTCACTCCGAAGCAGCTCTGACACATTTTTGAGTGGTGCAACCACTCCAAGGAACAGCAATGTCCGTCCTAACCTATGTGACTATGTTGCTATGAGTACCAGTAGGAGCAAAAGTGGCGCTGTTGTGCCAGACACAGAGAGAGAGAGATAGTGCTGCACTGTTGCCTGCTGATGAGAGAGAGAGGGGGGGTGGGTGGGGGGGGGGGGGTGGGGGAGGGCAGGGATAGAGGGGAGCTGCACCACTCCGTTCACACGGGTGTGATTTTTTTTTGTTATCAAATGTTTTTTATTTAAGACAAAATAGCACAATCAAACATGTTAACACCATAAATGAATAAACAAAACAAAACAAAACAAGTAATACACACACAACAGCAAAATAAAAGGAACACAAAAACAAACAACAAACAAACAATCCCACCCACCCCTCCCCCCGGGACCAAAGATGCCACAAAATGCACACCTGTTCCAAGATTCCTACCACTGCAATAGGAAAATAAAGACTAAATCATGTCCTTGACCAAATCTGCAATACTAGACCAAATATTAATGTTTTCCTCTTTCGCTCCGTGTAATCTTGCCGTTGACATCTCCAAATAGATGATATCTAAAAAGGTATTGGCGAGATGTCAATGTAGCTCTGACACATTTTAAAACCCGCTCAGCGCTCAATTAAAATCAGACCCGTCTGAAATGAGTGGTGCTGTTGGGGTGTCTGACTATTGGTTGTCTGACTATTGGCTGTCGGACTATTAGACGTTTTAGACTATTGTTCAGATATCCATCATATCCCTTTGTTACAGTACTGAGAAGGGTTGCATGGACAAGTTGTTAAAGAGATTTTTTGTGAAACACAATCTTTTACAGCATAAACATCTAGCACGCTGGAAAGCATAGCATTTGTAAATGGAGGCCAGGATGAAATTCATAGCAGTCTTTGCAATCTTGAATGACAACTATCGATGCCTACTTTACAAGAATCATACGATGGGCCCAAAGTAGAAGTAGTTATCCCATCCTCTGGCAGAGTATTTGATTCAATCCAACTGCCTGATTCAACTTGATCAGCAGCATGCCCATCTATGTGTTGGCAAAGGCAGGACTTGTGCTTCAGGATTCCAAGTGAAATTATTGTTTAAGTCTGCTCCTGTGTGCAACAATTTATCTAGTGGTTCTCAAAGTGGGGTCCGGGGACCGATCATTATCGTGCATCCCTAAAAAATAGTCTGTCTACAAGCTTAAAATGGTCGCAATGTGATGTTGTTGTGAGCTGGCTGATCTGCTACTTTTGAACATTGTAAAAAGTTTTGAATTATTTTGAACATTTTTCAAATCTTCTCTTATGAAGGTCCCTTGGTCGATCCGAAGCCAAATACATAATTCTAAGGGTCTTTTACACAAAACCCTTTGACAACCATGTGAATTCATGTGGTCAGATCATGGATAAGAGAGACATAGTCAACTCATCTCACGCTACCAGCATGCTTGCTTCCAACTAACCTCCCTCCCACACAGAGGTTTTTCTTGTCCACCTCCTCATCTGTCCTCCCTCAACTTGGCTCATTATTTCCTCGGCTTTCAACAGAATGGTGGTCATCAGTGCGTTTTCACTGCAGTCCAATGTCAACACCTCAAATCAGCTTACCACAAAGGACACAACCACAGCCTATTTAAGCTCTTGGTTGTAAGGGAGAAGAGAAGGATTTATTATGTGCGCCTTAGTCATTGATAGACTTTAATAATATTTATAAAAGGAAATTAAAGTGCCATTCAACATTGATAATAACGAGGGGAAAAAACATTGGCTAATATAATAGTGTTTCTTTATACTGTGTTTATACAAAGCAAGTATTATTATTTTATTATAATAACGGTGGGGTGGGGTGAAGTCGGTGGGGCGAACGGTTCTCGAGTTGCGTGGATTACACACAGACAGACGTACAGAGACTTGGTACATTTATAGATAGATAGAAAGAAAGATAGATAGATAGATAATACTAATCTTAGTAAACAATAATTAACATTTTCAAGGTCCACTGTGCTCCAAATGTGTAGGTAAGGGAGCAAGAGTATAGCTTCCTCAAGTAAATGGAATACACCCCACCACCATAGTTTGAGGTCATGTTGTGATCGAATGGAAAAATATCAATAATGCAGTTGTACAGTAGGAGCTGAAGTCAGCTTTACCTAGCCAATGTGTAAAGGTCAAATCTATCCTAGGAGTAGGACGTGGGAAGAAATTTACCCTTAAGAAAGCGCAAATGGCACTTACAAAGTAAAAGAAAAAAACAAATGGAACGGTAAGATATAGGAATAGTGTAGAACAAGAGCAACAGTGTTGCTGGAATCCTGGTCTTGGCACAAGCAAACCTGGAGAGAACAAAGTCAGTCAGAAAAGTGGAGTGTTGTTAGTGGAGCCAAAACACTGCCAGGAGGCGGCAGCATAATGTGCCAAAGCATTTTCTCGGGAGACAATAGATAAACGGAGACAGTATAGTGAAGGCTTAGGCTTAATACTTTGAGACCTGGAACGCATCCATGTCACGTTAGCGTTTAACCACATTAACCATTAACCCCTTTTGGTGTTTTAAACATTGTTATAATTTAGCTATTGAAAAATAGCAGATCTACAAGCTCATAGCGCGCCACCGAGTGGCGCGCTATGAACTTGTAGGTCTGCTATTTTTGAAAAATCGTTAAAATGTGCCTCAAATCTTTCCGAAAATTTTCATGATTTAGAAAACTTTTTTTTTTTAAATTTCGACGTCAGGCCTGAATGGGTTAATACTTTGCCGCAGCCGCATGACAATAATGAACAAAAAAGAAATGACATATTATAAACTGGAAGGAAAAGTGTCAATGCGAGCGACGAAGCATAAATTAAGCCTTGGTTGGAAATAATTGGATTAAAATCCATTGTTGTAGCAAACTATAAACGTAAACTGTGCTGACATTATGACAGTTCTCAACCAGTTGGCAGGTGAAGACCCCATATTTTATCTGTGATCTGACCCAGTGATTTTCTTTTTTTTTCATGAATGAAAGTAGAGGATCAGAGCTACAACATGAGGTAGGGTACCATTAGGGTATTGATCCCAACACGTTTTGGAACTATAGCTTTTGACAACTGAGGTTCTGATGAATCAGGCTTTAAAGTTACAACGTTAGGTAAGTACAACGGGTGATGCAACCCAAATTGCATCACCTATCCAACCGATATGCCCATATATAGGCATGTGGAGATCCGGTTGTCCAGAACCGCAGATCCAACCCGATGCCCATGTGGGCACATGGTAACATCAGGGATATCCATATATGGGCATAAAAGGGACACAGACAGGCAGACAGATGTGCAGTTACAAGTTACAACATCAACAGGTATTACAAAACCGGGTGGAGCATGCATTCACAATTTGCATTGTTCCCCACTTGCATCGTTCCCCAGTAGACAGTGCCACGGTCTAGTGGTTAATGATCATTATTAATGATCAAGTTTCAAGCAGGAACAATCAAGTCTATACAACAGATTTTCAACAGAAATTGAAATGCCACAACAAATCACATCTGCTATTATAACAAAGTATAAACCAGAAATACCACATGTGTTTGTATTCATCCACCAGTTGCAGTTTATATCGGTATCCGGAATTAATGCTCACCTTAAAACACGCTCTCCCTCGAATAAGGTTTCCCATAAAGTATAGGGTTAAGTTTAGGAATAGGGTTAGCTTTTGGCACCGTTTTACTGAGGTTAAGGTTAGGAATTATAGGTTAGGTTTAACCATAGTTTAAGCATAGTTTACTTAGGTTACGTTTAGGAATACCAGCAGTTACGCCGGGTGTACGCCCGGGCTGGGCGTCTGTGTGTAGAGGCGAGTTTGTTGGTATTCTTTATAGCCATGTTTGTCCAGACTCACATAATATACTTAGTGTAGTGTAGATTCTAATGAACGTGTCCAAGTGGACATTTGTGCCAGATGTAATCAAATTCCCTCAAGGCATTCCTGGGATGGTTGGATGTCCTTTCACCAGCTGAGCATTCTTCATACTCAGAAATGATTGGAGAAGAATCCAGGCACGTCATACATTATGTCTGTCACTTCTATTCAGCACACTAATTATACAAATGCACGTTCGACCTGTCGGTTATGTAAAAACAGAAAATGCCTTTAATCCCTTTTTTCCACTTTAATTGATAATTTTGGAATTGAATTGAACAACTTCAGAGAATACTACTTTGTGAGTTCACCTAGAAAGGTACATTTCATGAAATTAACTTTTCCTTTATCCTTTTAGCTCAAATGTCTGACTGTATCTCATGATGTTTACATTTTTCTGTCTAAAAGTATTCAATCAATCAATCAAGTCCCCAATGTTTTGTAATGTCTTTCAATCAAGTCCCCAATGTTTTGTAATGTCTTTCAATGCATATATATATTAGATGCTTACCAAAGAGCTATTTTAAAATCATTCAATGCATGTCCAAGTGAATTAAGTCTGAGTCCAAGCCATGTATCATGTCCTGGTATAGTTTTCAAGTGTATTTCAAATTGAGTCACGTTATAGACTCAAAAAATGTATATAGGGTTTAAGTGCAGTCACGAGTCTCAAAGCAAAGGAGTTCAAGTCGAGTGCATACCCAGATTTTTGAGTCTTAAATCTTAGTGGAAGTCTCAAGTATTCTGGTTTCCCATATTGTGGCCTTGCGGAATGAGTAGAGAGGCCTACATCAGTGGTTCCCAAAGTGGGGTCCGGGGACCCCCAGGGGTCCTTGATGAGGGAGTTCCAAGGTGTCCCCAGCTAAATGATAGTTTGGAACCAAATGGACCCTTATGGGTCTGTAACTCTGAGAGTGTACAAACAGAACCAAATGGACCCTTTGGTTCCGTTTGTACTCTCAAACTTAAATTAACATTGATTTTACAATATAAATTGGGGTCTCAGAGATAGAAATGCCATTAAATGGGGGTCTGTAGACTAATATGCATGTCAAACTGGGGGTCTTTGAAATTAAACAGGTTGAGAATCATTGCTAGAGCCGTAAAATTCTTCTCTTATGGGGGTCCCTGGCACATCTTTTCAAATGGGGGTCCACAGGCTAATTAGTGTTAATTTGGGGGTCCTTGACATGAAACGGTTTGTGAACCACTGGCCTACATCATGCTGTTACGGCTGAGTGACATGAATCCAGATGTAGGGGTAGTTTGTATAGGGATAACTTTCAGTAATGAGTAGGTGGCGTTATGATAAATGAGACAAAAACAAATACAGATTCTCTGTAAAGATTCAAGGATCAAGGTTGTATCATTAAGATCATGAATATTGACAGAAAATAAAAGAAATGTTACTGCTGCTCATTTCACAATGTCAGGCTGTGCTGGGATCAAATTAATTTCTCAACCAAGATTGCCATCTCAGTACCCTGACAAGAATGATGTATTGCACTTGATATTCATTTTCCGTCATCTGAGGCAATCTCCGCACTTTTTTACCAATCTAATAGAGGTCCTCCAAAAGAACAGACATCACCAATTTCAGATTGAAAATAACCACTTGTGTTGTACAATGACAATGTATCACCTTGGTGAGTGAAAGAAACCGAAACAATTCCTGCTTAACCAACACCTATAGTTGTCACATTTTTTGGATAGATAGCGATTTACATTCAATATGGAAAATATAGAATATATGCCATAAGATTTACTTCTTCTGTGTGTGAGAAATATAATTAGGACTGGTTCTGGATAAGATGTGCCATGTTCAAAGAAATGTTTTCCTGTGTGTTCTTATCGTCCCACAGGTAGCCCTCCATCAGTTGTTATTATTAGGGCTAGAGTATTGGTGCGTGATATTGGACTAATATAATGTGTACTGAAACCTGAGCAGAATGTGTGAAGTAAAATAATGTGCTCTATGTGGGGAAAAAATAGATTGCATTGTTACAATTGAAATTGCACTCACCAGATTTTTGTTTAAAGCAACGTTATTTGAAACCATGGTGCTGTAAATTGATATTTTAGAGCCAGACCCAGCATGCTCATGGACAAATAAAGAGTTGGAATGAGAATAATATTGGCCATTGGGAAATTATTGAAGCTTCAATTGTGTCCAGCCTTTGTCCTTCTTTGAAGTCAGTGGTAATAGTACTGCCACTGACAATAAATCCAGCAAAGATTACACAGGAACATTAGCTTGGGTGTTTACAGATTCCATTGTCGTAGATTTAACTATTTTACCATAGAACAAGAGGAATAGGAATTCCAGCCGCTGGGAAGCAAAGCTTTGCCCCAGGCCAGAGGCAGTGTTTTGCATAATGTGGCTGCTGTATCGGTTAAATTATTTTCTGTTGAACATTCTTACTGCGGTAAAATTGTCTGTGATATTTAATGTTGTGATTGATGCTGTATTTGTAGTTACTTGCACCATAAATCATATGCATGAGCTCAACACTATGGTGTAGCCTGCAAGATAACAGTTTATGGGCAATAGAGAGTGCTTGCAGTAGAGGTGAGAGTGCTGTGTGAGTGTGAATATGCCTATTCTGTTGAGCAGAGATTTCATGGTCGAATTCCTTTCCCAGTGTCTAAGAGTTGAGGAATAATAAGAGATAAGTCAAGTGAGAGTGTTGTTGTGTCTGGACCACCACCAGGACTGTACTAACTGCTTCCTAATAGTAATTAGTTTAACCTAAAATGTCAAAGTTTAAGGCAAGTCAACTTTGTTCAGTGATAAGCATTTCAGCCTTTTACATTTTGCATGTGAAAACTGCAAAATGTGAACATGCACAGGCTCTAGGTAAACTAGCATTTAGGATTTTACGCAGATCATTCGGTCAATTCAACATTTGGAATGAGTTACAAGGATAATGTTCCTGGCATAATGCACACAGGGAAATAGGCTAATGCCCTATACCAGAAGTTAGAGTGAATCGAGACTTATTTGCTCTGCTATTGCTGAAGTTAGGTATGTGTTTAACGTACGCTACTGTACATAGTGTGAGCCCACATTTTATGATTTAAGCTAAGAACCAAACAAAAACTTCAGCTGATATCTATAAATGTCTGTGACCAAAAGTCAGCAGCGAGGAGCCCACAAATATTACATAAGAAAAGAGAAATGTATGCTGAATAGGCTATTGAACATTTTTCCATTATAAAATTAAGGATTGATACTTAAACTAGAAAAATATGCTTCTCGGAGCACAGGTCTCCACCTAGGTAGGTTATTGTGGGCCAGAAATGTTTCATGGTAATTGGACGCTGTGTTCAAACTGTTAATGATTTTAGCCATTTTGTTCAAAACGGGCCACTCCTGTAAACTTTTGAAGCCAATCTTAGCAAATCGGGATGTAATATAAAAATCACACCCGTGTGAACTGAGTGGTGCAAGGTCTTATATAGCCTGATCAGCTGTGGTCTGACGTAATGTCAGTGACGTCACATACTAACCATAGCAACCATGCTCGTTTTTTTGGTTGCTAACCATAGCAACCATGCTCGTTTTTTTGGTACGAACACGTGTACACGGGTACAAAGCCAGTTGTTGGAGTGGTTTGCACCACTCAAAAATATGAGTCGTAATGCCATTACCAAGATGATGTACCAACAATGTTGAGTGATGTTTGGACAAAATCTGTAGGAGAATTATAAAACAATGGGTTCAGCTAAAATTGGCCTCCTGGTTGCGCTATAACATAATGAGAAATGTGGGGCAGAGGTTTTTACTTTCACAGGAGGGAAGCCGAGTGGGGAGGGTGTCTCTGCATGTGTCAGAGGGTGTCTCTGCATGTATTCGGCACCTGTCAGCAGGGAGTGTTGGGCGTGAGGAGTAGAATGAAGGCTCTAGTCTACGTCCTCCCGGTGGGGGCTCCTCACTGGCAGCAGGTGAGTCGGTAGGATACAACAGCAGTGACAACACAGAAATGTGTGTGGGGAGGAATTAATTGGCATAACAACTAAATTGTGGAGAAAAGGTGGTGAAAAACGAAAGGAAATACAAATAAATAAATACATTTAAAAATAGGCTTTTTCTTGGCGTCCAAGGAGTACATACATCCATGCACAGTTTCATGCGATTGGTCCAATGGTGCCGGAGATTAGCTGCTTACAGACAGACACACACTGACACACAGAGTGGCGAAAACGTGTAGTCTTCTCAGCCACCTCGCCTTCGGCCTGGCGGAGTCAGAGTATAAAACATGTAGTCTTCTCAGCCACCACGCCTTCGGCCTGGCGGAGTCAGAGTATAAAACATGTAGTCTTCTCAGCCACCTCGCCTTCGGCCTGGCGGAGTCAGAGTATAAAACATGTAGTCTTCTCAGCCACCTCGCCTTCGGCCTGGCGGAGTCAAAGAGTATATAACATGTAGTCTTCTCAGCCACCACGCCTTCGGCCTGGCGGAGTCAAAGAGTATAAAACATCTTCAAAGTGAGTGACACCCACATAGTCCACAGGACTTTTTTGTGTTATCCTTTTAGCTTTGATGTCTTAAGGTCCTTGCCGACTGTATGCGGGTTTTTTTGGAAACAACGGCACAAAAACGCTGCTAATTCCTTTTTTTTTTTTCTTTACTGTTTACATTTATGACTAATAAAGTATTCAACCTAAAAAGAAAACTGGGGGAAAAAAATCTCTGATTGCGTCTCAGAGGGGGGGTCAGATCTTCATCAAGATTGTAATGTAGCTTCATTCTTTCAATCTGCAGGGTAAACACAGCATCAAAGGAAAGTGATTGCATGCACGGTGACACACTGTGGAATGGAAGAGAGGAAAAAGAATCTCGTGCTCTGGACTCCTTATGCCCAACAGTACCTGCAGCGCTCACTAACCTACATGCATAAATGAGTGTTTGTGATCTAGGCTACCTGCAAATAAATGAACATATCCACTTCTCATAGGCAAGGAGTTAAGGACTGGAATGCTTAATTCATACTAATGTATCATGGTATCGCTCAGACACTCAACACAAATTGCCGATCTACTGTACAAGCGCAATGGCATTGTAGATTGGCTATTTTTGTATAAATAAGGCTGAAGAAGCCAATAACCTCCCTGACTTTGTAAATTGTATTTAGGTATCGTGCAGTAAAAATGGTAGATCTACAAGTAGCCTTGGACTTCTGACCGAGATATACAAATGTCAAAATCTCTGTCAGTCTTCCAAGACTGTTTTTTTTTTTTTGTTACAGATTTTTTCACCAGGCGACACCATCATACGATAAAGTATAAATCGGGCGTGAGTACGTAGGAGGTGTTGCCACCAGGCCAAAATGAACAGATGGTCCTCTCTCATGATCTGGACTCATGACAGGTAGTGACAGACATGTCGCCCAGCAGTGAAAACACACATCATAACACAGAGCTGTGCAAATATTCAAAATGTGTGACCCTATCCTGATACTCCCACAGGATGATCTGTGAACGCACATCATTGTATTCTGACAAGCATGATCTTTAATCACGGAGCGACACATTTCCTTCTATTTATAAAAGCGGATATTGGAATGGCTGTGTGGCTGATCTTACAGGTGTAAAGTCACGCCACAAAAGTCAACAAAAGGGGAGATTATGTTTGTGCATGTCTGGAAGGTGAAGCTTCTGAGGCAACGCTAATAGACAAAATATCTACAAAAACACAGTATGTCCGTGCTTACCCACTATGTTTTCTCTACTAATTCTGCTGTCTATCCCTGGTGCACACATTATTGTTAGGGCTTTGCTTGGTGCTCATTAAATGTCATTAAGGCTCTATCTAATTTGTATATAAAAAAAAATATCTACTGTGTGTGTGTGTGTGTGTGTGTGTGTGTGTGTGTGTGTGTGTGTGTGTGTGTGTGTGTGTGTGTGTGTGTGTGTGTGTGTGTGTGTGTGTGTGTGTGTGTGTGTGTGTGTGTGTGTGTGTGTGTGTGTGTGTGTGTGTGTGTGTGTGTGTGTGTGTGTGTGTGTGTGTGTGTGTGTGTGTGTGTGTGTGTGCGCGCGTCTACAGTACAGGGGAATTGGTGTGTGTCTTGGTTAATACAGCATACCAATCTCCCAAGGTGCCATAACCAACCACTATGACATGATTTACATAAGAGTGAAAACACAAACTTACTTAAACTAGATTAGAAAACTCATTAAAGAATCAAAGCGCTCTCCCACACCCATTTTCTTTTTACTCTCTTATGACAGAGACTATTCCCAACAGGGCCGGATTAACAACTCTGAGGGCCCCTGGGCACTGAAGCTGGAAGGGGCCCCCTACACATGCATGTGTGAACCTTTTTAATTTGGGCCGTTTTGGGGCAGTTTTATGCCGTTATCTTTTCCTATTCCCGTCCGCCTCCCCCGCCCCAGAGTGACAGTCAGGCAGTAACAAGCACATTATTTTATTTTACCCACATAGTAAGCAAATGGGTGAGAGAATCCGCCAGTGCCAGTGTATTTCAGTGTTTTTACCTTTTTTTTGTCGGGCCACCTGACGCTATGCATGCAGAATGAAAACAAAACAACGCGACATCACGTCTTTCCACCAGAATCACCTCTCCACTGTTTGATTGTTGCTGCTTTACACACAATTGCACTTTTCAGCTGCATTCTCAGCAACAATAAAACACAAAAAAAAATTAGACACCATTTATTTCATTCTGATTAGTGGGGATATTTCGGTGTTTTTGCACGTGCCCAAAGTGCCCATATGGTAGATCCGGCCTTGATTCCCAATTATGATTTTGGAATCTTCTGGTAGATGTCTTTGTAGTACCATTGGTCTGGCATGTCTGACTCACGTGGTGTCCTTTCCAGCATGCACCGTGGTTTCCTTTTTTCAGAGGAAGCTACTCAATTTAGTTAATTTCAGTATTATGAAAATATAATTGTGCGGTCAAAGTTATGTTATTGTTGCATTTTATTTTGAAGTTTCAGCCTCAAACGCCAGGTCTGAATGCTCTGAACCAATCAGAGTGTTGCATCCCTTCAGGCTATGGGACGTAGCTCCATCTCATGCATGGACACACACACACGCACATGCAGAGTGTTTGTTTACAAAGTGACAGAGAGACGTGCAGCAAAGCTCATGGCTTAGTTCTAACCTTTAATGTTTTCAGATACATATTTTAGCGTGATGATTAACGGGTGAGCTTCATTTTTATTGGCTTTCATTGATATGAGCCTTCACGTCATCACGCAGCACGTTTTCGTTTTAAGGAAGTAATTGCACTAATTTTGCACTCCGTCCGTGTGTGTGTGCGTCCGTCCGTCCTTCCTTCCTTCCTTCCGTCCGTCTGTTACCAGCTAATCTCCGGCACCGTTGGCCCGATCCATGCCAAACTTTGCACACACACTCTCTGGATGCCAACGACGAACCTCTGCCCCAAATATTCCTCAATGACCTGTTATAGCGCCACCATGAGGCCGATTTAGGCAAAACACATTTCTGTAGATTACTCGTACACATTTTATCCATACATCACACAATTCGGTATACACTATCTCCATAGTCATGTGATCAACACGGATCTGCACCATTTCCCATCTTCCTTCCTGATTGGCTACACAAATCACAAACACAGTGTGCAATTTCCGTGAAATTATACACGCACATTTCCACTAGGCTGAGGACGACATGACACAATTTATTTTCCAAACCAGCTTCATGGTGGCGCTATAACAGGCCAATTCCTGTTTTTACCTATAACTGCATCGATCTGTGTACAACTTTGTATGCACACTCCCTAGAGGCATGGAAAACCATTTTCCCTGCATCCCTCCACATCTGCCGGTTATAGCGCCACCATGAGGCCGATTTCTGCAAAACACAATGTTTATATTAGTCACACAGATTTCATCCAAATCTCATGCAAATCGGTATACATCTCTGTAGTCTGTAGTCATGTGATCAAGACGAGTCTGTTTGATTTCTCAGATTCTACACTGATTGGCTAAGATTGCCTTCCAAAGTCTTCAGGAGTGGCCCGTTTTGTACAAAATGCTGCACATGTCCTGCTCATCCAGAATTCTATCCTCCATGCTATGAGTGATCTGACTCTGCATTTCCTCAACACAATGAAGAAAATTGTTGCAAAAAACAAACAAACATGTTTATATCACTCCTAAACATTTTGCCAAACATCACACACACTCCTATCCTCCTGGTGGAGACCTGTGCCCAGAAGGGCACTTTTTCTAGTTACAATTCGACTTTTTATATAAAAATACACAAATGAAAATGTCCCTTTTTTTTGGCATCCATTGTTAGGTATGCCCTAGTCTCGCGTTAACAGACTGTTGCCTCCGCAATTTCCAAATGCTTCCATCATGCGGTCTGGAGCAACGGAAGAGCTGTCATGAGTAAAATATAAAGCGGAAGTGGAGCCTCCTCCCCATTTTTATCCTAATATAAATAGAAATCATCTAAGTATATATAGCTTGCTGTTTAGCAGAAAAGGAAATAAAAAAATAAAATGTAAAGATAACTTAAAATATATTTTCGTGAACGGAAATGGCAGCTTCCTTACTCGGAATTCAGGAGGTGTAGTTCCAGACTCTATATAGCATTCGGAGATTGTGGAATAGTTGTCTGGCTACGTGAGACTAGGTATGCCCACATGATGACCATGGATGTGGTCTAAAAGTGTGAAAAATATTTTTCACAATTTTTCAGGTACATCTATATGCTTTTAATTAGATTTTTTTTTAAATTAAACAATATTGTTTCAATTCTTCCTATTAGAGACTATACATTTTTCTTTCTTTCTTTCTTTCTTTCTTTCTTTCTTTCTTATATATTCATTCAACAAGTTGTTTGGACGTGGGATACATTGTTCATAACCAATATCAGAAATATGTTCATGTTTTCACATGGAAAACACTGCTTTAAAGGGAATGGGCGTGAGTGGGTATGATGTGTGCAGTAACAAATAGGAGCCTGCGTTCCATCCCTATAACTCCAATGCACCTTTTGATGGCTTGGTACTAAATTCAAGGTATGACAGAAGCACCCTCCTCTCGATCCCCCTTAAGTGATCTGACCACACTGACACGCTTAGCCCACATCATACCGGGCCATTTCCTATATCCCAAATAATCTCAACCAGATGGGGTAGAAATGGCTGACACTGACTGAGGATGGAACACATCAGTTTAGAAACTGCACTGTACTAACAAATCTAAGACCACTTGAATGGCTTATCCCCACTGGTCTACTAAGCATTATTTTTCTCAGATTTTTGGTCACTGCATGTAATGATATGTCTTCTGTGGAGAATGCTCAGTTGCCATGTCTCACTAGAGATATTTTACTTGTGTTAACTATTTTGAGCAACAAAAAAACCCCAAGCTATTTAGCTATATAAAACAATAAGAATTGTGTATGCCTGCGTAACATGTTCTTTCCTAAATGTCACTATACAGGCATGATTTATTTACAACAGACATGACCAAAGCAAGTTATGATTGTCAGGTTGTTAACTTAAACAGCCTTTGTGTCTAGTCGTCGTGTTGCTCGGAGTGCGGTGCCAGTAGAACACACCTGACTTGCTGCACTTCAATCAGCTGAGGCTGCCAATCTGCCAGATATGGGTCTCTGTCTGCAGCTGATATACCTTAACAACACCCCACTGTCACAAATTCCCTGGTGGGTTATACATATTTACATTTAATTATACCAAGTAAAGGATAGTGCAGTGAATAAACCCTGACAGGTTTCACTACTGTCCACCTCACTATACTGTACATTATCCTGCTTATTACTGTGCAAAAAAAGAGAAAAAAAAGAAACAGAAATAAATATTAATTTAATATTTGTGTTCTTGTTAGCTTAAAAGCTTCCGCTTCCATAGCAATGTAAACAGAGACAGAACACCAGTCTGTTACTGAGTCCAAGTGGTATTATATCAGCAAGTTCAAAAGTGAAAGTAATTTAGTGCACTGCATATCCAGTTGGTCGTCGATGCTGGACACAAAGATTAACGCATAACTTAACAAAATGAGAGGAATCCGCACAACAACCAGTACATAACAAGGTTTCTGACAAAGGTTGTCCTCCATCAGCCAGGTGATATATCAGAAAGTACCACGTTATCAGCTTTCACAGTGTTGCCGCGGTTATTGCGTTCACGCATCATCATCATGCTCAGGTTCCGGCACCCAACATTGGCCAGGTTATTGCGTGGGTGAAATAAGCTCTTTCGCTCCATTTCTCCCTTTGCCTCCCCCTCCCTTCCTCCCCCTCTCTCTCTTTCTTCCCATCTCTCCCTACCCCACCCCCCACCCCACCCAAGAGGTACATGAGTTCATATTACTGTAATGTTGATGTTGTGAAGCCTGCCAGGCTCAAAAGGTTCAAAAATATATTGGACAAGACAATAGATCAAAATATAATTACAATTTCATGACCTCACGACAGTTAAAGACTGCAAAGGGAAAATGACAGCACATCCAGCAATGTTCTCTTGGGACTTGACTACTCAGGATAGATGAGTAGATGAAAGATAACTTGCATTAACTCTCTTTGTAGTTTTCATAAAAGTTACACATAATTCTCTAAGTCTCTAGTCTTGAGTATCTTATCTTTTGTTCAAATATAATCATAAGTGACCCCCGTAAATGGATAAAATGTCTTTAAAGTATATTGGCTTCATGCAGCTAAAAGGATGATAAGGTCCTTAGGTTACACAATTGGATGGGTATGATCCTTTTATCCAATTCCATTCGCATTGCTTTAAAGGTAGTATATTATATATATTTTTTGTTAAAAAATAACTTACTGCTCTATATTCTGATCACTCAGAAAATACGTTTTCAGTTCGGGATACCCAATCAAGAGAGAGAACTCAAACGGATAAACATGTGAAATTGCAAGTGATGAAATAAAAATGAGAAGACAAAATTGGATCTGGAAGACTGATTGGATGAAATTGGGAACCCAACTGAAAGTTTATTTTCTGTTTATTTAAGAGTTGGAGAGACAGGGAGACTGTTACTTAACTAGCCTGTTACTTATTACAAAATCTCTATACCAATGACTCCGCCAACAATGGCAACACCGTGTCAGCGGCATACCATCTTAATAACAGAGAAGCAAAAAGGGAACTGGAAGTGTAGCTGGCTGCCTGAAGCCCACCCCTGTGTTCCACCTGCCAGTCCTAGAGGGAACTGCCCCAGCCAGCCTCCCGTCTACCCTCGTCCTCCTGGCAAGGAAAGCCCAGAAACATGACTGGCACATCCTGCATCCAAGCAGACTCAAGTCCCATCATCCCTACAATATGCTCCGTTCTATCCCTGAGGACATTAACATAGGCCTGCCCCCTGAAAGTCAGCAATTTGAATAGTCAGTTGAGACTCGCTCAGTCGACGCAAATAATTTAAATCGAGCATTCTTGTTTTTTTTTAACCATACAGTATCTTCCTTTTATAGCGTAAATTTAATTTAGTTTATCTACTTCTTGTAAGTAGACATCAAATATAACCCCTCCTATGCACAGCGTTGCGTGTTTGTAGCACGGAATGTGATTATTTGATTGGCTGATGTATGATGATAAGTGTGCCCCTCGCGTCACACAAGTGTGATGTTTTTGTATAAAAACGAATTGGCGAATATTTGTATTTTCACATACACTGCTAAACACGAGTTCCATAAGTTTGATTGTTAAAATACTGAATCCCAGACCGCAGGCGGGTGCAGCTCTACTATTAACACATGGCTGGCGCCATCCTGGAAGCAGGAGTGGGAGGCAGCTGGGCCCACACAAATCCATCGCTACATCTGGGACCTGTGAGATGGCGCCAAAGGTGAAAACCCACCACGCTGCAATGGGGACCCAGCTGAACCGCCTACGTACTGCCGGCCGGCCGCTTCAAATCATCTGTGAAGTATAGTGGGGCTTGTCAGACAGCGCGGCATGCGAGTGTGGTGTAGTCTGAGCAGACTGCCGAACATTATAATTACCACCTTCCCCCTACAGACCACTTTCAGAAGAGACAAGGGCATATGGCTATCGGTTGTACATCACTTGGTCATCTGACGATACATGAAAGAAGAAGCAATAATTACTATCAGAATAGAGCTTTAACCTTTTCACAAACAAAAAAAAACGTTTTGTTTAAAAATAGATATAAATATCACTTACATGTATGTACACTACCTTTAATGGGTTCCTGGTGATCGGGGGACTTGTTTGGACCTTGGTTGTGCTGCTGCTTCATTACAAGTGGATCAGTTGATTGGCTGGCTGTATTTCAGCTCATGGCTCACAGTAGCTGTCCAAAGGCACGAAAAATTGTGGATTGAATATTATTATGAGGAGAGGAGGGGGTGAATGCCTCACCGTATATGGCACTAATAATATTGTAGGGTCTGTGCACAGTCTGCACACTAAAGTAGAATGATGACTATCTCATTCCAGCACTCCAGTCCAAAGTTGGATGGTTGGGAGCTGAAGTAATTTATATAGTAAGCAGTCTACCAAACAAAGTCCATTTACTGAGCTGCCTTGGTAAATTATTGTCCACCTCTAATGGAGGTGTCTGTGATAACCAATGTGCAATTACTGAAATAAATGAGGAAATATTTTTGGAATTGTTTAGAGCATACAGTATACATCTTTTATTAAATAGTATGCTTAAGAATGCCAGTGAGACCTCTGCTCCTGTTCTATGCACATTCTCAAACAAATTGAAAATGCAAATTAAGCACCCTTTGAATGTTTAAACGCGCTCAACAACATTCAATTCAAACGTTAATTAAAATTTAAAAATGCAAACCTACAGTTGCAGTTTATTTTTCAATACACGCATGTAGCATATTTCAATGACCTGATTTATTTGCAACAATACTCCAATATAACATAACATAACTGAAATCTGGAGAGAATAGACATCACCACATGACTCCATTCAAGTTTGTCAACAAACTCTTCAGGAGCGAGAGACCAGGAAAGCTGTAGGCGACATAGGAGGAGGTGGAGGACTACTTCCAGGGAATCTGCTGTTATTCCAGATGTGAGGATGCACTGGAGCTGGGAAGGAAAACATTCAAAGGGAAGGCAGTGGCACCGATAAATCCCTTTGATACGTTGCCATTGTCTTGGCATTCCTCTCAAATGAGCTCTGAGAAGGACTCGAGCAAGATCACCACAGGGACCAAAAAGGCATCATGTTCAGAAATGCTATGAAAACTGGTTCTGGGAACTTTTAACAGTAGCATGGGGGGAAAACTTTCTTGCAAAATGCTAGCTGGTTGCTGATGCAGGGAGAAGACTGCCAAACCTCCTTGACACGGAGGAGTTGAGAATATCTGGTTAAGAAGCTGACTATTCTTGTTCTGGTGTATCAGCGTTTTATCGGGTTCCACTTGCTCCCTGAGTAACGGCAATTCTCTTTGGTTAGTGGGCATTACCTCTTTGGTAAATACTGGTATCCATGTCGAGCGGCTATACCAACACAGGGGGAGTGAAGCCAGGCGGGGAGGATGATATTTGTCACTACACATACTCCTACGTGCTGGGCCATGCACCTGTCATGCAGGAAGAGTAGGATGAAAGGCTCTACGTCCTCCCGGTGGGGAATCCTCACTGGCAGGTGAGCCAGTAGAATACAACAGCAGTGGCCCCAGCAAAGTACTTTTGCTGATGTTGCTAATTATTTCGCAGAAGTGCTGAGGTTTGGAACATGTGTGTTACCCCAACATAGTCTGACCAGAGATTCTGTTTCACCAGGTGCATATTGTTTTTATTTGCATTTTATTCTGTTGTACATTACTGTACGACTCAGTATTTAGAACAGTGCCAGTTGACATGAGTCATATGACATACGCCTAAGAAGTGCTGAGGCTTGCGGCATCTGTTAGCCCAACAAAAAGACTGACCAGAGAGAGATTCTGTTTCACCAGAATAAAAAAACGTCTACGCAGAAGAAAGTGTCCAGACCTTCATTGATTTACCACATGAACCCTAGTGTCCCTATTCTGGGAAAACATTCAGCAAAATTTGCAAATCTACAAGCTCACGTTCAAGCTTGTAGATTTGATATTTTGGGCAATACAAGGAGATTTTCTGTACAGCCATAAAGAGACTCAAATCAGATAGTTTAACACAATGCAAACTTTCAAACGTTACTGTCACTGGTCAATAGTTGTGTTTACTAGCTAATGCGTTTGCAACCGTGATAAAAAAATCACACCCATGTGAACTGAGTGGTGTAAGGTTTTATATAGCATGATCAGCTGTGGTCTGACGTAATGTCTAACGTAATGAAATAAGGTAAGGTATTATGTAGCCTGATCAGCTCTGATCTGACGTAATGAAATCACACCCGGATGTGATTTCACAACTGGCTTTTTCTGTGCAGAGAAAATGACCATGGTTGCTACGGTCATCCAGTTCACCCGGGTGTGATTTAATTACGTCAGAAATTATTTTGAACATAGCAACCATGCTCATTTTTTTCTGCACACAAAAGCCAGTTGTAGGAGTGGTTTACACCACTCAAAAAAAGTCATGATGAAATATTAAAGAAGACTACCTCAAGTTGCTATGTATTGCTGTTAGTTCAATATAATTATTTAGATGAGAAAAGATTGTATGGAATATTTTACATCCGTCCGTGTTTAGTGATGGTGTGACAAAAAATATGTTTAGTGTTCTAGGATTAAATGCTTCCGATTATCAGATACTTGCCAGCAAGGAGCAAGGATGAAGTGAAAATATGAAATATGGAAAAAATATATAATTAATTAATTCAATAATTAATTACCATATCAATGTTGACTACACTGGGGCTTGCAGGGTTAAGAGAGATAGGAAACACAATTTGAGTCCTTAAAAAGGAGACGAGTGCAGGGCAGGTTCCAGTTCAAGGCTGCAGGGAAAGGCAGAATAGAGAGTATGCACATGCATGATTTTCCCATCAGGACACGCCCCCTCATCTAGACTGAGTGGCAAAACATTGAGCAGCAAGGAGTGTTGGAGTTTGGAAGCGCTCGTTGGAATTCACTCAACCGTCCTGCGTACCACCTGTTTCTAAATGTCACAATGCAGGAGGCAGCAAAATGTTGTGTTATTGAAAACAAGCACTTCCAAACTCTGACACTTAGAAAAATAATCAAATGCAGGGCATTTCTTGACAGAAAGTAGCTCATAACGTTTCTATGGTGGATTTTTATGAAACAAAAACTTTGCAGATAGAAAGAGGATAATTCAAGCTTTTCGTACAGCTGCAATGTTGGTGAGTTTAACATTGTTTAATGCAATCAGACAGGACTTTTCTGTTTGGATGAATGGGCTGTCAAGGCCAGAAAGTAGTTTTTTGCCACTCAGTGGGCGTTCCTGCATAACTTCCAGGTACGATGATGTCACGCGCATACCCTCTATTCCCACCTCAGTCAGAGAAGAAAAGTACTTGTAAAATGCTACAGGGCAGACAGGCCCTGCGACATAAAAAACAAAAAAGAACGAAAGAAAGAAAGAAAGAGAAGAAAATGCTGGACAAAACAAAAGACATACAAAGTTAACATTTAACTGTGGATTTGACTATGGTATCATGGTGGCTTAGCAAGTTAAGTTTAAGACCTTGTGTTACGAACATGGGGTCCTGCCAAGACTTTATTGCCCTGGTCTCTGACAGAGGAGGCTCTGTTAACAGCACTTCATCCTGAGGATAAAGTCAAAAGTGTAGTAGGACTAAAGGAAACGAGCAGGAAAAAAAGAGTAATTTCTACAATGCAATGTACCAGTGTTTTGTAGAGGATCTTTATTTTCTTTCTTTTTCTTGTTTATAGTTTCTGTGTTTTGAATTGTTCTTGTGATTGGTTTATCCTCCTCCTAACCCTAGCATAGGACCTGTGTTTCTGTGAGGTGAAACTATTCAGACTTTCATCAGCAGAATAATGTGAGGGAAAGCGATTGTCTAGTAGTAGTGGTTTAGTATAGTGGCTCCTAACAAACGGGTTCATCACTTGTTGATATATCTGAGAGATACATTTGAAAATATTTAACTTCAATAGACCGGAAATACTGCCTATTATCTAAGGGTATAAATATAGTATAAATCGGGCTTAAGCAAGTTGATAATGGTGCCATGAATGTACATGCTGTTATCTGATCCTAGTGTGCTATTGTCTTCCTTGCGTAGACATATTTTTTTCTACTTGCATTCAGGAGCTAGACTAGCTACAGCAATAGGCCCGTGGCATTAGGTATCACGCTATCCACCACCTGTCTCTTTGACAGACTGAGGTAATTATGTTTAAGCTGTTCCTATTCAAACTCGGCCATATTGGATGGGTGCGCTTTGGCTGTGCCCTCAATTGTCGAGGGCTTTGTTCAACACTGTGGCTTGTGTCTTGTGTCTCCCTCATTGGTCTGATTTGGTTATGGATTGATTATATGAAAATGTTCCTGCTACTTGTGTGTGCTAATAATATTGTCTTGTGCCTTTAAACCAGCTTAAAGTAGGTGGCATGGAAATTATGTCACGAAGTTGCCACTTAATATATTGGTATCCACAAAAGGTCTTGAAGGCACAACAATGGCCTTTAGACTGACACAAGACAGACATTCATAATTCATATTATTACATTTGTGGCCTTTTTTTCCTTCCCATATTAGACTAGTTCTATAGTATTTCAAACGTTTGAAGCCCTGATCGTTTTGGCAGTAAGTCAGATCTTCTAGTCTATGCTTGTATCTGTACATCTATGCATGTGTCTACCTTCGGTTCAGCTTCGCTATATAAATGCGTCATATCGGACAGGCATGTGGAAAATGGGAGCGTCTTAAAGTATGTGTCTCATTTCATCCGTATATGAGACCGGTCCTGTTAAGCAAACCTTGCTGCTCTTTCATGCCTTGCTCATGTCACCATGGCAACACACCAACCCCTGCAGGCGGCTGCCAAACTGACAGTGTAAGACGGAGCACACACACATCCATCCATTCATCCACCCCCTCTGTTTCTTAAGCACACTGACAGTGGTTAGAGAGTTCATTCATTATACTCATCATGCATCATTATTTGTCAATACTGCTATATATCCATATATGTGCGTGCGTGCGTGCGTGCATCTTTAATATTCCTATGATCATTCCTATGAGTGGCTATGATTGACCACAGTTTGAGGTCCCTGGGTAGGCAAGCTGGCCTGGCGGGGACCTTTATTGACAGTGATTGGAGACATCAGAAAGTGTGGGCATAATATGTAGGCCTACAAACTATCTGTGTTACGTAAAATAATCTTAACCCCGTTTTCTTGGTTTGTTTTTTCTTATTTAATTTATTTATTTATGTTTGAGGGGCGCTAGTGCCTCCTATACCTAGCTTTGTGTGTCTGTGTGTACCACGGAATGTGATGATGTATGATGATAAAAGCGTCCCTCACTTCACATGAGTGTGATTTTTAAGCGGTAGACCGTGCTAGCCCCTACAAAAATTACATCATAGGCCAGCCAAGTCTATGGACTTTTAATGTTTGTTATAAATTCCTTATCCCCAGTTTGTTTAGGGCAGTTATGATGACTAATGTTTGTTTGGTGGCAGTAAATTACAACGCCAGACGTCATCTGGCTGATATAAATACTGCCCTCGTTGCGCCCCTCACATCACACAAGTGTGATTTTACCATATGTATACCTCTGCTTTAAAAAAGTAGCCTATACTAGTAAACATAGACATATACCAGTAAGACGCCAAGGGCAAGGTCGTGACGGCAGACTGCTGGGCGAGCGCTGGCACTTTGGCATGCGGGGTCAGATCAACATATGGAATGAATTATGTACTGGCCATATATGGAGCGTGTCTTGACTCTTGAGTGTACAGGGTTTGATAAGGTCAGATCAACATATGGAATGTCAGAACAGGAAGGACAGGTGGGGAGGGATCAACATATGGAATGTCAAAACGGGTCAGTCCATATATGGAGATCTAAGGGTTTGAGGTCAGATATAGAGTTGCTGGCTGGCTCCATATATGCAGATCTAGGTAATGATCCAGTCTTGCCATGTATGGTTATCCAGGGTTAGATGACGTGTCACGAGGCATGACCATAAATGGAGGTGTGATGTCACAAGGCGTGACCATATGTGGAGGCATGATGTCACGAGGTGTGACCATATATGGAGGTGTGATGTCACACATATATGGATGGTTTGTTACAAACGTCAGAGACGTCAGAATACGTATATGCTTTTATATGACGTTCATATAAAAAATAACATTAAGCAGATAAGCATCCTGAATCATAGCCACGTTGATAACGTTTGTAATAACCACAGTAATGGCCGCCAGGTGAACGATGTCGGAGACTCCGCCTTGAGCCATCTAGCCTTTATATACGTCTATGATGCTAAATGGACACACCAAGGTACAAACAAGTACTGTATTATAGAAAAGACAAAAGATCTTACTGCAGGCTTTAACCATAATTTAAAACAGAATAATGTAGCATTATTTTTTTGTAATCTTCGCGAGTCCGAAGGCCGCGAGTCTGTCTGTCTGTCTGTCTGTTTTCTGTTTTCTCCATAAATCTAAATGCTAAAGTGATGAAGCAGCTACCATTATGAAAAATAGAATTCATGCTATGGGACCAATTTTTTATTTTTATCATTCACTGACAGACATATTTCATCCCCATACATAATTAAATAGGGAAATTCAGTAGTAATTGAATTAATAAACCAGACTTTGAAATAAATCCATAATTTATTTTCTTTATAAAATATACTACAATACATGCAATAGTCATTTTTTTTGTTTGCCAAAGTATTCAATAATGTCTCCCGTACTTATATCTTATACACCTTCCACACAATAGCAAATTATAAGCGGGGTTTGGAATAAGTTCCCTTATATCAATTTAAATTGCTATGACAATTATCTATTCATTCTACATATAAATATGCAAAGAGGAATATAACGTCCACATACAGGTTGAGGGAGACCATGCTGTGCAGAAGATTGAAATGATCTATGCTCATTAACAGCCCCTAGTGCCGTCTAATTAGCATGGAATAGGACACTGAATCCAGCACAGGAGGCTTGTTATTTAAGGATAAAGCTCATCTCTCATTTGAATGCATTTTTCATAAGCTGTTCTAATTAAGTTTCATTAGCATTATTAATTAAACATGAAAAGCTTCTCATTTCCCCTCTATGATAGTGTCTGCCTCGAAACAGCAGTGAATGACAGCTCGCACAAAGGCAGAGGTACAAATCCATCAAAAAAATAGTGATATCATGCTTTAACATTCACATGGATACAAGAATGGGGAGGAAGAGACAACCCATCTGTTTAAGCCTCAATATCATGTTTTTTACATAAACAAGGCCAATATAACCACCTCTGTGTGAACCGCTTTCTCAATATGACCATTTGAGCTTTACACATTACAATTGGTGTCTGCAGTGGATTACAAAATACGGCTACACGCCACAATATAAATTGTTGGCATCGTTTGTTTATGTAGCATGCCTCCCAAAACACCCCGCTATTCACTCATTCATTCAGGGCTACCTCTGAAGGACATTACACTGACCGACTACAAAAAGAAGTCCAGCTGTATTATAAAAGATCCATCCCACCCTGTACACTGTCTGTTTTCCCATCCTCTCCTCTGGAAGAAGGTACAGGATGCAAAGAAACGTACTGGAAAAACTGCTTATTTCCAAGAGCTGGGACCAGCTAGCCAGGCCCCCACTGCGTAAGACTGAAAAAGACTGATTGCTATGAAATAGACTGATTGCTGTGAACAATAACCATGATGACAGACAGATTTTTCTTTTATGCAGCATACTGCCAAAGAGTTATCAACTTATCATTGTTCTTTGAATACATTGATAATAAAGATCAATCTAATACCGATTCAAGAATGTAAGTGCCATCATGTACCTGTAAGAACTCTCAAACTCAATATTACATTTGCTTATTATGTAGAATCTCCTCTAGCCTAACGGTTAGGCTAGAGGAGATTCTACATGCTGCTTTGTGATTTCTCTTTGTAAAGGTTAGGCCCCAACCTTTACAAAGAGAAATCAACTTTACAAAGAGAAATCACAAAGCAGTAAGCAAAAGTAACAGCTTGCTCGTGGCATCACTCCAGTATTCTGTTTATAAGTTACCGAAAAAGAAGGGAAAGAAAGACTAAATGCACCCTGCAGGGACACATTACCCCCTTTTTAGCTTCTCTACTAGGCTACAGCAAACTGTTAGTGTTTGATTGTAAGATTTTACAGATTAATTTCAAGCCCCTAGCAATGGCTGAGCTCTTTTAACCCCTTATTATACAGTATCTCAAGATCCTCAGGCAAGGCTTTGCTGTCAAAGTCTACGAGAGTGACTGGGCTTTTGTCTTCCTAGCTTATGGCCTGCCTGCGCAGCATACAGTAGGCTGACAAGATCAGCCAAATCTGGCCCTGAGATACCACTTACAATGATTATAGTTTGCAATATATCTCTACACACAATGATAACCGTTATCTAACTCTGAACCATAAGTCAGACTTGAACCTATGATACCTAAGCAATATACATTTCCTGTGAATAAGGGTGCATTGTCTTGTTCAGGACAGATAACACATAGAGCTAGGTGTGGAGAGAGGGGGGACGACAACAACATATTGTGGGAACAAAATCCAATTTATTTCTCGCATGAAACGGCACCGGACAACATTACATACTGTAGTAAATAGAGATTTATAACAGAATGGTTCATTGGAGTGTGCTGCAGTACGCAATTAGGAACTCTACATGAATGGAGTGGTATTCTACTTTAAGTGAGCGAGAGTTTTTCACATGCTATCAGGTGGTCCTCAGAGATAAGAAATTCCCCAGTACCTAAAAAAAGGGCGAAAAACATCAACAACATCCCAATGGTATATCTAATTAAAACTTGGAGGCCAGATGTTTTTGCATCCTCTGTCTTTCCCCTAATGTATTCTATTGGCAGCTTCCTGCCTCTGTTAGCTCAAGAAGTTATTTGGATGCACAATAAAGCAGCGATGTCCTTTCATTTTTAGCCAGTCAGTTCTCTGACAGGCATCATTTGGTGATTTTTCTAAAATGGCTGACAGTAGCATGGGATTATATCAGTAATGTCACAGTCTGTCTCTGTCTCACTCTCTGTCTCGTCTGCATTTGTAAACACCCTCTGAGAGCATTATGGCCGTTCGGATATTTAGAGTGCTCGGAGTACCGCCATTCAAAACCTCTGAGCACTACACTCTGACAGCACTCAGAGCGCCGATCTGAGTGAAAATCCAGTTTATCCAATCGTCTGAATGTGTAACAAAACAGGTAATAATCACCTTATACATGTGAGGAATTAATTTCAAAAGATGAAAATGGCAACATTAGTTAACTAGAAAAAGTGCCCTTCTGGGCACAGGTCTCCACCAGGAGGATAGCACTGTGTGAAATGTTTGGCAAAATGTTTAGGAATAATATAAACATGTTTTTTTGTTTGTTATTTTTTTGCAACAATTTTCTTCATTTTGTTGAGGCAATGCAGAGCCAGATCACTCATAGCATGAGGATAGAATTCTGGATGAGCAGGACATGTGCAGCATTTTGTACAAAACGGGCCACTCCTGAAAACTTTGGAAGGCAATGTTAGCCAATCAGTGTAGAATCTGAGAAATCCAATAGACTCGTCTTGATCACATGACTACAGAGATCATGTGTACCGATTTGCGTGACATTTGGATGAAATCTGTGCGACTAACATAAGCAATATGTTTTGCAGAAATCGGCCTCATGGTGGCGCTATAACCGGCAGATGTGGAGGGGTGCAGGGACAATGCTTTTCCATGGCCTCTAGGGAGTGCGCATACATAAGTTGTATACAGATCGATGCAGTTGTGATGCAGTTGTGGCAGTTGTGGCAGCGGTGGCCGAACGGATAGCGGCGCGGTCTAGATACCGGAAGGTTCCCAGTTCGAACCAGCCGTCCGACACGTTAAAATTACCACCGCTGAAATGCCCTTGAACAAGGCATCAACCACTACGATGAAATGTGTTCTATGAGCAGGGCCTGGCTGGAAACAAGTTCTTGAGCTTAGCCCAGATACCCTGGGTAAATATAGATTTCATTTCATTTCATTTCAGTTATAGCTAAAAACAGGAATTGGCCTGTTATAGCGCCACTGTGAGGCTGATTTTGGGAAACAATTAGTGGCATGTCGTCCTCGGCCTAGTGGAAATGTGTGTGTATAATTTCACGGAAATTGCACACTGTGTTTGTGATTTGTGGCGAAGCCAATCTTAGCCAATCAGGATGGAAGATGGGAAATGGTGCAGATCCGTGTTGAACACATGACTATGGAGATAGTGTATACCGAATTGTGTGATGTATGGATAAAATGTGTACGAGTAATCTACAGAAATGTGTTTTGCCTAAATCGGCCTCATGGTGGCGCTATAACAGGCCGTTGAGGAATATTTGGGGCAGAGGTTCGTCGTTGGCATCCAGGGAGTGTGTGTGCAAAGTTTGGCATGGATCGGGCCAACGGTGGCGGAGATTAGCTGGTAACAGACGGACGGAAGGAAGGACGGACGGACGCACACACACACACACACGGACGGAGTGCAAAACATACTCTCTCCCCATGCCTTCGGCCTGGTGGAGACAATGAGTATGTTTACAGTTAGTTATCCGTCCGTACACTGATTTCAGAGCACATTGTGATGTAAAACCAAGCTCTACATATTTACCACTTTCCCTGATCAGCTTGCAATCATTCTCTGCAAGGGATATGTTGCCATGTGTTCTGTCTTGGCTCCCTTGCCAGTTATGGGATTCCCATCTCAGATTATCATCTACCTGTTCCAGTGTGTCATTGGGATTTTTGATTCTTTCCTGCTCCTTTGGACATTTGCATGCAGGGTCAGACTGTCTGCCTGGTTTTGAACCCCTGCCTGCCTCACTAAGCTGTATAAGTCTTGTCCCTTGCTCTACAATAAATGTATTGCATTTGAACCTGCTCTACCTTCAGTTGTATGCACCTGCAGGGTCCTATTCTCCTGACACATCATAAAAGTGGGATCTGGCCAATGATGCACCCGGCAGAGCAACTACAGTTCAAAAAGAAGGATATTGAGTTTGACCAGGCAGTAGCTCTTCTCAATGCTTCTCCCCCAAAGACCAGGCAGTAGCTCTTCTCAATGCTTCTCCCCCAAAGACCAGGCAGTAGCTCTTCTCAATGCTTCTCCCCCAAAGACCAGGCAGTAGCTCTTCTCAATGCTTCTCCCCCAAAGACCAGGCAGTAGCTCTTCTCAATGCTTCTCCCCCAAAAACCAGGCAGCAGCTCTTCTAAAGGCTTCTCCCCCAAAGACCAGGCAGTAGCTCTTCTCAATGCTTCTCCCCCAAAGACCAGGCAGTAGCTCTTCTCAATGCTTCTCCCCCAAAGCGCCACTCAAAACACCAGGAGAAGGTCTCGGTCCATCAGCAGTGGTTTAAGGCGGCCATAGTTAGGTATAGTAACTTTGTTCCCCACCTAGATGCTACCAATGAAAATCTGCAGGTTGCTAATATTCATCTGAACAGAATATTATGTAAAAATAACAACATTTGAAGGTGTGTGTGTGTGTGTGTGTGTGTGTGTGTGTGTGTGTGTGTGTGTGTGTGTGTGTGTGTGTGTGTGTGTGTGTGTGTGTGTGTGTGTGTGTGTGTGTGTGTGTGTGTGTGTGTGTGTGTGTGTGTGTGTGTGTGTGTGTGTGTGCGTGCGTGCCCATACACTTACAGTATGAGTGGCAATGTACAATCAGGTTGTAGTGTGCCTTACAAACAGGTATGATGTTTGTGGCATGTATGGCTGAATCTAGTTAGGGCACAGAGTTCAAAGAATGATTCACGTCAAATGCGCCATGATGCTTTCATGGGCGCTTTCATGATAAAATACATGGTAGTGGATGGAGACGGCTGGGCCAGCTCATGAACAAACACTATTTATGAACGATTGAGACCTTTGTCATATATCACAGGCTGTTTTCTAATTACTTTCTTTTCGATGTGCAGAGTACATCATTTTATTGAGGATCTAAAAAGCGGCAGGTCTCGTTGCTGTCTAGGAGGTATCGCTGGATTTGGTTGCCAGACAGGAAACGGTGGACGCGATACTACTGCAGTGGGTGGCATAAAGGTCAGAGGGCAGTTGTTACTGGAAGGTTGCCGGTTCAATTCCCTGGACATGACCATACGGACATGCCCAGTATATGGACTAGACATGTTTAAGCACTGCATTGTCAGCCCAAATATGTCACAGTTTTAAATGCCCAGATCATGCCCGAATATGGACATGCCTGATGTCGCAATACCGACATCATAGCGGACTGACCTCTTACAGTGCTGGGTGCCAAAAGCCAAACACATTGATCAACGTTTCATGACGCATGTTCTATAAAAGCCCCAATCGCCGCCCAAGAGGTCTTGCTGCTCCCATCACCACAGGTCGTTGTTGTTGTGCTATCTTGTTAGAGAAGAGTCTTGGGACTCTACGGCAGGCACGTTAAAGCGTGCTGGCATTTTAATTCATACAGCTGCACTGTTTTGGACTGCCCAGTGCAGAGACATTGCAAGGTGGTATATGATCATTGATCCTGACTTTGCTTGAATTGTTGGACTTTTGAAAATTGTCATTTTCCATGGAATTGTATCTTCCATGGCATCTGAGACATATACCTCCGGTATGTATTCTGTAGCATTTGTCACCTGTCCCACTGACACGGTGGCAAGAGACCTGGCCAGAGTTATTGTGGAGAAGAAGCTGGCTGCTTGTGTCAACATCGTCCCTGCCATCACATCTGTATATGAATGGCAGGGTAAGATTGAGGAGGACAGTGAAGTGCTGCTGATGATCAAGACCAGAAGTTCTAAGGTGCCTGCTCTTACTGAATATGTCCGCTCTAACCACCCATATGAAGTGGCCGAGGTCATTAGCCTGCCAATCGACCAGGGAAATCCGCCCTACCTCAAGTGGATCGGAGACGTCGTTCCTGAATAACAAACAAAAACATGTTTGTGAATCAACAAAATGCAAATGCAGCTGCATTTTCATCATTCCATACAGACAATGTTAAGGAATTTATACTGGGCATATTAGGGCACTCTGTTCGATCTGTACCAGTATGTAAAGTACCAGTATGCTGTGAAGAAGCATGGATTTAGAAGGAAGATAGATTTTCTTTCTTTCTTTGTGTTGCAGCACCATTTGCTCGTTTGATTAGTAAACGTCATGGTCTCATTTAAATAGTTGGGATCATCTAAGAATGCATGTGCATGCTTAGATGTGCTTAATGCACCCTTTCGATTTTGAGAAATCTCTTGCAAATGGACATTTTGGCACTTTGGGGGCACTATGAGGCCATGGAATCACAAAGATACAAGAGTGACTAAATTAATCTGTATGTCTATGACAGAGTTGGTTGTTGGTTGACAATGAAATGAAACATGTTCTTTCTCAAGTCCCCTCCCACCCCCCCAAATTGATCTGTGAACCCAAATGAACTGAACCATTATCATGCATTGAAAGGAACCATTAGTTGCATGTGTCATTACCTCTCTACTACTAACATCTGGTTTGTTTGTTTAAGCCTTTGCACCTCAGTGAAGCAGCCCACTTTATTCCTGCACCATGCATTCATCAGACCTCCCACGTACATTAATACAGTACACATCAATACATGGATAAAATGGGAACGATGTTAACAATAGTGGGCTATGCTTGGTCCTTCAAAGTTCGAATGACAGACTGACAAGGTTTAAATGGGATTTCTGGGATTTCTGGGATTTCTGGGATTTCTGTTAAAAACTTGATTACAATAGGATCATTAGGAGGGCACCATATAAGCACCATATTGTATGCTTCTGCCAGTTTTTTCAGTTCAGTACTGACCCATTCGATTTGAATAAAACCTTGCAAAGAAAAGAATCTCACTCCTGTTGACCAAAGAGGGGCACTATTTTTTTTTCTAATATTTTTATCCCACGATTTTGTAACCCATTTTTCACCCCTGTGTCAATTATCTAATGTGATGGGCTCTACACACCCTCCGCCAACCTAGTCCCCATATATGGGGGACATGGGGAGAGCAACGGACTTGAACTCGTGACGGGGGAGTTTCCCTGGTTGGACGATTGAAAGACTCTGCATGAAACTGTCTATGCACAATCTGTGGACCAATATATTGAATTCAAGTTTGAAGTTAAAATAAATGAAGCCTCCGTGAGCCAATGAATATTATAGAAAGTGTGGATTTCTACAAAAAGGAAAATAACTCAAATGTTTTCATAGAGCACCACAAAACTTTGTATGCTATCAGCAGATAAAGAGGTTGATCCTCCAATACTGGCAGTGGCCCATAAAAAACACTTTAGGCCTAACGGTCGTGCCCAATTTCCCCAAACGTCTTACAGTGGTAGAAAGGGCACCCCCAATGACCACTGTAGAAATATTAAGCAGTTTGAATGGCAGTTTACGCTGGTGTCAGTTTTGTAAGGAATTTCTCAGCCAGAATATATTAAATGGTGGAGATGACAGCAACATTTGACACGTCGATACTGTCTAGAAGACGGGCTTAGAGAATCAAGTAATAATCAAGTGAAGCCTATATATTAAGCTGTAATTACAACTCTGCTGTCGGGAAGAAACCACCTCAAATGTTCATTTTTCAGAAATTGAAAAATATAAAATTTTCAAAATAAAAGATGATTCTTGAACCTCCCACACAATATTCACGTGCTGCCCTGGCAACAATAAATCCCCTTGCAACCGATCAACCTACAGACAGAAGAAATGTG
Organism: Electrona antarctica; assembly: GCF_951216825.1. NCBI lineage: Eukaryota > Metazoa > Chordata > Actinopteri > Myctophiformes > Myctophidae > Electrona > Electrona antarctica. The sequence continues at coordinate 43,730,170 of NC_136789.1, read as the reverse complement.
CATGTGCTTGAACCGACTGATTCTTCAGAGTGATGCCCTGGCCTAGATTCTAGGGCATCACTCTGAAGAATCAGTTTTGATTTAAGCAAATTTTTTAGGGCCTATAGAACTATTTTTGATTCCACAAATAACCCTTCAGACCAAGGTTCTTTAAAGAACCATTTATTTATGATTCCCTAAAGAACACCTTTTAAACCTTATATATCAACCAATATGCTTCGTTCTCTCTTTTTTTCTCCACTACACCAAATCTCTTCGGCAAAAATAGCTAATTGTACTGTATATTGGCTATTTTTGCTGAATGTTCGCCTATTAAGACAGCCACCAAATTGGGATGCTAGGATTTCAGTGGTTTACGGTGCCTCAAAGAACCATAGAGTCAGAATATTGACACAAAAAAGCTTTTTCATGAGGAACTTGAAGAACCATTCACTAAATAAAATGTTCTTTTTTTAGTGAAGCTTCTTTGTGGAACAAGCCTTTTAAGAGCCATTATTTTTTGAGCGGTGCCTCTGCTCCAATACACAGCTACCGGTATGTGTGTCTGTCTTTGTGTCTGTACGTCCGAGCACGGACAACTGCAACACGGTAAAGGTCCCTGCACACTGGACGCGTTTTCGGATTTTTAACAGCGTTTTCCAGTGTGCCAACCACCTTAACTCTGTCAGTTCTCAACCGTTTCAGATGTGGGGCCCCTGGGTCGCGTTCCTGGGTTCTGGATTTTGTGGGGACCCCCCGCGGACCCCCACACGGTAACTCTGTCATTTCTCGACCATTTCGGACGCGAGGCGGAACCGGGCCGCCCCCCCCTGGGCGCGTTCCTGGGGGTCTGGATGTTGGGGACCCCTACACGTCATCAGTGCCCATACCCGAGGTGGGGTTGGCGAAAGGGCCTTTCTATGTGGAGTTTGCATGTTCTCCCCGTGTCCCCTAGGGTAGGTACCCTCACAAAAAACATGCAGTAATCCTGGTCTCTAAACTGCCTCCCCCTGGCCAGCCATGGCGCCTGATGGAGGGGAAAGGAACTGGTTGGAATAACGTGTTCCTTCCATGCGCTACGTCCAACCAGGGAAACTCTCCCCTGTCAGGTGTAAAGGAGCGATTTGGACTCATACTTCTTTCATGCATGAAGGAAGTATGAGTTCAAGTCCGTTGCTCTCCCCAGGTTGGCGGAGGGTGTGTAGAGCCCAGGATCACATTAGATAATTGACACAGGGGTGAAAAATGGGTTACAAAATCGTGGGATAAAAATAATTATTAAAAAGGAAAAAAAATGACTCCTCCAGATTCTGTCTGAAAGTCCCACAAATCGTTACACAATATAGTCATGTGTTCAAGCCGGATCTGTCCGATATTTCATATTCCATCTTAATTGGCTAACATTGACTTTCAAAGTTTGCAGGATTGTCCCGTTTCAAACAAAAAGCCTCAAATCATGAACGCAGCGTGCAATTTACGTGAAATCTTTCACAGACTTTCCTACTAGGCTGAGGAATATATCCCACCCTTTTCACATTGGTCTGTTATAGCGCCACCAACAGGTGGATTTTTGCAAAACACATTTTTGGAACAAAATGCCTCAAATCATCCAATTGCCATCCAAGGCGTAAGAAGAAATGCCACCCTTTTCACATTGGCCTATTTTAGCACCACCAGGAGGCCACAACCTGACCTGCCCTGGTGTAGACCTGTGTCCCTTAGAGGCACTTTATCTAGTTTTGGGAGTGTTTTCCCTATTGCTGGCTGTCTGAATAAAATAAAAAATATAGTATTATTTATGTCCAATGTTACATGTATTTGTATGTAGTTCATAAAGTTAATATAACTAATAATAACTAAATGCCTTTGAAATTAAATAAATAGGTTACCTTTCAGGATTCCAATTCAAAAATAGCAAAAGAATATTCAAGATTTAAATTCAAATATAGCAAAAATTGCGGATCTACAAGCTCGTTTTGAGCTTGTAGATCGACTATTTTTGCTACGACAGTAATATGCAATGTGGCCCTCTGGAGTGAGTGTGGAAATAATAGAGCACCGAAGTCTGATGTCAATATCGGTAGAGGGCGCAAATCCACAGGTTCATGTCGTTTTTATTTGCATTGTAATCCCCTAAGGGGGTTTTAGATCGCCTCATATAATAACTGTGTTTGAAAAATAAACATGTCATCCTGGCCGTTTCACTCATATGGATATGAAGAATCAACTGACTGAGAGAAAACACTATAGTATTTACTATTGTTACTGCTACTTAATTAGTTACATTTTCGCTAGAAACTGACTATCATATATGAGTGACTGACTGTCGCAAACGATACAGACAGAGACACCTCCCTGACAATAACGCAGAGACAGCTTGTTTATTTTTGGACCACAATGGGAATGTGTTAGTGAAGCTAGATTTCAGACATGGAATGAAATTATACACAAACCCAAAAATGAGAACAAATTATTAAAATTCCTGTTTCCTTTCTTCTTTTTGTTCCAGTGAAGCTGGGTGTCGGACACTTGAGCTTTGCGGGTAACTAGAGAACTGGGTGGGCAACAATTCTAATTATCCATGAACAAGGAGGTGCATTTGTGCCACATAAATGTGTGAAGAAAATTTCCAGTCCTGTGTAGTATTAATTTTCTGTTGACAAGGTTTGATCATAGGGTGATCTGTTGCATGTTAGCAATTGTTCCAGGAAGTGAGCTATACCAGAAACATCGAACAGGGCTGAGTCGTCTCAAGCGAACTTTGCAACACTCAACACGACAACTCGTTCGCTGTAGCTTGCTTGGTGGTTTCTCACGTGGCTCAAGTCTGCTTGAGACGGCACCCCGCCGTCGCGGTCTAAAACTATAGGGAAAAAGTCCCTCCCTTCGTGCAAAAGTCGCTCCTTTGTGCGAAGGTCCCTCCCTTCGTGAGGCGGAAAACTGTTGCATCAAAAAGAGTGTTTGGTGGTGGTTTGTCAAAGAGACTCTTTTAAGGCCAATATTAAATCATAATCTGAAATTGATAAACCACAGAGTAGTTGGGCTGGAAAACTTGGATCTGGAAGATGAAAGGTTTGGTCAAGGAACATTTCTGAGTGTTTGAATCGCTTCAAAGCTTTTGGACAAAGGGAAACCTGCTGTGGCCTCCTGACTTGAAGGCTGGGTGAGGATTTTTCCCCTCTTTTTTTGAGCAATGCAAATTGCCTTATCTGATGACTTCATTTTTGGAAAATAGAAGATTACAATATTTTGTTTGATTACTTTTTGTTTACTTTTGGGATCTCTTTTAGGTCTGCAATACAGTATTTATTGTAGTTCTTTAATATAACTCAGACATACAATTTTATGGTTCTTATTGTTATACATTGTTAGTACATTTACATTCAGCAGATGCATATCTTTCCCTAATGTACAATGTTTCCTAAATCACAATAGGCTCAAGAATAGGCTCTAAATAGGCTACATCTTTGGAAAGTACTTACTGTAACACTTTACCAAAGAAATTAATAGTGCTAATTAGGCTGTTGAGCATATATCATTTCAATCGTTATATTTGTCTTTGCATATTTATATATAGGAATGAATAGATAAGTGTCATAGCAATTTAAATTGATATGAGGTAATTTGCTATTGTGTAAGGTGTATAAAATATTTCCCCTCACTTAAAGACATAAGTGAATAGTTTGGAAATCTTCATGAATTACTATTGCATGTATTTTAGTATATTATATAAAGAAAATAATTTATGAATTTATTTCAAAGTCTAGTTTATTAATTAAATTACTGAATTTGCCCACTATTTCATTATGTATTGAGATGAATTATGTCTGTCAGTGAATTATAAAAAGGCTAAATTGGTCCCATATCATAAATTCTTTCTTAAGTGGTACAACCACTTAAGTAGCTTTGTGTGTGCCTGGCTGCCTGGCTGCCTGGCTTCCTGGGTCTGAGCACGAAAATAGCATCTGGTTGGTTTTCAAATCACTGTTGTGCAGCCTAACACACATACATATTAACTGTATATATGATTTCAGGTGTATCAGTACAGTACAGTAGAGCTAGGGACCCCCTGGGGACCCCCACAGTCAGTAACTCTGTCATATCTCAACCGTTTCGAATGCGGGGCGGCTCGCCAGAACCGGCCCGCCCCCCTGGGCACAGTCCTGGGGTTCTGGATGTTCCGGGGACCCCCCCGGGGATTCCTTGGGACCCCCACACGGTAACTCTGTCATTTCTCGATCGTTTCGGATGCGGGGCGGCTCGCCAAAACCGGGCCGGCACCCTGGCCGCGTTCCTGCGGGTCTGGAAGTTCTGGGGACCCCCCGGGGACCCCCACACGGAGTTGCACCACTAACTTCACACAGGTGTGATTTTTTCATGCTGGTAGCACCTTCATCACTTTAACACTTTGATTTATGAAAAATAGAAAAACAAAAAAGACAGACAGACAGACAGACAGACAGACAGACAGACAGACAGAGACAGATGTAGTGTATTTTTTAAATTCATGCTTGATGTGATATACTATTATGGCTTTACCAAAGAAAGTAATAGTGAAAACATAATTTGAATCATAGAATTCACACACACTTCCTCATGTGCCTCTGCTAACAATAACATGATGTTATCACTGGCAATTAACCAACTCACTTTTATATTTGTTGTTAAGATTTGTAGCTGTCAGTCACACTCTCTCTCACGCACGCACGCACACACACACACACACACACACACATGCAATTGAATTCATTTTTCTGTAGCACCATCTGACAGCATTATGAACATATTATCTCTAAGTCTCCTCAGACGAGCTACCATAAGGAAACCAATTGTACTGTTATTTAGTTCATTTGATAGTTTAGGGCAACATGGAGATATTGTTAATTTTGAATATCTTTGCTGCTTTTGTTCTTGTTTCAGGGACTTTGATTAACACTAAATTGGTACTGAGTCTGATATCCTGCTTACACAATAGCACAATATTATGAATTGTCTGACTTTTGGTGGTTTAAATACAGAACCTAACTAAGAGGACGAACATGGGATTATTAAGTTATGTCAAGAACACAGATGTCTCTGTGTAAATGAGGAGACATTACTGGAGGAACAGGGGCAAGGCCACTGCGGGTAGTCCACCTCTTGTTTCCATTAGATGTTTCAGTGAGAACTAAGAGAGCTTTTGTTTCCCCTACGTCTCCTGACATTAGGCTATATCACATTATTAATGCTGCTCTCGTATACATTCGCATGCTTTCACTTTACGCATGAGCAGATCCATTTCCTCAGCAGAAAGTCTCTTACAACTGTGATGCGTTTTGAGCGACTATTTTTGTATTTTGACGTACTATGAAGTATTATAGTAGTATTAGAAATATATTATTATTATTATTATTAATAATTATTTAATTATTATGATATTATTATATTTAGTACAGGGTTTGATGATGTCAAATCAACATATGGAATGATGAGAACAGGACGGACGCGTGGGGAAGGATCAACATATGGAATGTAAGAACAGTGCAGCTCCATATATGGAGATCTAAGGGTTTGAGGTCAGATGTAGAGTTGCTGGCCGGCTCCATATATCAAGATCTAGGTGATGATCCAGTCTTCTCCATGTATGGTTATCCAGGGTTAGATGAGGTCAGTGTCGTGATCTTCATATATGGAGACGGCCATATATGGTGGCGTGACGTGTCACGAGGCGTGACCATATATGGAGGCGTGATGTCACGAGGCGTGACCATATATGGAGGCGTGATGTCACGAGGCGTGACCATATATGGAGGTGTGATGTCATCTCCATATTAAATAACAATGTGAGACATTCTGATTCTAATTTAATATTCATGGAACAAACTATTAGTCAGATACAGTACTGTGTGCAGATGAAGACATCACATCTCTCTTTATTCATTGGCCTTACCTTTTCCCGTTTCATCACTCATTCAGATATGGCCACCAGGAAAGGCGGGCTGGAATCAAACAGAACTGTACGCTTTCAACTAACTAATCAAAAGATGAAACAAGACAGTATCTCATCCTGCATGTCCTGTCCGTAGCTTGCACAAAACAAGATTCATTTCAGAATATAAGGTTGAAAAATAATTATAATTCTAATTTCTAACTGCACAGCAAGTAGTTCTGGCTTCGTAATGATCTCCACCGAACCTGAATGGTCATTGGTGGGACATTCTGTTTTCACCCCTTATGCGTGTGTGCGTGTGTGCGTGTGTGTGTGTGTGCGTGCGTGCGTGCGTGCGTGCGTGCGTGCGTGCGTGCGTGCGTGCGTGCGTGTGTGTGTGTGTGTGTGCGTGCGCGTGTGTGCGGCTGTGCACAGGTAATCTCAGACTCAGACACAGTTGGACAGATTGGCGTGAAACTTTGCAAGCACACTCCCATAAGACCATGGAAGAAAGAGGCATTTTTCTTTTCAAACTGGCCTCATGGTGGTCCTATAATGGCCTGCTCCACATTTTGGCCTATAACTGGATTCTATGATGCATCTCCCCATATAGGATACGACTATTTCTGTCTGACTATATCTTTCAAATTCCATTCCAACTGGCTACAATTGTCTCTCCCCTGATCTTCCCCAAATTTGAATCAAGCAACTCTAAACAATGTAGAGCTACAAATGTCACTGTTCATTGCAGAAATGACCTTTGCCTCCTGGGAGTGTACTGAAATGACCTTTGCCTCCTGGGAGTGTACTGTGCTCTCAGTAGGCCAAGGAATAAACTTCACCCTTTTTTTTCCAAATCAGCCTCATGGTGGCGCTATGCAGGCCACTTCACATTTTGGCCTATTTCTCTTGTCTTCAACAGTAAGTTGTATAATCACTGTTGGTTTCAGAAATGTTTTTTTCCCCTCTGAATTGGGAAGTCTTGTGAGTCGTGTCGACAATAACGGTCGAACAGGTCATCATTCAATCGTACCCACACGTCTGTGATGTTGAGGGGCCTCTACAGCAGTGGTTCCCAAACTGGGGTCCGGGGACCCCCAGGGGTTCTTGAGGGAGTTCCAGGTGGTCCCCAGATAAATTATAGCTCGGAACCAAATGGACCCTTATGGGTCCATTTAAGAGTTAAATTATTCCCAAAGATAGAAATTGATGATGTCATCAAGATGTACTTCACAATGTTAATGGTTTTTTTCAGACCTCCAGTTCTAGGAAACACAGAATGGGGGGACTTTTTATTATTATTTCAGCTCTAAGGTATATTAATGACATAGTAAAATGTTGAAAATGAGTGGTATTCACCTCAGTAATGGCCGCGCCCAGGGCACCCCCCTGTGGATTTGTCTATAGGCAACCAGGCCTGGCTGGCTGGCAGAGAACTTTTCTAGTTTGCACATTGTGGTATAGCACTTGACCATTTCACAAACAGACAGGATATGAAGGAGGCACGGTGGCACAGTTGGTAGCAGTGCCACCTCACAGCTAGAAGGTCCCGGGTTTGATTCCTGCCGGGGATGCTGTGGGCGCTGGGGGCGTGTTCTCTCCTCTGTGTCATCAGCACCCATACCCTATAGGGGTTGGCGAAAGGGACGTTCTGTGTGGAGTTTGCATGTTCTCCCCGTGTGGGTAGGTACCCTCACAAAAAACATGCAGTATTCCTGGTCTCTATACTGCCTCCCCTGGTCAGCCGGGGCGCCTGACGGAGGGGAAAAGAACTGGTTGGAATAATCTTCCACGCGCTGTCCTACTGCGAAACCCCCCTGTCAGGTGATAAGAAGTGGCCTGCTCACTTCTCATGCATTGAACGAAGCAACGGCTCAGTTCAAGGTTGGCAGAGGGAGAGTAGCGCCCAGCATTACAGCTTATAGGCGTTGGCACTGGGAGAAAAATTGGGTTACAAAAATTGTGGGATTAAAGAAAAAAGAAAAGACATTTAGGATATAATGAGATATCCTGAAAATTATAATAATGAACCTACAGTATGTATACGGCCTGCAGTGCCTGTAGAACAAAAATAATAGTGGCTTGTGAACTAAAAGGACACTTTGTTAATAGTAATAATGGTGTGATATGCACACCATTATTCTATTCTCTCAGCACTCATTTGTCAGGTAGCTGCAATGATGAGTTTAATTTTGAAAAATAACCATAATCAACCACTTATGCTTTTGGAAGATAGAGGCTTGAAAGTTTCTGCTCCCCAAACACACCACACTTGAAATTGAATGTAGAATTACATTTTCTATTATGCTACAGTAAGTGGTCCATATTGTAGAGAAAGAATATAATTTCAAATGTCGTCAAGGAGCTTTTATTTAATTGGTTTAAGATAAGAACAATCCATGTTTGGTAAGGGGGAATTTAATGACTTTGACTTAAACCAGAGGATATGTTGTTATTCCATTCCATCCATCCTTAGAGATAGCCTAACTGCTGTATTATATTTGAACTCTATAACAGGTGCTCATCACCAAAACTCGAATATGTATGTGGCTGTGTGTGGGCGGGAGCTCTGACATGATTGGATCGGGGATACTGTGAGTTTGAGTGGCAGCCCTTAATAGGAGCCCTGGAGAGGTAACCCAACAGCTGTGAGTTTGCAGCTAATGAGAGACAGGAGGAGTAGCGAAGATCACATAAGAAACTCTCTGATAAACTGTTCCTTTAGAATGGCCATGGAATGACAGGAAATCATGTTTTCTCCAGAGAACATTACCGAAGGCTCTTTTTTGTGATAAACCTTGTAAGTTTTGACGTATTGCTTCTGGTTTGTTTCTAATGCTTATTATCACACTATAGTGTCTCTGTCAGGTGGAAACTATGAGGGTAATGGTTGTACATGGTGGCCTTTGTTCACTGACGAGTGACTAATGACGAAGCTGATTTATTGCAGTGAACAATGCATAGGCCTACAGTAGGCTACACTGCAGTTTGAACTGATATTTTCACTGATTGTATCCGAGGAGCCTGCAAGGTGCAGCCTTTGTTTTGTAGGATTAGAGGCCAATTTCCTCACTGGCAAGAGACCAAACTGAAAATGCACTGCTCTAACATCAAACAACGTTAACAATCAATTCTCCTAATTTCCCGAGATGGCTGAGACAACCAAATTATTTTCCCCACTCATAGTAATTGCCGGAGGGTGGCGCCAAATGAGTAAGTAGCGCTCACATAGGCTACTCACTCTCAGACCCAGATTCCACGATGATAAATGGAATCCTCCAAACCAACCAAAGTGATGTATTCGTGCATCTTACTTTCTATAGGGTATCTGTCTACTACATACATTATGCATAGGATTGATAAATACATTGATTAGGCTAAGAATCATATAGGCTCTCTGTTTTTACCGATCTCGCACAATATCCAGCTAAAAAGAAACATTCGGAAGTGTTGCTGCCCATAATATAGGCTACTAAGCCTTTGTTGACCTTATGTCAGTGTCAGACTCAGTGCGACTGTCTTTTAATGCACAGGTCTGGAATGGTGACAAGTTTTAAATAATCTCCAGTGATTTTTCTGGAGGTATAAGGAATGCGAGTGAAGTTCTGTGCTGCGGTGACGGCCGGGGAGCCCCACCTCCTCCCACGCTCCGATGAGCGGACTGTAGAGAGGGGGCAAGTAACCTACCGACAGTTTCTCATCAGTTGCTCCCAGCGAACGCTACAGTTGGGCTTCGCATTCAGACCCGGGGTCTTTATTTTGCGAGAGAGAGAGAGGGAAAACACAAGCTGCATTTAAAATGTTCTTAGAGGAGTCAGTGCGTCCTTAGAGTGCGCTTTCCTTATAAGACACGAAACGCTTGATAAACTTGGACCGCGGGGATGTGCCAGAGTGCATATCTTGGCAACGATCCGCCAAGAATTGAAAATGGCTTGCAATAGGTTATTCGATGGAATAACGCGTTTATTTTTGCAACGATATCATAAACGAATCTGACACAACCGGTCATTGCCTGCAATTTTTTTTTTATGGACAAAGATTTTATTTTGAACGATATGGATGGCTGCCAAACGACTCCACGAATGGATTGCACAATTTTAATGGGGAAGTTATAAATCGTTTTGAATGGATTTGCTCCCTGCTGAAGTTATTTTGATAATAGCCTACAACTGAGGTGACGATTGGAGGGTTGGACACGGAGATCACCGGGAGAAATATCACTTTACGGACGGATTACCGACAAGAGCGCTCTCTGACAAGTCTTTGGCTCAGGTATTGAAATTATGGCAATATCAATTAAAACTGGTTTAACTGGTTATTTTGTTTTTGGAATGTTTAAACTGTAAGGTGGACAGATGGACCACCAAGTTCGATTTGGAAAATATTTTCTAAAGTCTATATATGGCTATAATAACCTGTAGACCTACAGCAATGTTCCTCAAACAACTTCCTCGGTATTATGATGAGCTTGTGTGCAAGCCGGCAGGCTATAGCCTATCCTGTTTCTTCGATGTTACAGGTTGTGATGTAGGACAATTAAGTAGCCTAGGCTAGACCGGCAGACCCATATGGGGGAGAGTGATGGCATAAGTGATAAGACACGCTGCAATAAAAGCACATCAAGAGACGAGTAGCTAAATAGAACCGACTTAAAGGTGTATGTGGAATCACTTCATGTCTGTTCATTTAAGTGCATATGCGCTTCACAATCATAATTTGCCCGCCGGCCTACTAAGGGATGGGGATCTGTTAATTTAATTATTCCTGCAATCTGATTTCGTGAAGCAGAAAATTTGAGCCATTTGCCTCATCTGGTATAGCCTATATCCACCACCGTGTTGCATTACATTCTTTGACTAATCATAAACGCTGCATTTCACGACATAAAGATTTGAGCATTTGCTCAAATGACAGTTCAGAAAAGATTAATTTTTAACCACCATAGTTTTGTAGACTGATCAGAAATACATTTGTTACAATTCGTAGGTTATTCTGTACATGTACTACCATCACATCCATCTATTCTCTCCTTTGGTGAGAGGTTGGGACGCACTGAATGTTGGCACTCTTCAATGGTAACATTTTACAGCGCTCTAGTTTATTCTGCATTTCATTTGTGACGTCTGCCAATGCTCCCACACCAGGCCATCAAAGCAGAATGTAGGCCTAGTGTAGCCTTTGATTCCAGAAAATGTGTTGTGCCTGTCTGAAAATGTATAGGCTACTAATAGTTGGGTTGTTTTTTTAATGCAGACAAATGTAATGTAGACAACTTGACCAAGAACACTTCATTTGATTGTCTATTGTAAATTATTTATAGACCTATGACTTTTTATTTAGGTCAATGGATGATCCATAGGCCGACTGAAGCCTGATTTAAACTTTGGTGATACAATATTTGATGTATAGCTCGACAGAGGTGCCACATAGACATACTGTAAGACAACACTTAATCATAATTAGATATGTTAATTTGGTTGCATGATGTCACGTCGCATGATATTGTCAACAAAGAATAAATGAGGCATTATATTTCACTGCACCATGCCTTTGTACTTAATTGTACAGTTTAATACACAAGCCAAAACTGAGGTGATACTGCATAACCTGTTGCATGATGGTGGTGGGAGGGCAGTGTTGACTGTTGATTACATGTCTGGATATTGAGGCAATCAATAGATCTATGCATTCCATTATGTGTCAAAGCTGGACATCAATTGGCTTGCATTGTATACAAGAAGCTGTAATCTGAGTTTATCAGAGCATCTCAGAGGAGATATGGAAAATCTGGTTAGTCTAATGGTGCTTAAACGCCAATGAGTCACTAACAATAAGGAAAAGATTATATCTCACCTGTAATCGGCTCAATTTGGACCAAAGGAGCACAATAGATACCTTTTTTCTCTTGTGAAAACAAAACATGCGGTTCGAATCAATGAGTTGACGGTATGCATACAATATTTTTGACATATCATTGCTATAGCTGTCGAAGGGACTAGTCTACAGACTGAATGTCATGCAGTCACTCACTGTTTCCTCACTTAGCATCTTGTCTGTTTCTATAGTAACCAGGCCAGGCACGCATCATTTACTTTGCATGAAAATGTTATAGTCTGCTTGCAAAACGGGACACATTTTAGTTTGTCCTCAGCTTCCATCGCTGAAAAGTTGACAGCTATAGTACTTATTAATACTTATAGAATAAATTATTGATTCAATATTAATCTCTGCTACGGTTTCTCCCTTCAGAATTCTATTTAATTTTTTATTTCTAGCCTCTTTTTCCCACATGCGTAATGTGATCTTAATGTGATTCAGTTGATGGGGTTCAAGTGATCATGAAGCAATGACATGTATAGGCTATTACAGTCTGGTCGTATCGTATGATGGTGTCACAAGCCAAACATAGCCGATCTAGATCAGCTATTTTCCACGCTCAACACCTGCGTGAACTAATCAGGCCTTAGATTATGTTCAGAACCGCTGGTTTATACAATGTTATATTGTTGTTGTGTAATATATATTATTGTTTAAAGGAGCAATTTACCCATTTTCAACCTTATTCTAGTAGAATTGGCCTCACTAATGATCAATATAAGATGGCACAATTTCTCTCTACTCATTATGCATGTTATTGGTAGGCTATGAGCAGTTCAGAAACTACCAATGACATCATGGATGGGGATTCCAAGCTAATGGAAACTACAGCCTTTCTCTTCCTGCAAAGTTAGCATGCTGAAATAGAAGCCATTGTTCTTGCATTAATAAGAAATAAGTTTGATATCTTGTTTCAAATGAACAGACCCGAACTGTCCAACGCCCTGCTCTGAGACACAGAGTGAAAAGACAGAAATGGTGCCATCTTATGATGAGCATTAGTGAGGACCAATTATATGAAGATGGATTGAAAATGGTCCTTTAACATTGGGATGCCAAGGTTAAAATGTTGAATACAGAATACACTTAGTTCATTCTACATTGTGGGCAACTTTGCACATCAAACTTCTTTATACAACCTTGAGTTGTAGTTGCTACTGACCAAAACATCAATTGGCAGTCTGGATTAAATGTCATACTATTCTTTTCAGTATGCTCAGAAATATTCTGAAATCTGATACTATTTCATAAATTATAGAGCTTGAATAATATTAACTATTACAAAGTATCCTACAATTGTTTAATGCAGTAATTTTACTAGAACTAGGATATGACATTTTGAACAGCTCTGGCATACTGTTCTGTGTAACATTTTGTCACAAAATACATACAATTCAATTTAATAGGCCTATAGTTTTACATAAAGCTTGGTTGGTATGCAGTATATTTGTGTAATCAAAGCATACACACCAGTTTATCAGATTGTATTGCGTTATCAGGGGAAATGTATATACAGTATATACACTGTATTAGCTAGCTATCATTGATTTCGTGTTATAGAAGTAAACAAAACTACTCTCATTGCAATTTGTTAATTTAAAAAATAATAATAATCAGTGTTGTGACAACTTGTGAGTAATATTCTGCGTTCCAAATCATTATAATTCACACCAAGCTGACTGACCTGAATACATTTCATTGGGAGTTTAAAGTGTGGAGAGGACTCGAAGCATGATGATGGGGTGGAATGTGCCATTCATTTAAAGATGGCAGTAGAGTTTTGCTCAGGCTTCAATGATAAATGGATCATAATAATTATCTCCTTGCAAAAGACTGTAATGTTATTACCTTTAATGAGTGTTTGGAGAGTCTTTACTGAAGGACAGTCTGGTTGGTGGCTTTATAAATAATTTGAAATTGGAAATATGTTACGAGGGAAATTGGTAATAGCTCATTCAATTACATTTGTCTTGTTACCCTCTTGTAACATACTGGTCACCTTGACATGCCAACATCATGATGGGAAGAGATCTGTTTTGGAAAGTAAAATGTTGTGCTTGGCTTACACTTAACCATAATTGCATGGACAGTGACACATTGATCTTTGGGTCTGCACTCTTATTACATTAGATATAGACCAATAAGTATGATGAGCATAAATTGCAGATTGTTCGCTTATAAATAATGTAATGAATAATGTAATGCATGTTCCACCATCCATAATAAAGTCAGACCTAAAACAATTTATTATTCACGGCCCGTTCATTTCAAGGTGTTAAAAGTATTTCCTTTCAGGCCCCTCATATCAGGGCTGATTAAAGGTCATTGCCTTGAACATGACTGTAAACAGACTATTTTTGCTATGCTGCTCATTTACGAAAAGGTTGTAACTGCTATAAAAATCCAGGGACTTGTTAGACACAGTCATTACGTTTTCATTTAGATACTTGGTAAACAGCTGATTTTTTTTAATGCTAAATGGATGATGTACTGTATAATGACCAGGTATATTAATTTTGGAATAATGATTCTGAATTTGACAAATGTGACCTATGTGTATAAAATGTTTCCACATTGCATATTTTATGTAGGCATATTTATGTACCACCAGAGTACTGTCTTCCTCAAATTTGAGTAGTTTGATAGACATATGGCTGGATGTGTAATCAGTAGTTTACGTAGAGAATTCGGCCCCCCCCCCCCCCCCCCCCATATGCAGTACACATAGGGAGGGGTTCTGTTCAGACAGATATCGATGTCTCCACCATATGAACTGCCTTATGTCTGGGCCAAGCATAAGATCCACCCGGAAATCGAGGTGGCAATTTCAAACATTTATTATAAAGTAATTTCAGAATGCTGGTGTTCAGTGCCGAGTTAAAGTCAACAAATGGGCTCCTGGCCTGGGGGTGTTCTAATGTTCCCGGACAAAGTCTTGGCACTTGGTGACTTCATCTTCTACTGACTGAGTTGCCCGGCAGGCAAACTGCCCGGGGGTTGAGGAATGAGTGTGACACTTCTAAAGTTGCACTGTACCTGGTGCTTAACGTTGTAGCCGCTTTGTTCTGGAAGTTGTTCACGATTCTGATTGAATGCTTGGGCCAGCTGGTCTGCGCCATACCTGAGGGTCCCAGGTAAGACAGGAATGTTTCCATTCCTTCACTTGTGTGATGAGCAGCTCGGCTCTGGGCATTGGGCTGTGAAGAGTTTTGTGCTGAGCAATGATCACAGCGTCCCTGAGACAATGTTGACAGAGTCTGCTCTTGCAAAGGGACTTAGCAACTTTGACTGCCTTGTTGAGTTGGCTTTTGGCCAGGTGGTGTGCATCTCTGTTATCATCCTTTTGATGTTCAGGGTTTTTAAATCCATGTATATCACCCAGTATATCACCCAGACCCATTTGAGTGAATTACATTAGCTGCAGTATGCTATCAGAGATCCCTGCTATGTACAGTAATAGCAATATAACATAATTGAATTTATTTATTTTTTCAGAATTTATTTATTTTTTCAGAATTTATTTTTCAGAAAACTTAGGTCAGTTTTTAGAATCTGCCTTCAGTCCTAAATGGGTTGTCCGGTAAGACCTGTGTTAAAGTCCACCAGCTCCACAGTTAAACCAAGAAAAAAATCCTCAGGGCTAAATTAACTCTTGAGAATGTTGGACCCATTTTATATTCTCCAAGATAAATTAACAAACACCAAGGAGTTTACAGTGAAGTTTTGCAGAACAAGCTTGCTCAGATATGGGCCATTGTTGGACTATGTCGGTGGTTGTGATTCATTCATGTTGTTGCCCAGGGAGTGAACATTGCAAAGTCATATTCTAGGAAGTGCCGCAAGGAACCCTTACATCCCCAGGGGAGACTTTCCCCTTCAACACAAAATGCACTACGTTCGTTGTGTGCAAGATTTCCCTCCGGCTGTTTAGTGTTTTATTAAATGGTCTACTGGACTGATCAGAAATGTGGTATGATTCTGAAGGCCATAACATATGCTTTCAATGTTTAGTCAGGTCTGTTTTGAAATTGAACACAATTGTTAATGTAAACAAAGATCACCACTTCATGGCTGCTGCAAGGCACACTGCCATCTGGAAGACGGGCACAGTGCCAATTGTAAGACATGAGCGTGTCAACCATAACGATCATGTCACTAATGCTAGCAATGCAATACTTTTCATAAAGGAAGCAATGTGGATAATAATAAACAATACTCACTAAGTAATATGTTTAATAGATGTAAATGGCATTCAGTCATTTTATATCAATATAATTGTGACTGCATTCATGCTTGTATATATGTACAGTACATAGTGTTATTTTATGTCTTAAATGAACATTGATTTAGCTTAGCATAATCTTGGTTAATGCCTTTGACCTAATTCAGGATTGTGACTTGCGGCATTTTGATGGCTGCCAAATTACAGTCCCATGTTTCTATGTCAGTGCAGGCAGCTCTCAGAAACTTGGTTGTGTTCTGCTCATTGCAGTCTCTCTCTCTCTCTCTCTCTCTCTCTCTCTCTCTCTCGACCACACAAACACACACACGCTCGCACACTGTTCAAGCCAAATCGACGAGTGGCTCCCCTACAAATGTAAAGGGGACACATCAATAACCAAGCAATTAGTACATCAATAACCTGCACTTCCAATTTTAACGAATTCAGAGGAGTTGGATTTGTGATTGGATTTCTATATATTTGTTTTACTGTCTAGGGTAACACATTTGCTTTGTCCTTCTTTTGAACATTGTTTCATGCAAGGAGCAGAACAAAATATATTGATTCAAGTTTTAAATTATGCACTGTCCGCTCATACATTCTCTTAGACTTGTTTTTCTCTCACACACAATACACAGAAGGGGCTTCCAGCCTGCAGTCTGTACAGTACAGAGAGCTTACGCAGAATTTAAAATCACCTCATTATACACCGTAAAATACCCAGTGTTTGTTTTAACTCCAACGGGTGTGCAGGTCCATGTGGTGTGGTACCATTTCTGCATTTTTCAGTTAAATTGACATGGATTTTATTCTGTATGTACAGACGTACTGTACATTCTCCCTTTTGTGTGCGCACACACCACACGCACGCCTGCACGCACGCACGCTGCGCAAAGGTTGTTATAAGAAACTTCACCTCAATAAACTATCTGCTTCTATTTCAAGTTACCCATAGAACTCTTCACGCATAGGAGATAATTACAGTCAAAAAGCCATTGCAGCGTGAAAAAGTCAGAATTCTTTAGCTGCAGGGAATATGAATCAAAGAATATGCTAAAATGGTGGGTAGTAATTAATGGGGAAACATGGCAGCATAAGAATCAAACATAATCATTACAGTGTTTAAATTGGCCAATAACAACGGAGCAGAGATGGAAATCCCTGCATTGCGCATTGATGTAAGCTGCATGAGGTGATAAGGGATACCCCCCCCCCCCCCTGTTAGAGAGGTGATAATGATAAAGGATAGGCCCCCAGTTAATATCCTCCGTGAAGAGGAATGCCTTTATTTCTTTGTGGGTCTTCCATCTACAGATCTTGGGTGTTCATGACATTTATGAACTGTGAAATCCTCAGTGTTCAGTTAACACCACCACCAGTGTACACGTCATTCATCCGTTCTGGAGACTCCCATCCAGGTCAGGACAGGCTTCAGACTTGGCTCAGATTAGCGGATCCGAATGCCATCAATGTATTGAAAGTGACAATCACGTTTAATCAGAGCATTCGATGCTCCAGTAGACACGTCTACTGACCTACCGCAACCATCTCCAACATTATATTGTGATGTTTTGGAGAAATTCAGTAGGTTGTGTTCTGCGTTGATCACGGTTACTGCTTTGACAGTGGTGACGCGCGTCGTCCGACATTATAACCCCAAAACTAAATCTAACCCTATTTCTTTTTTCAATGTTTTTTTTTTTTGGCTTTCGCCTTTATTTTATATTTTTATGGAGGGACAGACAGTAGGCTGACAGGAAATGGGGAGAGAGATGGGGGGGGAAGACATGCAGTAAAGGCCGTCGGGATCGGGAGTCGAACCCGCGGCACACTGCCAGACTGGATTACCAGCCAAGGTGCCTGGACCACTGAGCCATGGCCCAGGCCCTAACCCTATTTCTAACCCTAACCTCAGTCCTAACCGGCCACGTAAGTCCCCTAACCTCATATCAGTATTAACCGGCCACGTAGACAACGCGCGTCATCGCTCGTAGCAGTGATCAACCGCACAGAATGCATACTGAGATCTGGTAGTTCAGTAGACGGGTCTACTGGAGGATTGAATGCTCTGATTAAACATGATTTGTGTCCCTTTCAATGCATTGATGGCATGCGAAACGGGCGCTCAGATCTGAACCCACTGCATGCCCTTGCTGACGTCAACCCACGACCTTCCGCATGAAAGGCTTGGGTCAGTGTCATACTGTCATTATTCCGACGGCGCGTTATTCCGACTTATGGCTTATGCTTTAAGTCTAACCGATATACGTCATTCAAATTTCAACTTGGTCCTGTCCAGTAAGGGACCTACAGCAGTGGTTCCCAAACGTTTTAATTGTCAAGGACCCCCAAATTGACAGTAATTAGCCCGCGGACCCCCATTTGAAAAATATATTCCAGAGACCCCCATAAGAGAAGATGTTTACGGCTCTAGCAGTGACAACGGGGACCCCCAAGGATTCTTGGGGGTCCCCGGAACCCACTTTGGGAACCACTGACCTACAGTGTACAGTATATAGTCATTCAGTAGGTGTTTAGGCCTTTATCATCATTTTTTATTTAATGGACTCCCAGTTTCATATGCATTAGGCGACGCATGACTAATGACAAATGTAATAACAGTTTTTCGCTGAGACCCCAATATACAATATAAAGAAAATAAAATCCCACTCTGAGAGTGTACAAATGGAACCCTGTAATGGTCCATTTGGTTCCAAACACTTAATTTAGCTGGAGGCTCCCTGGAACACCCTCAGGGACCTGTGTTGTGTCTCCAGACGCCACATTGACAAATCCGTATAGGTTTGTGTTCGAGGACATGTTCTATTCTGTTGGATTTTGTTTCCTGCTTTCCTCAGACATTTAATGATGTCGAGGAATGTTCTGTAATATTGAGTCTCTTAGGCTGTATGAAGTCCTTGTATCAGATCTACATTTGATTGTTCTGCTGCCATAATGCATACTGGCCCTCCAGCTTGTTTTCTGTCTGAACTCTCTAGATATTTCCACAAAATGAAATTTGTATAAAAGACGTATTCCTTACAGCTCCAAGACACAAAAAGAAAAAAGAGAAAAAAAGAACATGCTGACCTATTGTTATAACATTTGGAAACGCTAAAAATAAACTAAATGGCTGCAATAGTTTTCTTTGCTAACTGTTGCACTGTGCTTGCAGGGCGTCTGCATTTTAGAGTTTGATTTTTTGATAAGTACTGTATATTATGCCTGTTTTACACTTAAAATACTTAAAATCACCTGATGAAGGCCGCCTGCGGTCGAAACGTCCGTTTCAATAAAAGAAAACACCATTGGAGCAAACCTGTGTGCGGACTCTCTTCTCTTTAAAGTAATAAAAATAACATAACTTTTCTAGTAACAAGTAATATAACAAATTACCTGCAAGTTTGCGTGAGAGATGAAAACAATGCATAGTGTAGGATGCAGAAAAGACAGGAAACATTGCTAGTAAAGTACATGAAAAGTCTGAATTTTGAGTTAAAAGGATGCATTTAGCCTACTAATTGTGTGGGGTGTAATAGCCACAACTCTATAATTGGGCATGCCTTACACAGAACTCTGTATATTGGCATAAAAGGAACACAGAGTACTCTGACAAAGGTACAATAGGTAGTCCCCACTGGGTGGGGCGTGCATGCATTCCCAACTTGCATCGTTCCGGACTTACATTGTTACCAACTCCTGGTCTGGTGTATGAAATGCAGTGTTAAGCTTATGTGATGCTGTCTGGGTACATACAGTAGTCCTCTTCATTTTGTTGTTGTTGTTGTTGTCCTGTAGTATAATTAAGTTGCTACTGTGTTTTGATCATGCAGCCAAAATGTTTTCTTGTCTGAGAGGTGAAAGGTTCTCAACCATCGCTGAATGTCTTTGTCTTTATCACTCTTTGATGTGCACTGCGTCTGCGTGACATCCAATGTAATGCAAGTGAGTGATTTGTCAGCATTGAAGATGTCATTTAGTAATAGAGCAAGTGCTTTCTATTAAATGTTGCAGTCACAATGTCAAGATGTGGTTTTTCAGTAGTTAAATGTGGATTTGTTTATCATTTACAGGCAGACCATCTGAGGACGAAATGGATCTGAATTTGGGAGCAGTGCTTTTGTGGGTGCTGGTGTTGGGCTGCGGTTCGGCTGAAGCCAGTATCCTGTATCGCGTCCAAGAGGAACAGCCTCCCAACAGTCTCATAGGCAGCCTAGCAGCAGATCAAGGGCTCCCAGATTCAGGCCATCTCTACAAGCTGGAGGTTGGGTCACCTTACCTTCGCGTCGACGGGAAGACGGGAGACATCTTCACCACGGAAGTCCCTATGGACAGGGAAACCTTGAGGGACTGCCGTATGCTACCTAAGGGTAAGCCATGCTACCTTGAATTTGAAGTGTCCGTGACGGATCTCATCCAGAACCAGAGTCCACGGCTCATCGAGGGACGCTTCGAGGTACAGGACATTAACGATAACACACCCCAGTTCCCCTCCTCCGTGCTCACCATATCTGTCCCTGAGAACACTCACATGGGGGCGTTATTCTCCATACCCGTTGCTACGGACAGGGACTCGGAGAGGAATGGGGTTGCTGACTATGCTCTCACAGCAGGGCCAGATGCAGCAACCTTGTTTGGCTTGCAGGTGGCTGAGGACAGGGGCGAGAAGCTGCCCCAGCTCATCGTCCTGGGCAGCTTGGACCGTGAGCTAAAGGATTCCTATGACCTGACCATTAAAGCGGTTGATGGGGGAAATCCTCAGCGCTACAGTAGTGCTTTGCTGAGAGTGGTAGTCACCGACGCAAACGACAACTCCCCCAAGTTCGAGAAGTCCACATATGAGGCGGAAGTGTCCGAGAACAGTCCTGTGGGGCATTCTGTGTTGCAGGTAACGCTGTGTTTCATTGACTTCTGTCATGTGCTGCATGCTTATTATTATTATTTATTTTTTCATTTTCATTTGCTCAATTCCTTTTTGGACCAACTTGCAATAGTGTGGTTTGAAACTTTAATCGCAAGCAAATAATTTTGTGCTGTTGTCTGCACTAGTCTTATGAATTTCATATTGAACAGCTGCCGAGCGAAGTATAACTCAGCTAGTTTATTACAAAATAATAATAGCCTTTTCGCATAATTCTCTCCTTGAGATGCATAGATTGCGTTTCTATTTCCAAATCCAAGAAAATCTCCCTTTATAGATATAAAATTAATTCTCTCTGGATATTAGTTTATATTCAGTGGAAAAGTGCTTGCTCTAAATTGAGGGCTAGAGATCTCTCTCTGATATGAAACTGTTATGTAATACAGGCCACAGTTAGTCCTTAAGGGATGTCCCATTTTCTCTGTTTCCTGATTCACTGGTTATTTGATTATTTGTTTCATTTATTTATGCTGCTGCAGTCCTGCAAGTATTTTACCATGACTAAATGTCACGTGTAATTAAATCTTGATGTTAATTTGATATGTGTTCTATTGATTTGTGGTGATAGGGCCACTGGAAGAAATTCACTTAGCTGGAGTGAAACACAAAGTTAAAATTCATCATCACTGTTAGTGAACTAATAACATAGCCACATAGTGCTCTGAAATGTATGTGATGTAACCTGTCATCTAATAGCAGTAGGATATGCATTGATTAAGTCAAAATTTGGATTTCTCTAGCCCAACTCCCTCCATTCTTTTTTGAAAAAGTTCAATAGTGAATGCAGTGGGGAGGGGAAGTAAAATGGTACGCACGCACGCACGCACGCACGCACGCACGCACGCACGCACGCACGCACACACACACACACACACGACTGTGGCTCAAGAAGTAGAGCAGGTCGTCCAATGATCCATGGGTCGGCGGTTCGAATCCCGGCTCCTCCTGTCTACATGTCGAAGTGTCCTTGGGCAAGACACTGAACCCCAAATTGCTCCCGATGTGCTGGTTGGTACCTTGCAAGGCTTCCGCCGCAATCGGTGTATGAATGTGTGTGTGAATGGGTGAATGTAATGCACAATCTATGTGAAGCGCCTTGGATAAAGGCGCTATATAAATGCACCATTTACCATTTACACACACACACACACACACACACACACACACACACACACACACACACACACACACACACACTGTATAATCATTATGACAATTAATTTGACAAAGATCTGCACACATATCCTGAATTGTTCCCCTTGATTCAAACCTTTGACCACAGACCTTCTTTTTCATTGTAGGTCAAAGCAAATGACTCCGACCTGGGCCCTAATGGAGAAATTGAGTACACACTTCACCAAGCATTAGACCCAGTGCCAAAGCTCCTACGAATCGATCGGTCCTCTGGCGTTATATACGTCAAAGGATCACTGGACAGGGAGGAAATCAGCAGCCTGTCTTTCTATGTGGTGGCACGGGATAAGGGCCCACAACCTAAAAGCTCTAAAACCTTCGTAACTATCGAGGTGACTGACCAAAATGACAATGCTCCAGCAGTGGAAATCCGAGGGATTGGTCTTGTGACTCACAGCGAAGGAGTGGCTAACATATCGGAGGACATGCCCGTGGGTACGGCTGTAGCTCTGGTGCAGGTCTCTGACAGGGATGAGGGAGAGAATGCTGTTGTCACCTGTGTGGTGGCAGGGGACGTGCCCTTCCAGCTGCGGCCCGCTAGTGAATCCTCCACTGACAGCAAGAGGAAGTACTTCCTACAGACCACAACCCCTCTGGATTATGAAAGGGTGAGGGATTACCGTGTGGAAATTGTGGCTGTTGATTCTGGCAACCCGGCGCTTTCCAGCACCAACTCATTAAAGGTGCAAGTGACTGACGTGAATGATAACTCTCCGATATTTTCCCCAACCCTTTTTGAAGTAGAATTTCCAGAAGAAAATCAGCCAGGGGAGAGGGTGGTTGATGTGACGGCTTTGGACGCAGACAGTGGCACTAACGCGGAACTCGTCTATAGCATTGTGGGGGACTCGTCCATCAAGGGCCTGTTCGAGATTGACCCAAATTCAGGAGAAGTGAGAGCCCGAACCCCACTAGATCGAGAGCATAAGGAGCACTATGAGTTCCGGGTGAGTGCAGCAGATAAAGGTTCACCAAGCCATAAAGGAACAGCAACTGTTGTGATAAAGGTTCTTGACCGCAACGACAATGACCCCAAGTTCATGCTAAGTGGCTATAGCTTCTCGGTCTTGGAGAACATGCCCCCCCTTAGTCCTGTCGGTATGGTGACAGTCATGGACATGGACGAGGGTGAGAATGCTTTTATTCACCTCTCTGTGGAGAACGATGGGGGGAGATTTGTGGTTCAGAATGGAACGGGCACCATTCTCTCCAGCATATCGTTTGACAGGGAGAAGGAAAGCAGCTATACCTTCCGCCTAAAAGCAGTGGATGCAGGGGAGCCCCCCAGGTCTTCATATGTAGGTGTAACCATCAACGTGTTGGATGAGAATGACAATGACCCTGTGGTCACTAAGCCGTCCAATTCATCCTTCAGGCGCCTGTCTCCTCTGGCGACACCAGATAGCCATGTGGAGTTAGTGGAAGCTGAGGACCTGGACAGCGGGCCGAACGCAGAGCTGGCCTTTAGCATCACAGGTGGAAATCCTTACCAGTTATTCCGCATCTCCCCCACCAATGGCGAGATCACTCTCGCCAAGGAAATGTCCAGAAAACATGGCGGGCTGCATCGCTTGGTTGTGCGGGTGAATGACAGGGGCAAGCCGTCACGTCACACCACCGTCCTAGTTCACATTTATGTCAATGAGACTATTTCAAATGTCAGTCTAGTGGAGGCACTGGTGGGGCACAGTCTCTACACGCCGTTGGACAGAGACATCGCCGGCGACCCTGACAATGGTCTGGCTGCTCAACGCAGTAACATTGTTTATGGCAGCCTTGCCGGCGTGACGGGCGTCGTCCTGTTGATTGTGGTGGTGGTGTTTATTCGTCACCGCATGCAGAGTGAGGCCAAGAGCGGCTACCAGGCTGGCAAGAAAGAGTCAAAGGACCTGTATGCCCCTAAACAGGGCCCAAAGAGCAGTAAAGGCAAAAGAGGACGGAAAGGTAAATCCCAAAAGTCATCAAAACCTCTCGGCGAAGAGGAAGAAGTCAGCCTTCAAAAAAGTCTCAAGTTTAACCTTGATGGAGTCAACGACAGCCCAAGGATTCACTTGCCACTTACATATTCTCCAGGAAGCCCTGATATAGGCAGGCACTACCGCTCCAACTCTCCCTTGCCATCCATCCAGCTGCAGGCTCAGTCCCCCTCTGCCTCCCAAAAGCATCAGGCAGTCCAGGATCTTCCTGCCACAAACACCTTCGTAGGAACAGGGGGAGATGATAACTCCACCGGCTCAGACCAGTATTCTGACTACAGCTACAGGGCCAGCCAGTCCAAGTACAACAAACAGGTAAGAGCCAGATTTTATAAGGCTATGAAATTCCTTGTGTGTGTGTGTGTGTGTGTGTGTGTGTGTGTGTGTGTGTGTGTGTGTGTGTGTGTGTGTGTGTGTGTGTGTGTGTGTGTGTGTGTGTGTGTGTGTGTGTGTGTGTGTGTGTGTGTGTGTGTGTGTGTGTGTGTGTGTGTGTGTGTACAACACTGTTACTGTTTAGGAATTTGCATATGCAAATGTTATATTACGCTGCAGTCCAATCAGTTTGTGAAAATGAAAAATCCTTAGCAAGTCCAGGACTGAGAGCTATGATGTCCTCATGTACTCCAGAGAGGGTCAACTTCTAAAATATTTCTTTAAACATTTATGTGTAAGTAAACATAATAGATTTGTGCCATTATTCATTCCCATTTTACCAAAATGGAAACTGTTACCCTGAAGCCTAAGCTTCTCTGTTTTCCTAGTCATTCTCTAGGAAGCTGTATAATAAATATGGCACTAGAGAGCAGTCTGGTTTGACTGTATACTAGATATTAAATTACATTCTTACATTATATATGTAAGTATTAAACTTAAAGGTTTTGATTGCAGCTGGGAAAATAATCAAGAGTGTTTTCCCATGCGCAAACTTAATAATTTCATTATGAGAATAATTTGGTTAAGTAGTTAAACATGCATAACGGAAGATTACTCTTTTCAGATTGCAAATTTCAGGCAATTATGCTTGTTCATCCACAGCTGGGAATGAAAGCATAAATACCTGCATAAATGCTAGTGGCTGACTGGTTGTAAACATGTATAATACAAGGCATGTTTGTTCACAAGTTCACAATGAATTGCACACGCACACACACACACACACACACACACACATACATACATACATACATACATACATACATACATACATACATACATACATACATACATACATACACGGAGTGGGGGTCATTTGGGTCAAAATGTCCCCCCACTATTGGGAGATGACTGGTCTATTTATTTATTTATTTTTCCTGACCCGGCGCTCCCATTTTGTTGCGCAGCGCAATCGTCATTGTATGGTATTGTATTGGCTACGCGGAGCTTGCCTCTCTGCAACGACCATTCTGCATGCTCTCTCAAGGTGCCAGACAAGCTAATCCACAACAATCATCATTCTTTGTTTGTACTAGTCCTTACCCGTTCTGAATATATGGTAACGGATGGGTTATTCATTATTATGTGCGCACACACACACACACACACACACACACACACACACACACACAGTATGCCTCCCGCGATGCGAAACGAAAGTCCTCCACAGTGTAGGCCTACTGTGATTGTGACGTTGTGTGTTCAGCAAGAGTAGCTAGTAGTATCGTTTTCCCCGTGTGGACTGTGGGTCTGTTACGCGGAAAAGTGTGTCCCAGTATAAATCTGTGCCTTCCCAACATGCAGTTCGCTGGTGACACTGGTGACACGTGATTTGCGGGGAGAGAAAGGAAGTACTCGGTACTAAATTATTAGATAGATATACCCGTTCTGAATATATGAACAGCAAATGATGTTCAGTATGGTGTCGAAACAGCGCGTGTGTTGACGTTAACATGCCCCGTCCGAGTTATTTTCCCCGTGTGGGTCTGTTACGCGGGAAAGTGTGTCCCAGTATTAATCTGTGTCCGTCATACTGTAGACCCGGAAGCCGTCCCAACATGCACTTCACTGGTGACCCGGAAGCGGACGGACAGACAGCGATCACTAAATTATTAGATAGATGCTGGCTGTAGGCTAGTAGGTGTGAAAACAGTATGGGCTCGAGCTGCTGTGACATGCTGACCATTACTGCAGCGCAATATACATAGACGGATCTAGAAATGATGGGCCCCTGGGCCGTGCACCGTCATGCAAAAGGGCCCCCCATCCCGACATGGCGCATACTAGCTGCACACGTGTACACATAACAAGTATGACATATAGGGCCAAAAACTAAGCCAAATAAATGCAAACTGAGGGTTTAAACACTTGCAGTAATGTACCGTATCATGATGGTTTAGGACTTTTGGGGTTATTTTATTGACACAAATGAATAAGCCCATTGTTAATAACAGTGACAAGGGCCGTGTGTGTAACTGTTATTCACTGTTACCCCTTTTTTGGGGGGCCCCTGAGCTTGAGCCTCTTCACGGTCACGCGGACGCTCAAGCTTAGGGTCCCCCCTAGCTCAGGCGCCCCTGGGCCTGGGCCCAACAGGCCCGTTGGATAATTCTCCCCTGGCAATATATGGGGGACAAAGTTTCTGACTGTTTCTCCGTCAGTTAAAGTGGAAAAAGAGAGCATGCACAAAAACACATCGAACCTCCGTGGACTCAACTATGACTGCGTGATCATGGATTACATTTATTCATCGAGGACGAGGTGAAAACATGCTATTTAATTGTCATTCCATTGCACGGGTGCCTCTTTATTTTTTCTTTTATGTCTGCTCCACTGAACTCTGATTTAAGAAGCAATTTTAGGGGTCCATTATGGTTTGGGTCCATCGTTTTGAACCCGTGAAGAGCTCTGTGTAGGCCTATACTGTATAAATATATCATTTATTAGTTAATTTCGGACGAGTGATGTCCCTTAATCCAATGTTTCATGTAAAAAATGGTAAATGGTGCATTTATATAGTGCCTTTATCCAAGGCGCTTTACATAGTTTGTGCATTACATTCACCCATTCACACACACATTCATACACCGATGGCGGCGGAAACCATGCAAGGCACCAACCTGCACATCAGGAGCAATTAGGGGTTCAGAGTCTTGCTCAAGGATACTTCGACACTAACTTTGGGGGAGCGCAGGTTCGAACTTGTAACTTAACCTATACCCTAACATAGAGTAGGCCTATGAGCTTGATTGACCCTTGAATAGAAAGTCAGGAAGCTAATTCAATTCTGAGGAGCCGGAGGACTCATCCATTTGATTTGGTTACACTTTTCGGAGCTACATGAAAACAAACTGCAAACGTCATTGCTGTGATTTTTTTTTTAAATCAATTCAATTCTACTTCTCAATAACAAAAGAAATGGCTTTTTCACATCGAGTGAATAATAAAACTATTGATTTGTGATGAATTTTTATTCAGGTTTAGACTATCACAGGGCGGCAGTGGCTCAGGCGTAGAGTGACTTTTTGATTGATTGATTGAAATATGTATTAACAGTTTGCAGAATTACAGTACATTTCAAGCACAAACTCAATACAAAGACTGTTAACTGTGAGTGGACGACCCAATTAAGCATTACACTTGTTTAAGAGGGTCCACCTTGTTCAATTCATCAAAACATTTAGAGACGTACAAATAGACACTTCTATATAGTCAAAGAACAGAACAGGAATTCATCATAAGGGAGGTCAAAATGGAAAAGAAACATATACAGTGAGGGGAAAAAGTGGTGGGCGGTGGGGGGGATTCAGATTTTACCAGGGCAGTTTTGAATTGCAGCCGTCCGTAGGTGCCCTTTGAGAGCGGTTTTGAAGGAGTCAAGGGATTTGCATGTCTTAATGACTGTTGGTATGGCGTTCCACATTTTGGTGGCATAGGAGTGAAAATAATTTAGTCCCTTGTTTGTGCCGAATCTGGGTTGTACATGGTTCGTTGCACTTCCTCTGGTGTTATGGGTGTGGACTTCGTTAACATTAAGGAAGTATCTAGACAGGTACATGGGTATCTTGGTGGTGTATCGAATCTTGTGGACCAGACCCATTGCAAGATGCTGTACTCTGTCGTCGACCAGATGGGAACTGCAAGGTTCGAACCCGGGCTCCCCCAGAGTTAGTGTCGAAGTGTCCTTGAGCAAGACACTGAACCCCAAATTACTCCCATTGTGCAGCTTGGTGCCTTGCATGGTTTCCTCTGGCATCAGTGTGTGAATGGGTGGAATCTCTGTAAAGCGCCTTGGATAAAGGCACTATATAAATACACCATTTTCCATTCACAGGAGGATAAATAGGCTTTCAATGATGAAGTCATAGACCCAAAACCGACCTAAAAACTGTTCCAGGCATGTCATAATAGGTGAACAGTTATGAATAAATAAAAAGCAAATCTACAAGCTCAGAAATGCGATGTGTTCTGAGCTTCTAGAACCGCTATTTTTGGTGAAGAGATTTGGTGTAGAGAGAGAGAATGAGGGGACCAAGTATAGACCCCTGGGAGACTCTGGTCTGGATAGGATTTAAGTGGTTAGAATGCCTAATAATAGGCACATGACTGAAGGATTGTTGATTCTTTCTTTCTTTCTTTCTTTCTTTCCTCAACAAAATTGACTTTCTTCTCAACCCATGGAAACGTAGCTCTGCGTCTATATAAAACATAATAATAAGACCCAGTGGATTATTGTCAGTCTAGCTTACCAGTTATTCACTTGTAAGCAATTGCAAAAGAATGGCAAAAAAAAAAAGAAATCACTTTTGGCTTTGTGTTGATGCTATGTCTACAGTACCTGAAAATGAACTCAAATATGAGAGTATTGTTTAGTGTTTAGGACTGAGACAGACACTATTGTGTGTCAAAACATTCAATACTTACATTACATCCTGCAGAGGCAACTGCTTTATATTTGAGATTCTGCCACCCTTGCATGAAATTGTTTTTCTTATACAGTAAATGTTGCATTTATAGCAATCTTACTTTTTGAGTTAAGTTCTAGCTTTGTAAACAAAACAACCTGACCATTGCATGGAGAAGCTGCAAAATGAGCATAATTCTATTCATATTCAAATGATTCCCATTACTATGGTTGAGAAGCATTTTATGTTATTATTTGTTACAGCCTCCATGTTTTGTGTAACCTTGCTAGCAATGTCAGCCCATCCAACATTAGTCCCAAACAAGATATCTCAAAAAAGCAGTGGAATTTGCTGTGGCCCTCCACAAAGTATGGCACGTCCATTTTGGGTGTAATGCAATGCAACTTGCCCATCCCACATTTTGATCACGGAAATAAGATAAAGCTAAAACCACTGGCTTTATTTATTGATGTGCACCTTCATGCTGCTCTTGGTAGGTCACAGAAACATTTTTATGGGTCCCTTTATTATTTTGTTCCTACATTTTGTTTTCATTATTATTTCAAATCATTAAAAAACAGCAAAATAAATTATAAAAATAATTATGAATTAAAATCATTTAAAAAAATTGTTTTAGTTGTAGTCATTTCATGAAGAAATCAATCAATGCGGCACAAAGCGTCACGTTGCGAGGTTGCTATTTTCACTGGTTTGGGTCCCAGGGGCTCAGGGAGACATTACATTTCTCTTTTGGGTCACAGGCTAAAAAGTTTTGGAAGCACTGCTCTAGGTAACAAGGGGTGTAAGTAGCAGCATGACTCAACCTTTAGGGTATGCCAGCGGGGATTTTGCTGAGCACACGTTCTGCAAAGCACTACTTTGGATCCATACCCCATGTACAGCTGTACACAACTGTTTACTGCTGACCACTGAACATTTTCGCTGGACAATGTGATAGCATTTATTCAGGGAACGGGGTGCTCTACTTATTCACATTCCACACCCAGATTTCCCAGCCAGTACCAGAGATTAGAACTGGCAACTTTCCAATCACAAGCAATAAAAGATTATGCCTCATTTCTCTATCGGTTTGGCTTATGGTGTAAAGAGTACTTTTATAAATGCACCAACATGTGTGTTTGTCATAATGAATGCTTGTCATTGCAACATATCTTGCAAGACTGGACATGACTTCATCAATAATGGCTCTATATGCCAAGCTGTTCATCAAATTTGGTTGATTTGTTTGTTTGCTGAATGAATAATGTTCCTGCATGCCTAGGAGCAACACCAGTGAAGAGAAGATACAGATATGATACAGTTTGTATCATATCAATTTCTTGTTGATAGAATGGCATAAATGTCCTATTCCAGTCGACAAATGGTCCTTTTATTCACACAAATGCAATATTGCACCAATGGTACAGCATTAGGAAGCCTGGCCGGTCCGAGTGAGAAAGGCCAGCTTTGACACCGGTTTGGCTGTATGACTGCAGGGGAATGACATATATTCCAGGGCTCATTTAATCCATTGAGACCTGGAACGCATCCATGTCACGTTAGCGTTTAACCACATTAACCATTAACCCATTTTGGGGCGGGAACCCCTTTTGGTGTTTTAAACATTGTTATAATTTAGCTATTGAAAAATAGCAGATCTACAAGCTCATAGCGCGCCACCGAGTGGCGCGCTATGAACTTGTAGGTCTGCTATTTTTGAAAAATCGTTAAAATGTGCCTCAAATCTTTCCGAAAATTGTCATGATTTAGAAAACTTTTTTTTTAATTTCGACGTCAGGCCTGAATGGGTTAACAACTGGATATCCCACACTGGGCAGTATGTAGCATGGAGGGCTGGGACATTTCACAGTGGTCACCAATCCACCTTTGGAAAGTGTCAGTGGTGACAAAAAGTCAAGTGCTGTTAGCGGTTATACCTTTGTTAGAATGACACGAGGTCTTGTTTGCCTTGTTAAGTCTGTCCACAAGATGCTGCACAGCCATCACCATGGTTCTTGGGAATCACAACCACCTCATGAGTCACTCATCATCCTCACCCAAGAGTCAGCCTGTGCCCTCGCCAGTGAGCACTGGACAATTCCTCCAATATACAGTATATTTATATATGTACAGCTGTCTGTTGGTTCAATTCTCCTTTAATAATATTTTGGCAATTGAGAACAACATACACTATAATATGGCAAATGTCATCAAATAACAATTAAAAACCTGTAGTAGTTACTAGTTGTAGTAGTAGTAGTACTGTAATAATAGAGAACAAAATATACACACATAGGTGGTTTTAATACAGTCCTGTCACATTTATACAACTTTGGTAACAGCTTGATACGAAGGGAGTGCACAAAAAAGTATATTATTAGATAAAATGAGACCCATTGTTTGAATCTGACTTCATGTGATCAAACACCAACATTTGTATCCAAGTCTCCAGCATGCAGCTTTCTTCTGAAACTTGGAAGTGTTTCTGGTTGTTCTTGATCAGAGGGAAGTTCCTCATTTGGAGGTGCAGTGGGTAGGAAAGGGCTGGCCTGGCAGTCTCATAGATTAGGACTGTCGAGTATGCTGATGAGATGGGCACTTGAAATCCACTTCACATCAGGAATCCAGAGGGCCCCACTCTTTATTCCAAGAAAACGTTGGAATGTGTTGTTTAGAACTAAAGCCTTTCAGATGCACAAAAACACAATTACATGCGCACGCACGCACGCACGCACGCACGCACGCACGCACGCATGCACACACACACACGATCAGCAAATAAAGTTATGAATACTTAAGTAATGCAGCATGAGGCTCCATGTTTATGAATTCAGCCAGTGAACAGCAGAGGTGAGCAGACAGCGGAAGGTCCTGCCTGACCTCCAGTGCTCTGATCTCAGCAGGTCACTTGCACTTATCTCCCCACTCCTTCTGCGCTTATCTCCTTATCTTTACTGCTTTTAGCACAGCCACAATTGCCATAGAAACCGAAATATTAATAGGCTCAGAGGGGATTACAAATGGAAAACCCGTAGTCTAGGGAGTCGACAGAATGCTAGCTTGTCTGTTGGTTTCTGTGTCCTCTCAAAGTGTCCTATGAGAAAAGTTTAAAACATTATTTTATCATTTGTAACATTCAAGAGTATGACCATTGTATTGGAAAGACAAATGTTGGAAATGATTTATATTGATGCTTTTTTAATGATTATTTATTATAGTGTGCACTCTTCACAATACAGCTCACTTGGAGTAACAATGCATGTCTAGGCATCACATCCTTTTCAAATATAATATGAACAATAAACCTCCCTCAGAAAACTTCTGAATATTCCTGATTTTCAATCACAAATCTATGTCTTTATTGGTACAAGCACTGCCAAAGCAACACATCGAAGGCACGGCAATGTAGTTGTGTGGACACACACTACAGCTATTCTCCCTTCTGCCAGTAGGGACACCTCTTGAGTCACCTAGAGAGGGGTCTAAGAAACAAGAATTCACAGTGAATCCTGGGTATTGTAGGAACAGATGGCACAGTGTCATGTTTGTAATGGGAAGTGAATATCATATCAGGGTGTGTGTGTGTGTGTGTGTGTGTGTGTGTGTGTGTGTGTGTGTGTGGGGGGGGGGGGGGGGGATATTCCTTCAGGTACTATGCCCATAATACATTTATAATCAGCTGCCATTTTTACTCACTTTGCAAATTATAGTGTGCAATGCAGAATCTACCTTTTCTCTAGAATACCTTTCTCTAGAAGTCTTTCGTTCATAATTAGAGGTAAACTTCACCATCACAAAACATGACATGAAAAGAATGAACACTTCCATTTTTGAAAAATGAATCACTTGGCACCAAATAAATTCACAGGAGACATAACGTATTTTTACGCCATACTAAAAAGTGCAAAGTCTTCCTTTCACCCAAATAAACTGATGGAAATAGAGGTGGAAGACATGCTATGCGGAGACGTGAGCATGTGTATGTGACACATTTTGGGAGGGGAGCGTGTTCCTTCAGAGCTAGTCGGCTGCACTTGGCTAGTGGGTAGTTTTCAGCAGATGGTGTCCGACATTGCAGGCGATCACAAGCTTTGGTGGGTGGAGTCAGTTTGGGGAACAGTCACCCAAAGCCACCACTGTCTCCTTGATGGACAGCATATGGGAACAAAGTGACTGCGCGCCTTGGGGTGTGTTTGCAAAATGTGTGCATGTTGTAAGTCCCCGTGCTGGTGTTTGCAGGTGTGTTATGTTCGGTCTTTAGCTGGGTTTTAATTCTGTTAGCTGCATGTTAAGTTGTAAACCAGCTGCTCTCGGTCACATGACCACATTCGTACTCCTCAGCATGACAGTGTAAAGAATTTGAGACATGATTCAGGTGATTGACGGGCTGTGTGAAAGCACAGGCAGATGCTGGAACTCCTGCGACGTACCTCAGCAGATGTTGCCTCATGTATGGTATCCCCTCCCACATCAGGAAGAACAGATTGACCAAAATAAATAATGAAAGCAATTGCCAAGTGATGTGACAGATGTGTTGTGACTTGTGGTGCCCTTGGTTTCTTGGCTCTGTTGCTTTTGCATCCTTGTTGTGGAAGTATTTAAAATCTTGCATCTGCAATGACAACTTTACTGTCTTACTGAGTTAGAGTAGCTATAGAAAACACACTGGTAGAATTGTGATTAACCACTATACCGTTCATGACACAGACAGCCTGGAACTTTTTATCAGCCACAGGACCTTGATGGATTTTATGAATACAGTTTAGCGCCACAGTAAACATTATGTAACTGCAGTTATTTGCTATTTGCTTGCTTTTTTTTCTTCTTCTCCCTCTTGTCCTAATTAAAGCCACTGTGCTTCTTATTGGCTTTGATCTATGAATAGGTCAGATAAATGGTCAATGCGCAATTGACAAACACCCATGTGCTCTGTAACCTATAGATTGTGTGCAGTGACACCCAGTAAATACGAACACATACACACACACATGCGCAGACACACTGTCACAAAAATGCGCTATACACAAGTGAGTTCATGATGTAGGCACCAACACACGCCCATGATTTATACGTGCATGCACACAATGCCCTTACACACACTCACTCATTTAACATTTCCGTGTGTGTGTGTGTGTGTGTGCGTGTGCGTGTGCGTGTGCGCGTGCGTACATTGCCAGTGGTTAGCATTTGTATGCTGTGTTCAGCTAAATCTACAGAAGTTGACATTATGGAACCGCTCGCTACACTGCTACTCCACTACCGTGCCAAGTTTTAAGAGGAATTAATTGGACTATCTTGCAGTACTGGCAAAAGAGATACCAGACTGGGAGACTTCTGCAATTGCAAGGATCTAGGGCTTCTCTAATTTGTCTCCACCTTTTGAATGTGTGATGTTGCGTGATGGTTGCTGGGGGAAACCAGTGGCTTTCAGTCAGCCCATGGTTGATAATTGGTCCAGTTGGGCCCAACATCTAACACCTTCCTTTTGCACGTACGGCGGCATTTAATCGCATATCCCTGCTCCTTTGGACTAAACACAGTCTGAGATATATCAACAAGGAGAACAGGATCAAGGGAAAAGGGCTCTGTTCATTTTTAAACGTCTGTGATGACAGATTGTGAGCCTTAATATAAATTCACACAATTAAAAGGCTGTAATTGTCATAGATAAGTGAGTGTTATCCCCCTGTGGTCTGCTCCTTCATCTTCATCCCAAGGCTGCAGCTATTTACAGCCAATCAGATGGATGACAAGAGCATAGAGAGTTGCAGAGGGGTGGGGTGGGGATAAGAATCGGGGCTAGTCTTAATTAACCCGCATAATTATTAGACAGGGTGTACACTTTGTGAACTTTAGGCATCCCTTTGAGCTGGGATTAGCCCAGTTTAGCACCAATGCTGCTATCTGAAATCAGCAGATGTATATTTTAGAGACAAGGCCCGAGGCAGAAATGTGCTCTCCTGGTAGAAAGCATGACTTAGAATTTTCTTACTTTCCAGCAGGACCAGTACTATAAATTATTGGAATTTTGCCATCTGGAAATCTCTCTTTTTGTGGACACACACACACACACACACACACACACACACACACACAATGGTTGCAATTGAGTTATTTATCCCTGTCTTGCTATCCATCTGGCAGAATTTCAATAGTTTTAGCAACACGCAGAGTTTTCTGTGTGCGTACGGGCGCACACACACACACACACACACACACACACACACACACACACACACACACACACACACACACACACACACACACACACACACACACGGATGGTTCTTTGTGCACAAAGTACTTGCTGCGGTTGATTTTACAGAGAATGAAGGTATGGAAACTGAGTATAAGAGCATTATAGAGAATAATTTACGTGATTTTTGTTTTATAGACCAATAACGCAATGGGAACGTTATGCAATGGGAACGTTAGTTTGTGCTGCCATTGCTGATGCTGAGCACTGAAAAATGTAATTTTCAGTTATCAATATTGCTGCCTTTTCCCCATCCTAGTATGCCCATTGACTTGCCAAAACTCACTTCCGATGAAGACTAATGGCTATAGTTGAAAAGAGACAGTGAGAGGAAAAAAAGAGAATCTTT
Organism: Electrona antarctica; assembly: GCF_951216825.1. Taxonomy (NCBI): domain Eukaryota; kingdom Metazoa; phylum Chordata; class Actinopteri; order Myctophiformes; family Myctophidae; genus Electrona; species Electrona antarctica. The sequence goes on along the minus strand of NC_136789.1, from coordinate 43,694,650 downwards.
GCAGGCTGTAACTCAACCAGAACATTTGAAGCATGAAGCTCGGTCACTGGCTCTGCAGATCGTTGCTGTCAGGCGGAAAACCTCATATCTCCATATTTCAACTTTGTATGTTTTGTAAATGAATGCCCTATTTCGTCATGCTACAATGTCACAGTAACAGTAGCAAAAGTAGCCGTTCTAACAGCTCACAGCGCGTCGCGATGTGACACGACGTGAGCTTGTAGATCAGCTATTTTTGCATTTCTTTAAATATTCCTTAAGTGCAAGTGAATGTGGTTAAGTATGTCTGTGGGTTTTATGCATATGGAACCAATGAAACGTATTAACAAGCACTTGCGTGTGACTGAATTGAATCCATTGAACACAGGTTGTTTTTCCATTTACTGAAAAGTCACGGTTTTGGACATACAAGGTTTCTACCCGACCGTGACGAGATGGGATAAGAGTGCACGCATCACTCATGGTTGGCTGACTGCAGAGTGGGGTAGACGAGCAGTTGGTGTCGTAGCATCTGCCCTCCAGTCCAAGGTGAGGAAACAAAACTCTCTTCGCTGGCAACAACATTACAGTTACATGCTTTAATGAACCTGCTGGAAGGTTGCAGGTAACTACCGTGAAGCAGCAAGTCATTATCAGATCAGATGGTGAAGTAACAGCACGCTGCCAGAGCCATTCTGTTAAAGGTTCCTGAAAAATATTGAAATATTTAAAGCAACAGCGCTACTGTAGTATTAAAACAATCACACCCGTGTGAAGTGAGGGGCACTCTTATCATCGTACATCATCGTTGCCGACTTCTTACTGACAGTTGAGAGTTGAAAGCCTCTTATATAACATATCAATGTTTGTGTTACGCAATGTGTGTTTACACAATTTTTATTATGTAAAATTGTCCATTCATTGTCAATGGGAATTTAATGTTTGTGTAGGACTAAGTTTGTGCACACTAAAAGCTGGACATAGGAGGAGCTAGTGCCCCTCAAAAATGTTTATGGGCAACTTCAAAATGTCCAACACATTGTATTTGTTGGTATGTTTCTGGCTTTGAGAGTGGCCTGCTCATTTGACATGTTGCTAATCTAATCACGTTGAAAAGGAAGAGGATATCCGCACACAGTTTTAAAAGCTCCCAAAATAAGGTATTAATAACGGAGCAGACAAAGGAACAAGGTTTCGGCGTAACCGGCCTTCGGCAGCTAATCTAATCACGCTCATAAACCTTTTTTATTTTATGGATACCAACAAATTAGCAATAACTTGAAATGCCAGCTGTTAGTGCCAGGGAAAGGTTTGCAGTTGCACTGATCAATTCAGTGCAACTAATTGGCAAATAATGTTGTTAGAAGATTACTATAGATCCTTTTCCTATACTGTCTGGAACAGTAGGTGTTGTCTTTCAACAATTCAAATACATCTGGACCTGCCACTGAGTTGACGGTCAACATGGTGAGGGAGAGTGTACGGTAGATGAAGATTACTTCAATTAGCAAGCCTGCCCTAATGAGGAAGCTGCTCTTTTAACCAGGACATCCAGCCATCGATTTTTTGTTTGCCCCACATTCTTGGACTGAATGTTCTCCGATGGGTGGCCTAGCCTGGTGTTAAGGGATTAATGATTGCAGACAAACTCTCGGGGGTTTCCTCTTTCAGCGCTGAAGTGGGCCTAGATTTTATGTGGAATGAAGCAGTCACAATATACTGCATGTAAAGGATACCCAAGGCGCTTTCCCACTGCTGTTGAAGTGAAGAGAACACATTACTGATAACATTACTCTGATTACCTCTTAAGAGAGATTGAAGTCGTAGTTCACATGAGTCTCCCTGCTGACTGCACTTACTTCAGCTCCTCAAATGTCAAGAAGTTACTTTGAGAATGAGAGGTGTGTGTGAACGATGTTTATTATTAGAGGAACACTCCACTGTCAAATTTGTGTCTGTTTAGTCAATTTAATAATAATAATAATAATATTGCATTTTATTTATATTGCGCTTTACATTCTCTTGAATCTCAAAGTGCTTACAGAGTTGAAAGCATGGCAAGAAATAAAAAGTAAAAATAGCATATGCAACAATGACTTTCGTGGTACCCTAAACTAAATCGTCGGGTTAAAACTAAGTAAGAGGACAAAAAGTCAAGGGAATGCTTTGGTAAAAAGGTAGGTTTTTAGTCCATTTTTTAAAGCATCAGTAGACTGTGCGCTCTCAGGTGCAGAAGGGAAGAGAGTTCCAGAGACATGGGGCTGTGTAGCAGAAGGCCCACTCGCCCATGGTGTACAGATTGGTGTGAGGGACGGGGAGACGGTGGGTGTTGGAAGAGCAGAGGCTTCGGGTGGCGGGTTTAGGGTCGATGAGTTCTTTAAGGTGGGGGGGGGGGGGGGGCATTGCCGTAAATGCACTGGTGGGTGAGAAGTGAAATCTTGTATTCAGTCCTGAAGGTGATGGGGACCCAGCGGAGAGAACGGAGGGTGGGTGTAATATGGTCATATTTCCGGACTCTCATCAGGATCCTAGCTGCGCTGTTTTGAATGTATTGGAGCCTCTGGAGGCTCTTGCTAGGGATCCCAATGAGTATTCTCAGCATCTGGCAGGGTGAGTGTGGAGCGGAGTTTGGAAATGTGGGTCCATTTTCACACCCAGGTTGGTGACTGTGGATGAGAGGGGAATATTTTGACCGGAAAACGAGATGCTGGTTATGGGACATGATTGGATCTGGTGGGGGGTGCCGACTTATTCGGTTTTGGAGCTGTTTAATTGAAGGAAATTGAGTTTCATCCACGCCACGCCAATTTGTCGTTTCTGACGATCAAGGTTAAAAAGTTTCGATTGCATGCTTGCATGGAGAGAGCTCCATGAAGGCAATGGGAAAGTTGTCCATGTCAATAATTGATAAAAATCACACCCGTGTGAAGTGAGGGGCGCTCTTATCATCATACATCATCATGGCGTAAAATAGACACTATGCCGATTTGCTCACACTATGACGTAAAATTCTCCAATCATTGTCAATGGGAGTTTAATGTTTGTGTAAGACAAAGTTTGTGAACATACACTAAAAGCTGGATATAGGAGCGGCTAGCGCCCCTCAAAAGAATCCAGTCCGGTCCAATCAATGTCCACAGAGAAATAGAGAGTTGAACATCAACAGTGGTTATGGCAAAGGATTTATTTTCTTCCATCAAATGTTTATTCTCAGATTCCCTTATATATATTTTTAACTAAGATGTTAGATTTGACTTGGAACACACTGGCTGAAAAGTAGTTAGATACATTGGATGACATCAAACCCTCATGCCGAGGACAGTGATAAGTCTATTCCATTTACCTACCACCTTTAATTACAGGCTAATTACATGCAAAACCGGCTAAGTAAATGAAAATTTTTGGTGCCATTCCCAGCATGGCACTTACTGTAGCTGCCTGATCCTACAATACCCAGAATTCACTTCAGTTTTTGAGGGGCGCTAGCCCCTCCTATGCACAGCTTTGTGTGTAGGTGTGTTTGAGCAAGCGTTATATATGATGATGGACAAATTTGTGTTGCTTTCAATTTCCTGCTTCAGTGATACAGAGAGCATTGATGGACTTAGCAACAGCATCGATCATTACTACTGATAAAGTCATGGAGATATAAGGTTGAGTGCAGTAGGCCTACTCCTTTAAGATAAATATAATGTTTAAGCAAGAGTTTAAGATTACAATTGTATAGACGTGTGCCTCATAGCTTTCATAAAGGTGTTCTATTACTGAAAATGTTATGACGGCATACCAATGTGCATACTCCTGCCAAGATTTCTGAAATACATTTCTGAAAGCAATTTCTGGGTTTTCCGATAGATCCTAGTTAATTCAGGATAACAAATGATGGAAGAGCAGTATTAAAATGCAATGTTCTACCACCATTGAGCATGTCAAGCATTTGGTCCTCAAACCTCTGTTGTCATTTTCCACTGGCACATAAAGTATGTATGCTTTTTGTGGCCGGTGGTCATATTCCCTCTTATGTAAAAAAAAAACAAACCAAACAACAACATATACATAAAAGGAGTAACTCCTTTAGGTAAAGCTGTGTGGAGGCTCAGCTCCCTCATGCCTTTAGCTCAGATATTTTATCACCACACATCCCAGCCTCCTTACCTTCTGCCAGGCAGATTAGTGCTTTTATCAATAAGCAGCTTAGCACCAAAGTGTCCCTCAATAATGTGCCACGGTATTTCCTCTTCTTCTGCTTGAACTACTAGGCTTCTCTTTCACCATGTATTGCTCTCATAGAAGGCAGAAAGAACCCTTCCACTCTCATATCTCGCTGTTTTTGCCATCAAAGTTCCTCACTTTCTTTAACTCTGAGCATTAACCTTTGACTTGGTAGACGGATAGAGGAGAGGCGAGAGACAGACGAAGATAGAGAGAGAGAGAGACATGTGCTCTCCTCTACAGGTTAGATTAGGAACCAAGCCTGGGCTCTAGAGAGCCAGAGAGCAGCATCCCCATCAGACATATAACCCCATTAGAAGCCCTGCAGTGCACCATAAAACCCATTAAGATCCATTAGGGAGGCACTCTGGAACACAGACACCTTTAAGTCCAGGCAGCCACAAAGGTGCACAGTTACAAATGGAATAAAACTAATTTGCCCATTTTATTCTTTTGATAAAATTGACATTTATTCATCATTTCTTAGTTTAAGGTGTCACGTTAGAAACCTTGACATATAACAGCCAGGAGTGCATGGTGGCCGATTTGTAAATGGACTGGTTAATTTAACCTTGCTACATAATGATGATGAACTTCTAATTTCCCTGCATACAAACTAACAGCAATATCACTTTGCCTACCACTGATCATCATTGGATCCGCATGTAGGCGAGGGTTACAGATACAGTACTGCCTCATGTCATTAGAACACTGCTTGCACTACGTTTGATTTTTTGACCCTGATTTCCCAGATACGGGAACTTTTGACAGTGAGTGGGAAATTCATAATAACGCCAAAGCTCAATCCTTATTTTTGACCATGACTGACACATTTCTGTGGTTAAAAAGGCAGTGCCTTTGTATCCACTTTTGAGCCTTGTTCTAATAGATGTGCATCCCTGTTGAAAATGATTGACCTAATGTGCATGCCCATTCTAATGATTGTCCTAACCCACATGCCATGAAGTTGCAGAGGTGCAATAGTGAATGTTCAGTAATTGAATGGGAAAACTTGAAAAAGATGCACTTCCACAGCGTAGACATGTATGACTGGATTTGTGGTTGGATTTTGACAATGGACAGCAACATAAGCGAAATGTGTGAGAGGAAAAGCATGTCTATTTTCCACTGGTCAGTACTATGATGTCATATTGATGACATCAGGGATCTCCTATGGGCATAAAAGGGACAGACAGACTGAGGGATTGGTGGATGTAAAGATATATTTATTCACAATCACCAATCCAATGGACTTGACTCCGCACATCAGTCAATCAGTCAGATGGTTCTCCAAATATGCGAGGGACGGACAAGCTTGCTATTTTCTGTGAAGGTAGTTGGAAGGAGCCAAGTATAGGTCCCTGGGGGACTTCGGTCTACAAAGTATAGGGTTGAAGTGGTTCATTCTGGTGACCCCATCAGTTACCTTCTGAACGTATTGCATGGAAAAGCCTTTTAGCCAAGTCAAGGATGTTTTGGCTATAGTCCAATAAAGAGGAGGTAATAATTACTATTTATCTAAGTTGATTTCACTAGATCAACAAAAGTTAAAGTTAAGACAATGCAGCAGTGAACAATACTTTTGATTTGTTTGCCTGTACTACTTAAATATGAATTAAAAGTTAGTCCACAATTTCTTGTGAAAGGTAATTTAAAAGTAATTTAACTCAATTGAGTTGATCATTAATCACATTTGTGACATTTATCAAGCCAATTTAGGCCAGTCTTAATTAATGTGGTAAAGGTTCTGTCATCCAACACTGTCATTTAGGCAGTTGTTAAATACAGCTAAGCTGTTGGTTTAACAGATAAGGCCTATTGCATATATTGACATTCTTCTCGTGTGCGTGCGTGCGTGCGTGCGTGCGTGCGTGCGTGCGTGCGTGCGTGCGTGCGTGCGTGCGTTGCGTGCGTGCGTGCGTGCGTACGTGCGTGCGTGCGTGCGTGCGTGCGTGCGTGCGTGCGTGCGTGCGTGCGTGCGTGCGTGTGCGTGTGTCTCTCCTTTGGACTTCACCATACACCCCTTAACCACAGCAGTGCAACCATAGATCTTCAAGATGTCCATATTGAATCCTTGTGGCCATATTAATGTCCACTGTTTGTAGTGGTTTAATTGTGTCTGATTATAATGGCCTTAATTTAATTAAGGCAAAAGCACCAGTGATCATTATTACCATTCTTATCTGGATGATGAAAAAGAAAAAGGCTGTTTTTTAAACAGCCTACAAATTTGAGAAACTGCAATTTTAGAAATGGGTCAATGACATTCTGTGGAGTAAAGAAAGAATGGCGTATTCTGAGGACAAATCTATTACTTCCTTCCTAGTAAGGACAGAGCCTAGCCTTGTCTATCAGGAAACCAGCTCTAATTGATAAGAAGAAAGACTGACTGCAGAGTAAGGAACGGTGGTGTCCTTATCAAAACTGTCATGACAATTCTTTTCAGTGAAAAATTTTTGAAATTCTTGTCTGATAATTGCACGAGCGGTGTACTGTAGATAGCTCACAGTTGTACATAATTGCATAGTTCAAATATACATTACAGGCAATTCGAGATTATTATCCATTGTAAAGCATCCGCACTAACCCTCTCCAACTGCATGAGGACTTGAGCCTGCTGTCTGTTTTGACACAACACTGTACTTCCTGGGCCAAAAAATAAATAAAATTCTGCTCGATCAGAGAGGTTTTCACTGAGGAAGCACTACAGTGTTCATTACGCAGCATAGGATGCGTTGACGTGGCTGTAGAGCCAATGAAAGTGTGTAGAATTCTGCCTGTGATGCATCTAGGAGTGCAACATCAGCAGCCATTACAAGAGATACTACGACAGATCCTACAGAGAACAATGAGAGGGGGCTGTGGAAGGAAGTGAAGCGGTACTCATTTCAGACCCCCAAAATCACAATCACGTTCAAACCTTTTTATTCGTTTCATTCAGGGTAAAATAACAGGACTACATGGATATCATGGTTATGGCACGCTGGCTTCATTCTTAATATTCACCAACACACACAAAACAACAACTCAGCAATTGAAAATTAGCTTGTGAAAGAGATTCTAATTGCATTCAACCATATCTTCGGTTAGATGATTTTTACTCCAGGCTATAGTTAGTGCTACTGTTAGTGGGACATACATTCAGTTAAGCCCAGTGAGCATGCCCATGCAGGCAGACAAAAGTGTGTGTGTGTGTGTGTGTGTGTGTGTGTGTGTGTGTGTGTGTGTGTGTGTGTGTGTGTGTGTGTGTGTGTGTGTGTGTGTGTGTGTGTGTGTGTGTGTGTGTGTGTGTGTGTGTGTGTGTGTGTGTGTGTGTGTGTGTGTGTGTGTGTGTGTGTGTGTGTGTGTGTGTGTGTGTGTGTGTGTGTGCGTGCGTGCATGGGGTGCATCTCCAGTGGCGGAAGAGGAAAGGGCAGGTGCTTGCCGAAGTTGGGGGGGAGGTTAGATGATCAGATCATGGGTGGTTTGGTTAAAGAAAGGGGAGTATATGGGGGCTGTGGTGTGTAGACCAGAGCATCGTCCTTGCAGTTATGAAGGAGAAACAAACTGATTTGACAGTGACAAATGAACCATCTCCTCTCCCGCAACTGCTGGCTTTATCCCTCTCCAATTCCTCTCTCACTCTCCGTCTCTCATCCTCTTCCAACCCCCCCAAGCTCCCTTATTCTCACCTCCCAAGCTCTTTCTCAGCCTCATAATTTCCTGTCCTACATTCTTCTCTTCTTTTCGCTTTCCTCCCCATGCTTTTCTCGCTCCCTTGTCTTCCAGACATTATCTTCTTCTATATTCTCTCTCTCTCTCTCTCTCTCTTTTGTTCTTTTGTTTTAGGAGTACTCCACTGTATAATAAGTTTTTATTTTTCCTCTGAAGAAGTTTCTCTGCCTGCTGTTACACAGCAGACATTGATTATAGTACGCAATCATTTTAGCCCCTGCTCTCACCTGATGTCGCTGGTGCCCCGAACACGCCACTATCTAAATGAAGTAAAATTACGTAGCCGTGTCAAAATTGCGCTGCTGCTTTTCAGGAGTGTTATTGTTGCTAAGGGCTTATAAGGAAAAGGAAAGTGAAGAGGCACAAAAAAATGAAGGGGGCACCTTTGCTTTGATTATTGTTTTGTTTTTTTAATGAGTGCCTTTGCCCCTGAAATAGACTTTATTTACTTGGGTGCATAAATGAGATGCCAAACAGAAAAGACAATTAATTGCTTGGCTTCCTTAGCCCCCCCCCCCCCCCTCTGCACCCCTCTGTGCACCCCCATGACGTCTATTATTATGTGTACTAGACTGAAACCTGATAAGTTAAAGGTTTAGGGCACCCGTGATGGCCCAAGGTACTGTCTGACAATGTTTGGTATTTCTTGCGCTGAAAGGCATGACATGAGTTTTAGCATTGTGTTGCTATAGGAAACTCACAAAAATAATCTTCTCTTTATTCCATAATAAAGCACCTGTCCTAGAAGGGGTGAAATGGTACTGTGTGGCAGAGAGGATTATAATGGCTACATGGCACAATGTACGCTATGCACACTTATTCGGGGAGTTTAACAATTTCAGGCTAGATACAAAATATTTATTGTACATCTGCATGACATCTATTTCTTATCTGCCAAGGTTTCTATTATAAACAGACTAGCAATTCCACAGCATACAATGACAACACCAAGGAAGCATATATAATGTATAACTTGTTGTGCCACAATTGTTGGATTACATGGTCTTTTGACCATGAATTGAGTTGTAACTCACATTCCATGCATCAACACAGCAAGATCTCCAACACTAGGATAAGACTCGGGCTATTCATTGTGTTTCATACTGCCAGGTTAGATCTATCCTCTACCACAGTTATATAGCAGAGCAGTGGCCGAGGATGCCATAATCATTTTAACACTAGTATCCCACTCACCCCTCAGGCTTTTAAAGTTTTAAGTCATGCTATGCTAATGCAACATTCTATTGCACTTAGTACTCTTCTACAGCAGCATTCAGCAGTTCATACAAAAGCATTGCTACAGAGTACAGACGTCATCACACTATGCAGTTACACGGTGGAGTTAAAACATTTTTCATACTAAAGCTAGAATATCCATTGTTGTTCATGGGCATTAAAAATGCATTGGTGTCCTGAATCATTCTAATGCAAATTGTAAGCCTGTAAAGGAATGGTGCACGTACAGTGCACGTACAGTGCACGTGCTCCATGAGTGCAAATCCATCAGGCAGTGGTACAAAAAAAATAAGTATTATGTACTGAATGTAATTGGAATAACAAATAGTATATTATTCAACATATGGTCAATAGCACAGAAGATTAGACTAGAGACCAGGGGGGGAAAAGTGATTGTTTGCCAGACCATTTCCTCTGGGCAGGACCAATTTGCAATGCCATTAAGAGAATAGAATATTTGACTAAAGGTAATGGGAGGTATGATGAATAATACAATCTCGCATACATATTGGTACGCTGTTCAAGATTAATAACATTAACTTCACACTTAATGCATTACTGTATTTAAATAGTTTTGTCTGTATCTATGCAGGCTAGAGTTATGCTGAAATACTTTATCCAATTGCACAGATTAAACAAAAATCTGAACTCTTGCTTCCTCTACAAGTCTGTATAAACATACAGTAGCACTGAAGAATGAATGAATACTTGAGGCGTTGTACTGTGTTAATCTAGCTCTCAACAGGAAAGGAATGCCTCTTATTGCAGTCATATGAAATGTCATTAGGAATTTGACAAGTATCTAGTCCCCTCCAGAGAATGCCGCTGAACTTGTTTGCTATCACTCTCCTACAATCAAGGGTCTGTGGGTGACCGTTGTCATTGTGTGGCAGAGAATTAAACGTTATTAGCCATTGGATGATCGTGGGCTTTTACTATTTCAGAATGACTGCAGGCCTTTTTATACTCCCAAGCTGCCAAGAATAATGAACTGAGCTGATATTTCATTATAAATTCAAATTGATGTTTGGTTTGTATGATAACTTAAGTTATTCTCCTTAAAGCACAATACAAGACTAAATTGTATGTGTTTTCTCCTGCTCAGCTGTGTTTATTCAGAGGGAATTAACAGAAAAATAATAATTCATGAGCAGTTGTGTGTTTCCACAACTTCCGAAGTTGATTCACTCAGTGAGTTGGCTCGCTGGTTTCTATGGTAACTAACTGGGTGCGTATGGTACTTCTCAGTTCAGGGATCCGCTGACCTTGTTTTCTTTGACATTTCAATGCATCACTGTTTAAACCATCACTACCGTTGTTCAATCCGACCATTTCGCAAATCATCTCACCTTGGTCTGTCTGAAACAAACTTACCACTCCAGGAGAAGAGACAGTGATCAAATAGCGCCTTGCACATACATACTGCATATGCCCCTTCTGTCCTGGGTTCCAGCTGTCGTGAGGTTTAGTGGCACAGCTGGAGTGGATCTAAGTGAATCTTGTCCAACACATTGCTATTTTCATGGCTGCACTTCTTGAGCTCCGAGGCATCTTACACAGTAGGATGACTGTCCAGCTTCCACGTCAGTTCAGACAGCATGCATTGACTGCAGCTGCATCAGCTTCCACGTCAGTTCAGACAGCATGCATGCACTGACTGACTGACTGACTGCTGCTTCACTGAAAGTGTAAAGTGAAACAGATGGCGCCACATATCTTCCTTGAGATCTCTGTTTTTCAAAATGGCGGCTCACTCGTAAACTTTCCGCTTTCTCTCCTAAACGTTTCACACACAAAAAAAGAAAGAAAATACAACAACACTGTAGTAGGATATTCAAATTATGATCAGTGGCGTTTAAACACAATATTTTGGGCAGATCAAATAATTAGTAAGAAGAAAAACAGGCAGGATACAACACTTTTTGTTTTGTTTTTCTTCTTACTAATTATTTGATCTGCCCAAAACATTGTTGTCATGTTTTGTCACAACAAGAGTTGGCTTTGTCCGCGGAGTAAATGTCTATGGTGAAAATGAATGGGGAATTATTTCCTGGGCCCTCGTCGTTTTGAAAGCGGGCGGGACTGCGACGCTCTATTACACCTGAACATAAACAAACCCAATGCTCCTTCCACACGCTACGTCAGGTTTTTGAAAAGAAGCAGCTTGGACTCCTCATGCATAGAAGGAAGCATGAGGTCAGTCCGCTGCCCCCCCAGGATGGCAGAGGAAGTGTAGCGCCCAGGATTACATTAGATAATTGACACATGGGTGAAAAAAAATGGGTTGCAAAATCGTGGGATAAAAATTTAAATTAAAAAATAAAATAAAAGCTCAATGTGGTGTATGTTACGAAATACCCTTTTGTCTAGATTTGAACCTGACAATTTAAAGGTGGCCATTACTTAACAATAGAGAGGAAGGCATACTCTTTCATTGTATTGTTGTATGTGGTGCTTGTTGAAACATTGCATTGATATAACACTTAAGGTACCTATTTTAATAACCTGCCCAGAGAATAAAGATTTGCTCATTAGCTAACTCTGGCACATTTACATTGATTTGGAAACTGAAATATTAGTTATTAGTTTCATTCCGTGCTTTTCTCGAGATATCTTGTGGAAAGTTATTAATTCCATCTTAACCATCCACGAGAAACACGAGATTTGATTAAAAATGTTATAATTTTAAATAATTTTAAAATATTAATATATTTTTATTTGTAGCTTCCGGCGCTAATATCCATAGGCCTCTTATTGTAGAAACAGCCTCCAGATGATAATCTGTGGTACACGGTACACATTAGTGGTATTTATGCTCAGAATGGCATAAAATGCCATTTTTATAGCCTATTAAAATTAATCTGAGCCGTGCTATCATCATGCTGCTGCTCTGGGGGCGATCCGCGGTGCGTCCGTTCCCTATGCCTACACTACAGATCCGGACTACATCACTTCCGGCTCGGGCGGAAGTGACCCTTCTGCTTATTTCGCAGATTTCTCTGACACTAGCGCCAGGATCTCGCCTAAAGGCTGGGCAGTAATGTGTTAATGTGCATTGTCCCAGGTAAATACATTATAATCTCCTAAATCAGTCTCAGTCACTAAAACACTGTCTGTGGTCCACGAGAGACACAATGACTATCTTATTAAACATTATTTTAATACCCCGTATACAGTGCTGTATAGTATACCTTTTGTCTATCTGCTTGACAGTTGACAATTATTCCAGAGATCAGCTTGACTCCTCTTCTCAGATAATCAATCATGTTGGAAAGCTGAATTTAAACGGAGCACTCAAGGGAACCTGACTTCATCATACATAAAGCTGAGGAGGGCAGTTTCACAAATTTGACTGAATAGAAAATTATATTCTTTTCCATCACTTTCAGGAGGAACTCTCCTCTGCCACCGTCTCATGTTTTTTGACTGACAATTGATAAGCCAAGAAGTGCAGTAGCACTAGATGTGGATGATAAACAGTAAAATACACAGTAGTTTAACTCCAGTGTGTAGATTAAATTTGATGTTGAGGTGTTTGGGGGGAAAAGAAAAAAGTACAGCTCATTACTTACCCGGTGAGAGCATATAATGCCTAAGAATTATACTGTATAGTATACTATATGGATATAGGCGTACAGTATATTCACTATTATTATGGGGTTGTCGGATAGAAACTCCTTAATGTGCTGTGTCAGCTCTCTTATGATTACTTTCACCTGAATTGACTTAGAGAAAATTGTTTGCCTAAACCAAATGCAACGTCTGAGATACCAGGATTTTTGGGGGTCTGAGACGCAGCCCAAGAATGTGTTTGAGAGAGTGCATTTGATGATGTTTCTGTGTGTGTTTGATAAGCTCATGTCTTAAATCAATGCACTGTGAGTGCTATGATAAGCCCATCGTTTGATTATTGCTCTCCTTAAAGCCTGTGGCTTTGATCGGTGCTCTCTGTGAATTTGTTTAACACTATGTATTTGATCCTCACTCTGAGTAACTTCCTTTAAGCATATGGATTATTGCCTATAACGGGGAGGGTGCATCTTATCATGGCGCTACTGCTGTGCCGAATAGGCTATGGCTTTTGGTTCTCTTTCAGATTAGAACAGTCGGTACATCTCATAGCTATGGAGATTACTCATATTAGTCCCACTGTTAAAAATCCCTTGTTAAGTCATGCCTGTAACTGCATGTAAAGCAAGTCGCATGTGTTCTTTGTGACATGTCGTACATGGGGTTTAGGCTTTATAAAGACCCTAAATGTGGCACACGCTATATTGTCAGTGGAGAGAAAAGTTATCTAGTTTATCTTGCTCAAGTGTGGGGCTGCTTTAGGGGTGTGAGTTGACTGTATATCTATATAAATCCCACGTCTCTGTATGTCTGTAATCTGTAATCCACGTAACTAGAGAACCGCTCGCCCCACCGACTTCAAATTCGACACACGCGTTCCACACCACCACAGGGAGTGCAGTGCCCGGTGTCGAGTCCGTCGGATAGCCGGTTGTCCAGAACCAGCACAAAAGCCTCTGCCCGGGCTCTGGACCTGATCACCCCTATATCTCCATATATGGAGCTGGCCTGTTCTGACATCACAACGATTGTTCTGACATCTGCTTAGACTCTACATTTGGGCATGCCTTATGGGCATAAAAGGGATACAGATATAATTACTGGGTGGGGCATGCATTTTCAACTTGCATCGTTCTGGCCTACTTGGTCAGTTGGTTACTGGGTTGGTTGGTTGGTAAGTCACATCTCATCAGGCCCGAAAATTAAGGCCCGGCCCTAACTGGGCCCTCATCAAACCCTGTATACTCAAGACACTGCCCACACTGCCACCCTTAGATCTCCATATATGGAGCTGACCTGTTCTGACATTCCATATGTTGATCTGACCACATCAAACCCTGTACACTCAAGACACGCTCCATATATAGCCAGTACAGAATTCATTCCATATGTTGATCTGACCCCCCATGCCAAAGCGCCAGTGCTCATCTGGCTCGTCTGCTGTCACCTATAGGCAGATGCGTGTAGGCGTCTTACTGGTGTCTAGTTTTAGTCGACTAAATATTAGGGGTGTGCTGAAATATTGATATTGAAATTTGAAATGAAATAATGTTCATAATGAAGTGATGAACAACATGTTTAGAAAAGAAGGAAATTACAGCTAAAATAAAGCAAATCCCACTCTCAGATTCCACAGCAACCAGAAGAAGTACTGAATTACTGGATGGTGATTTGTCCAAACAGCTTTGTGGGAATACAAAATGCAGAATGCATTTCCCCAGCAGTGGACAAGTCCACTGACACCAGGGATAATGGTCAGTTGGTGGTGTTTGTGAGGCATTATGATGATACCAGTGATAATGGTCAGTTGGTGGTGTTTGTGAGGTATTATGATGAGGGTATGAGGCAAAGGGGGAGTTTATTGAGTATTCATTTAGTGTTTGAGTGGTGCAACCACTCCTATAGACAGCTATGTGTGTGTCCCTCCCTGTGTCCGAGCACAAAAATATTTTATAATTTTTCAGTTCCAAGTATTTTGTAGTTGCAGATATCGTGATATATCGTTGATGAAATTTCATACAATATATCGATATATCGCAAATATCGCAATATATCGAATATCGTGATATTAATATTGTTATCGAGGGCCTAATATCGCCTAATATCGCAATATATATCATATCGTGAGGTACCCATATCGTCCCACCCCTACTAAATATCATACGATTTTAGTAGACAGTTGATTTAGTCGACTAAAATGTATTTTGGCTGATTTTACACTTGCTGAAAATAGCCGATCAATGCAGCGCGACGCATTGTGAGCTGGTAGATCTGCTATATTCAGCATGCAAAGTGTAAAATAACTTACACTGGATCTCTTGTCCACTAGTCCCTTTCTAACATTTTAGTCTAGTTTTTATTTGTTGACGAAATTGTCAATATATTTATTTTTAGCTTTAGTCATCATAGCTTAGTTTCTCATTTAGTTTCCATTTCGTTTTCCTCAGTGAAAAAAAGGTAGTCGACGTACATTTTTTGTCATGTTTGTCGACGAAATCAACACTGTATGAAAATAAACCAGAGTTGAAACTTGATAAGCAACAAGTATTTTACAAGAGAGTGCCTGGCGCTTTATTGGACTTGCAGATGCAGTTGAAAAATGCGGTTTTCAGTTCTTGCATGAATGATTCCAATGGCTTTACATCTTACTGTAAATCCTTTTCTGAGTTAGAGATTAAGGGCATAACCTTTTTTTAATGCACTTTTATTAGGCAATTGTTGACTTGTTGACGTATATACAGTATACCAGGGGTGCCCACACATTTATGACGTGAGATCTACTTTCAAAATGACCAGCTCAACAAGATCTACCCACTGAAAAAATAAGTGTACCATTGCTGAAAATAGTTTAAATATATAATGTACCTGGGGGGGCTTTGGAATAGGGAGGGGGGAGAAATTATGACAGTTTCTGCTGTCAAAATATGTCCCCCCCCGTATTTAACTCAAATGCCTAATGCATTCTCAATGGCAATAGCACAAACTTTGGCATGCTACTAGTCCTACATACTTACACCTATAAACCCCATTCAAACCTATTTAGGTTCATCTTATGGTGGAAAAGAAATCTTTGAATTGTTTCATAGTTTTAAAAATATAGTGCTTTCAAATTTGAGAAATTCACAATGGGGCTCAATGGCAGATATTGGCATGTCAAAAAATCACTTTCACCTAGAAACTCCATTCACACTTTTTGAGTGGTGTAAACCACTCCTACAACTGGCTTTTGTGTGCATAAAAAAATGAGCATGGTTGCTATGTTCAAAATAATTTCTGACGTAATTAAATCACACCCGGGTGAACTGGATGACCGTAGCAACCGTGGTCATTTTTTCTGCACAAAAAAAGCCAGTTGTGAAATCACATCCGGGTGTGATTTCATTACGTCAGATCAGAGCTGATCAGGCTATATAATACCTTACCTTATATAATACCTCACATCGGACAAAAACTCCAGCTGAATCAACCTTACACCACTCAGTTCACACGGGTGTGATTTTTATAATTCAGCTTACTGTGGAGACACATGCTGGAACTTTTTACTTTGAAATGATTTGTAGTTTTGTAGTTATTTAACTTAAACGCCCAATGCATTCTCAATAGCAATAGCACAAACTTTGGCATGCTACTAGTCCTACATCAGGGGTGCCCACACATTTATGACGTGAGATCTACTTTCAAAATGACCAGCTCAACAAGATCTACCCACTGAAAAAATAAGTGTACCATTGCTGAAAATAGTTTAAATATATAATGTACCTGGGGGGGCTTTGGAATAGGGAAATTATGACAGGCAGTTTCTGCTGTTAAAATATGTCCCCCCCATATTTAACTTAAACGCCCAATGCATTCTCAATGGCAATAGCACACACCCTATAGTATAGTGTGTAGGATGGGTGACAAATTCCAAATGTATACTGAGTATACAGTCCCTACCACCCTCTCTCTCTGTCTCTATCTCTCTCTCTCTCTCTCTCTCTCTCTCTCTCTCTCTCTCTCTCTCTCTCTCTCTCTCTCTCTCTCTCTCTCTCTCTCTCTCTCTCTCTCTCTCTCTCTCTCTATATATATATATATATATATATATATATATATATATATATATATATATATATATATATATATGGGGCAGATGTCTGCACATTAGAAACAGAAAGAGCCCATTGTGGTTCACATTCATTCCGTGAATCTGTTCATGTATTTCTTCAACAAGCTGAGGCTTGTTTGTGTCTTTCAGCATGTACGCCTGGCTGTCGGAAACAGTCACTGACTCAGAAACAATTACTTAAGGGGAGGTTGGAGGGTGTGGGGGGAAGCTTATGTCTTGGAACATAATTCAATTACTTTTCGGGTATTTTGGTGGTTATAACGCTTGCCAGACTTATGTAGTCCTCTGTATTCCTATGTGGAACTTAGGACTTCAGTGAGAACGGGCTGCTCTGTTGGTATCTGCTCTCTTGGAGATACCGTTCCATGGCAAATTCATTGTCATTCATCTTCTAAATTGATACACTTTGTTCTTCCTTTGGTGGAACACACTCTTTTTTTCCCATGTTCTGTCCATCTTTAATATGTTTTGTTGACCGGATTTGGTATTAAAAATCCGCTTTCCATTCCTGTCATCAATCGTCTTATTAAAGTCAGTTCACTTCTATTTTTATTATTTTTTTAACCACAATGTTTGAGATTTTATTTGACAAGAATGTCTTGGATAACAGCCTGTTATTCTTCATGTGACCACCGCGCTCTGACTGTAGGTGCGCTACCCGTTCAAAACATATACAAAATAACGGTAGTGGGTCGCACACACCAAGACTTCAGTTCAAAATATTTATTGCATTTTTGAACAGGGACAAACTATTTCGGCTATCCAGACATTGATGAAGGCTGGATAGCCGAAATGTTTGTCCCTGTTCAAAAATGCAATAAATGTTTGGAACTGAAGTCTTGCGACCCACTACCGTTATTTTTAACAGTCTGTTATGAAATGTTTATACTTTGGCTCAGATGTTACTTTCCTACATTATACACCATACTGTAAAAGGCGTAATAGTTTTGTGATGTCAATATTGAGAGTTGCTGTGTTTTCTACCAAGATTCCATCATCTGTTATTCAGTTAATTTGATTTGACATTTGACTTTGGCTTGGTGAATACCATGCTGTCTGGCAAGATGAAGACATGAGCACAATCCGTAGTATCTGCTTCTATCTCATTTTAAGGATTTTCTTTTTGGCCAGTCACTATTTACTGTGCTGAGTAGGGTATGAGAGAGATTGCATCTCATTTTACAATGTTCTATTCCAAAAAGGCTTATACTGTAAGTGTCTTAGAGCAAGTCAACTACATCTACAAACTCAACTAATTTAAATTTGACATGCATTTCACAATTAACTTTATTATATTGTCATTGTCGGGCAGAAACCTTGTGCCTCCATATTTCAACATTGAATGTTTTTCTATGTATACATTAATGCCATACATCGTTGAACAAACATGACGCTCAAAAGTAGTGAAAATAGCAGCATCTATAACCTCACAACGTGTTTTCGATATATAGCTGATATCTTTTTTGTGTGTGGATTTTATATTTACTAATCTATAAATGTTACTAACATTTCCTGAAAAGTAATTGTTTCGGACATACAAGGTTTCCACTCGCATTACTATTTTATGGATTCACTAAAGTGCAGCATTATTATCTATAATCTTAGTGCATGTACTGTAAACTGTTGTTTTTGAGATCATGAACTGGGATATATGGCATTGCTTTGGTATGTTTATGTGCTCCTTCCCTGAAATGATCCTGTTATCCTGAAGAAATGATCCATGACTGATGTTATTCCCTGAAGGACAATCTCCCAGTAAAGATTTGAGTGGTTGGGAGGTTTCGACACGATGTTCCTGCCGTTATTACAGTTGTAAAACTATCCCTTTTACAGTAATTTGATAATGCTGATGGTTTTCCCTTTCAGGTGGTATTTCCTCTCTATCCTAGACATCTCAAAGGATCCTGTAGAGAATTCTTAGTGTTAATTGTTCTTGCGGATGGAACCTTTCAGGGCTGACCCTATTATTTCCCAGTCTCTGAGTATTTCTCTGAGATTTAATGGCTTCCCTGATGGTTTCACACACACAGATCGGGCCAAGGTTCAGGTCTATACCCTCAGGAGAAGATGTGGGATTTCAACAGACAACAGTGGGTGGAGCCAGTTTAAGTTATAAAAATGTGTTGAAAGTCATCACATTATTCAGGGAGGTGAAGCTGTCATTTCTGCCAGTATCTGCTAAATCTTTTATATCGTTTATACACCTCCCTTCTACCATCTTCCTTTTACTTGCTTTATTCCATTGCTTATAATTGAAAGAGATGATGGTTTTCCCAGAGGAATATGTAGGTATTGGGTAAAGGATAATGGGAACCAGTCAATTATGAGAAAATGACCACCACACGATCAGGGGGTGCTATAGCAAAAAACATTAAACGTTAGGTTAGAAAAGTATTCCATGATTCTCATTCATTAACTCATTAAGACCTGAGGCCAAGGGCCGATTCATACTCCTATTTTACTGCTGTAGAGCCGAAATTATTTCAGCTCGTCAGAAAAATTTCAGTAGCACCGAAGAGCCGACTTTAGGACGGTACCCGCCCCCCCGAACCTCAAATGATGTCACATTGTAGGCTCTACAGAGCCGAACCGACTTTTATTCGGCTCTAAAATAGGAGTATGAATCGCGCCTAACTCTACAAATGTCTTCTAAATCCTGACAGTTTTCTGAAATAGGACCCCCAACATTATGCATTTGGCCGCGGACTCTCATCTCAAAATATTTAGTTCCAAGGACCCCCAGGAGCAAAGATTTTAGTTCAAAAATGTTCTCTTGAAAACATATATCAAGATTTTGAAAAAATAACGGATCTACAAGCTCATAGCACGGCACAAAGTGACACGTTATGACCTTGTATATCTGCTATTTTTGAATAGCCAAAATATAAAATAATGCTTTTTAGTTCAAATCTAAAATGATACGGCTTTCCCGGTTTTAATGAATTAAGTGTAGCTATAAGCCTATAAGCCTATTTTTTGAAGCCAGGTGTTGCTAATTTTCAAAGTAGACTACTTCTAGTACAGTGTGTGGGTATTGACATTTTCTTTTTAGCTATGAACAAATTCTACGCCTCCATCTCAGGAGCATTCTACGCTTCCATCTGTTATCATTAGTAGTGTTAGAGGATTAATGGCCAATAAGAATGGCATATTTGCACTTGTGGTCTGTTTATTTTTAGGTGTTACGGCATAACACATCTCAAAGTTTATTTATTGACGAAGTACACAGAGTATCCGCTGTGGCTTTTCCCCCGGCTTCAGAGAACGGTGCGTGTAAATCTGAGGAGCATAAAGGTTCATGTTTATTATTTTATAAATGTGCCTCAGCAGAAAAGAAGCAACAATGAGTGGGTTGGAGGTGAAGGTGCAGAAAAAGTCTTGTAGGAGAATTGGAGCTCCGGCTCGTCACCTGGGGATTGAGGTCAGGCGCTGGGCGCAGAGGCAGAGGGCAGTGAGAGGTGCTCAGGATTGTTGAGTAGGAGGGATGCAGGACGGATGATGTTTCTGTGTAGTCTGTAATGGAGGGAGTTGCTAGGATACCAGGGAGCAGGAGACGGTATGCTTTCGGAGAGCATGCACAGAGAATGTGCCAACTGAATTTCATGTCAAGCAAACGAGAGCCACTGATTGTCGATTCTTATGAGAAAGCAACCAGGAATTTGCAATTTTGTGATCATAACACTTTTTTTGCCAAATCAGCATTCCTCCTACAAATACTGCGGGCTTGCAATTTTGACCAATTTGACCATACCACTTCGGCAGGAAGCCGTTCATGCCTGATCACAATTTTACTAGGGCTGTAAAGTGGAGAAGGCATGTCAAACGTAGCTGTAAAGTCCAGGGGCACAGAGGGGTGTAGCGCTAGGGCAGCGACCGAAGTCGAAACAGATATCCACGAGCTTTCCCTCTCAGAAGAATTGAACCTGACACAGCAGAACTTACGGCAACGTGTCAAAAGGAGAAATCATTACACACAACCTTATCAGCTCTATGTATGCATAATTTAAAGGGAAGATGTTCCGTAATTGGCAAGGTTTAAATATCTTGAGCTGAGGTAATTGAACAGTCTCTCCACTAATGGAAATGTGTCGGACATGTTCTTCCACCCAGCAGACCGCAGACAGTGAGTGACAGCAAGCCAGGCAGAGAGAATGGAATACGTGGAGCAAAAGAAAGGAAATGCTGTCTTATTATTTGCTTGGCTGTGGAGAAGAAGATGTCATGAAGCGAAAGAGTGGCTGGGTCATGTTGTTCTGCTACCATTGAGCTGCTTGGAATTATTCCATCTCTTTCCTCTAATATTTATCTTATGATAAACCCACTGTTAGCTCCAGGCCGGTGTGAGTACTATTGTCTTTTCATCACCCACCCCTCCTGGCTATTGAGTTAGGATTGAATGCAGTGTGAGGAGAGCTTCTCGTTCTCCCTGTGGGAGCCTGCTTCCAGAGAGGCAATGCTCCATTTAAAGATATATGAATGTTTGCCCAATTTGGTATTCGTTTTGTGATCGTAAGTTTCACCGTATGTGATGCTGTGTTTTGGTTTACAGTTTACAAAGTTTACAAAAGTGTTGACTGACCCTGGCCTAGACATGCAGTACAGCGCTAGTCACAGCCAGCTTCATCTTGCATCATATTCTCTTCCACTGTGCCTAAACCTGATTTTATACAAGGCCAAACTCTATAGGAATTATTTCAATGTGTAAAATCTAGATTAAATGTTTCAAGGTGATTACACATGATCCACTGTAAAGAATAAAAACAGGCCTTAAGAGACAAAATAGAATACGTCCAATACAAAACAAAACAAATCCCAGTTTGTTGTTTTTGGATAGTAAATGAAAGAGATAAAGATTCTCATAGTTTTTGTTGAGATGGCTGATCCTATCTTTATTGATACCTGTCTATTACTAGAATTGTCCAGTCCAGTCTAGAAAAAATCCCATCATGCAACTGTAACACATCATGCATTGCACTGTCACGTGATAATGGCATGTTTTTTGTGAGGGTACCTACCCTTGCGGGGACACGGGGAGAACATGCAAACTCCACACAGAAAGGCCCTTTTGCCAACCCCGCCTCGGGTATGGGCACTGATGACACGGAGGAGAGAACACGCCCCCAGCGCCCATAGCATTATTGACTGACGTGCATTGTGCAGCTGGTGGCTACTGACGTGTGATAATTAGAGATGTAATGGGCGTAAACATAGCAATGCAAAGTGGCGGCAGTGATAATAACCGTTGCACGATAACGGCTGCATGATAATGGCGCCACTTCCTCGCTACTTCTCACTTATATGATAGGATACAGTACAGTACACAGTAACATACAGTACACTAAATATTTTCACCTACTTACTTCTAACCTTTGTCTTTGTTTTTAAGACTTCTCCTCCAGTCTTATGGTCAAAAATGAGAACCATGAGAACACTGACTTTTTAAATCTACTTTTTACCGCCTCTGTTCATAGAGTACTTGAGGTATTGAGGCCTCTACAGACAAAGCTGTCTTTTGTCCTGACTAACTGTGACTACCATACGTCAGGAGAACAATTTGGATGACGTTGGGTGATATCTCAATGTTAAAAGTTATTACAGCTGACAGCTGATGGCCCTGTTGTGCACCTGTGTGAGAGGAAGGTACATGAATGAATAACGCTAATAGCCTGCCCCTCGCAAAATGTCCAGTGACTCTGTAATGAATGTGTCTCTTTTCCTTATTGAGCACACTCCTGCAGTGTGTGGGCTTTTAAAGTGAGGTTGTTCCTCTAACATTGCCCCTATATGGCCTCATCACAAAATGCATCATGAAAAGTAGACAACTAATACATTTGAATAATGATACAATTTATTTCAATTGCCCTTTACACTTGAAACAAAATCTCAAAGTGCTACAGAACAGAATAAAAATCACACCCGTGTGAAGTAAGTGGTGCAACTGCGTGTGGGGGGTTCCCGGAACTTCCAGACCTGCAGGAACGCGCACAGGGTGCCGGCCCGGTTCCGGCGAGCCGCCCAGCGTCCGAAACGGTTACCGTGTGGGGGTCCCCAGGGGGTCCCTCTACTGTACTGTACTGTACTGTACTGTACTGTACTGTACTGTACTGTACTGTACTGTACTGTACTGTACTGTACTGTACTGTACTGATACACCTGAAATCATCATACATACAGTTAATATATATATACAGTATGTGTGTGTTAGGCTGCACAACCGTGACACTTGGTTTTGAAAACCAACCAAATGCTATTTTTGTGCTCAGACCCAGGCAGCCAGCCAGCCAGGCACACACAAAGCTACTTAATGAAGTGGTTGCACCACTTAAAAACAATTGCATAAAAACAAGAAAATGTTAAAATCGCATGAGGCAAACCTAGGAGGCAACGAATGCGTTGCTAAAAAGGAAAGGCCCATCCTGAAAACATCTACAGACTGTAGTAGAGCTCTCAGGTGGTCAGGGAGGGAATGAGTTCCACAGTCGAGGGGCAGCTGAGCAGAAGGCCCCGTCGCCGATGATGACTATCGCAAACCCTATCATCATGCACTGAAAGAAAATTAGTTCACTATATAGTCCCCTAGCCTGGCTAATAAGCCAGACTCAAATCACACTGTCGTGTGGTATTTGAGTCTGGAGATGCTGTGTATGGATCTTGTTTCCCGGGGGGGCGGGTTCAAACATTTTCTCTTTGACGCAATTGGTCAGAGCTACTGTCAGTCAAAGGTCTCAAGCATTGAACGTCACTGTACCAAAGCCCGCCCATATTGCATACCGTGTCCCGATTGGCCACACCACTTCTCTGGTGTAGGAAATGAGCCTCTCCAGACCGTAATCCGCCGGCAGGCAATTTTTTTTTTGCCAACGGCTGATTCAGTCTGGCTTATTAGCCAGGCTAATAGTCCCCTACATTATATGACTCCCTATATAGGCAGTATAGGGAGTAGTGAATGAGTAAGTGATTTAATTCGGACACAGCCTTTGATATCAAACTGCAGAAACAACGATGGTGGTCTGGTCTGTGAACTTCAAAATTCACTACAGGAGCTACAGTATATTATCCACCGTTACAAATACAACAATATCTGTCATCTTATCAACACTCTTTTTGCCAGAAATGAATGTGTTCCATACAATTTGCATCCGTGAAGTGCCATTGATCGGCGAGTTATCTTTCCCTCTCTCTCGCTCTCTCTCTCGCCCTCTCACTTTCTACCTCTTTCCCACTCAGTCACTTAGTCACAGCTAGTCTCTCTCTCTCTTTCACTTTCACTTTCACACACTCTGCTCTCTGCCTCATCCCCTCTCACGGCTTGTTCTGTCCAAATTCAGTTTGCAGTGGGGGAAATCCGTGTGAAATGCTGTCCCTTCCCAGCACGTCCCACCACAGATTCAACATGCTTAATCATGTGGTCTGGTCCCGCTAATGCCTGGCTACCACCACCACAGTGCAATGGCAATACAATTTACAATTTAGACATTAAGGCAGACGCTCTTAATCCAGAACGATTTACAGTAAGCAAGAACAACACATGGTAATACATCAAATACAAAGAAATAGTCATCAAGGATCATAAGCAAGCTGGGAGCCAGCTAACAGAATCTGTCTAACAGCAGAATATCTGTACAATCAAACTATGAGTATAATATACACTATGGAGTGCTATGTCTACATAACAAATGCTATCTAAATTACACAAGTTTAGCCTTTGCATACGCCTGTAAGGTCGTTGAGGCAAGTGCTACGGCAAGTGCTACGGGCTAGGATGGAGTCTGACTTTAGGGCATTCACTTCTAGTCATTTTTACTAGTTGACTAGTTGCCTAGTTTACTAGTCGACTAGTTGTTTAACTACCTATTAAGTAAAAAAAATAAATCAGGAACCCCCCCCCCCCCCCCTTTTTTTTTCTTTTTGTTATCGACTAGTACCAACAAGGTCGACTAGTGGATTTACTAGTCGACTAGTTGAATAGTCGACTAGTTGCTTAAAGGTATATTCAGTGATTTTACTTAATTCAAATATCACTTATTTTTTCTTTTTTTCTGGACAATCCTCCCTACTATAGAGTGTGCTGACCATATAAGGAGTTCCTCCCTGTCCCCAGTGAGCCCCTGGGGTCAAAAAACCCTAGTTTCAGTTTTGGTGGCGGGTGGCAAAGCCTTCATCCAATCAGGATGAGAGGGGCCTTCCTCCAATCATGATCGACTGGGGGCGGGCCTTGGTGCACATGCTGTTGGCCTGTTGCACTTCCCCCCACTGTAGAGTGTGCATGTGCACATTTTGTTACCGGGGCGGACTGGGTGGTTTTCCAAATCACCCAAATCACTGAATGCTCCTTTAATGCCCTACTTTGAAGTAGAGATGTCCCGATACTGTATCGGTATCGGGAAAAGTATCGGATCGGCCCTTATTTGTCATATCGGGTCATATCGGTATCGGTGAAAATGCCAGTCTAACCACAGATCCAACACAGGGTAAGGGGTTGACCCTATGGCAGGTAAATAAAATTTTGGGAAATGTGGAATTTGCTTTGGAGTTTCCCAAACTGCAAGTGCACATTTGAGTCTGCTATAAACACAACACGAGATATATAACTAGATAGCTATAAACACAACATTAAATCACGACACTGGTATCGGTATTCGGTATCGGCTAACACAGAAATTGGGATCGGATCGGAAGCGAAAAAAGTGTATCGGGACTAGGCATGCCGCGGTTTACCGAATTTCGGTAATACCGCGACAGGAACAGCCACGGTGTTGATACCGTGAGATTTCCGAGCTTACGGTATTTTAATACAGCGTTGGTGGGCGGCGCATGCTGCGCGCATGCAGTGCAACGCCACTCCCAGACTAAGGCAAAACATTTATTTTCACCACACAGCTGCAGTAGATTGAAAAGTTGCTTCCTACCTTTGAGTTAGTGTTGCTGAAAGACACCCAGATCCAATTGTATATTCCATATTTCCACATGTACTAAACTAAAAGTGTGAACTGTCAAGTGTCAACACAGAGGCACGCAGTTGTGAGCATGCGCAGATTGCACTACCTCTGCTCCAGCGTGCAGGGTACAAAACGGCCATTAGGGGGATGGCTCCCCCTAATGGCCGTTTTGTACCCTGCACGCTAGTACAGTGAAATACAGTGGGGAATAGCTATTGATTCATTGATTGAATACTTTATTGGCAGAAATGTAATCAGTATAGGGTACAGTCAAACACAAGTCCAAAGGGATCACTGAAAAAAGTCCTTGCAGTCTTGTTTCCATTCGGTCCTGGGTAATCAATTCATAATCATGACAAGTCACATGACAAATAACAAAATTCAAATTATCATAAAAGGTAAAAATAAAAAAATAAGATATGTAGGCCTACAGGTTGGGGAACAAAGAAGGGCTTATAAGGAGGTGGGGGTAGTCACTAGACATAGGTGGGGGGGGGGGGGGGGCAATCTTTTTTTTTTTCTTTTTTTTTATATAAATACCGTGGAATACCGAGGTATAGGTTTTCAATACCGGCACCGTACCGTACTGTAAAATCTCATACCGTGGCATGCCTAATCGGGACATCCCTACTTTGAAGAGGTGAGTTTTCAGACTATGGTGGAATATTGGGAGTGAGTCTGGCCCGATTGCCCAATAACTGCTTGTTGTCTTTAGTGGATACAGTTTCACTCATTGTCCTCTATGATCATAACGTATTCCACTGTCTCTAGTTCTCTTTGTTTGTAATACTATCTCCTTGTTTATGGCTAGCAAACAGAGAGTCCAAAACAATAGCTCTCATTTCACTGAGGCAGCAATTGTTTTCCAGAGTAACTGTCATGACAACACATTTTGCTATTATTATTGTTTGACAGCTGAATGAGTTCTCAACATTCTTTCTTTTTTATTTATTTATGTATTTATTTGTTTGTTTGTTTATCTATCTATCTATCTATCTATCTATCTATCTATCTATCTATCTATCTATCTATCTATCTATCTATCTATCTATCTATCTATCTATCTATTCATCAATAATTGAGTATTCAGAAGGACTTACTGCTGGAACAGGGCCATTATCAATCAATCAATCAATATTCACAACATAGTTACAGGTAAAAGTGGGTGAAATTCTTGTTTGTGCACGCTCTCAATTTTGCAGTTGAAAGAGAAGTAAAATACAATAGTGGTGTCTCAAGTCTATGACTACACATTGCATACATGCATATATATTGCATATATACATTATGGCCATTTGTACAGTAGTACGAGTGGGGTTTCCCATGCACCAGGTACAGTACGTGTTCATGTCTTTCCTTTGTCTTGTTTTGTGGCACCACCCAGACATTCCTATGACCAGACCCAAATGAGCTGTACTGCATGCTTCGCTAGCAACAATAGCAGTGTTTTATTCTCCCTTCCATCTTCTGATTTCATCTCCCTGCAGGGTAATACTGTGTGCCTCGAAATGAAACACCAGATGGGTGCAAATCACTTTCAAGTTACGCTCTGCCTTACACACAAAGCAAAAAGAATAACAGTGCCATATAATTTCAGTGTTAGAGCTCTTTGGTAATTTGTAAATCAATGGACAAATAAATGGTATACTGTAAAACTTACAAATGGGGAATTAATTGGAGAAAAGATAGAGATGGAGAGATGGCCTGGCGGGGGTTGAGAATAAAAGCTTGACACGAAAGAAATTAATCCTCAATCTCCACTGCGCCCACTGACTGCACCTTCACTATTGCAGGCTCAAGCTGTCTGGTCCATTCATGAATCACTAGAGCTGGGAGACGAGCAGGAAAAAAACCACCAGCTCTCATAAATAAAGCAGGAACCTACTAGCGTCTGCCACTGACTCACCCAGCTCTGTTCTGATTCAGTTTGGGGAATGGGGAAAAAAGCCTGACAAACCTACCACAGAGACTAGAGAAAACCTGCCACTACTGCGTTCAGTCTAAAAACAGTAAACCTGGTTCCTATTACCCAGCGGTATTCTCCGGCTATCGGCTAACACCGTGGGATGAGAAGAAACACTTTGCTTATAGAAGAAATGAGATGCAGATAAAGGGAATATTAAATCACACGTTTAATTTCCTGCTATTGATTCACGATGGGCACCTGAATTTATTACAAGTATACTGTCTTTCTGCTCAGCCTACAACATACTGCATAGTTCACATCAAAATGTCAGTAAAATGCCAGCAGGAGGAGGGGGGGGGGGGGGGGAGGCATTCTTTCATACTCTGCCAATGTTTGAAGAGAAAAACATGACTGAATTCCTTGAGTGGTTGCTCATAATCTCCATCAAATAGCAATGCTCGCAACCCAAGCATATCTGATAATCTACACTGTTTGAATT
Source organism: Electrona antarctica (assembly GCF_951216825.1). Taxonomy (NCBI): domain Eukaryota; kingdom Metazoa; phylum Chordata; class Actinopteri; order Myctophiformes; family Myctophidae; genus Electrona; species Electrona antarctica. The sequence continues at coordinate 43,666,490 of NC_136789.1, read as the reverse complement.
TCAATGGCAGTAAATCCCATCCAGATAAATCTGATCATTTCCTGCTTCTCAAAGTTGTCACCCATACCGTAAGCAGTCAGCTTAAATCATATTTTAAATTCTGACATGTTGTGTGTACATGTGATAGAACAGTGTACCTTTTAAAACAGCATGTAGCCTCTCATTTCAAACGGTTGATGTAGTATCTTTGTTAAGCTGACCTTAAGTGGATATGTTTTGATTGCTTTTAACAACACAATGTCAACGTGCGCAGCCATGAGTAAAAACAATTTAAGGAAAAAATGAAAAAGGCCAATTGAATGAAAAAGACCAATAGAGGGGAACAACAGGAATCACAATATGGGACAACATTAAATTGAAAATACAAAGTATTGTATCATTGGAATTCGAGCATTCCTCTCGCTGATTCTCTCTCTCTCTCTCTCTCTCTCTCTCTCTCTCTCTCTCTCTCTCTCTCTCTCTCTCTTGTATGCATATGGCTCAGTTAGTTTGCAGTGAGGTCTGTCTGCTGTGTCCACATGGCCACGACGTATAGCAGACTAGAGGTCAAACCCTTGCAACGTGTAGATGGACGGGGTCAAACAACATGATCTGTATTTATCTGTGGGCTGCTGCTCTGGTGCTGTAAATGTGAATTTAAAGCCTCTTTATCCTCTTTTTCTCCAGCTCTACAAGGTAGGAGATCACATGCATCTCTCCACGCTTAAGCCAGAGTCTCAACAGCCCAGTGGGCTATCTGTAATACCCACGACCCTCCCGGTTTCCTTTTTTATTTTCTCTCATGTGGGAAGGTGGGTGTACAATAAACGTACCCACCACTCAGGTTCCTTATGTCGCTAGTGCAGCATCTGTCTTTGGTGCCCAACAACTTCATTCACAGATTACCTGTTCACTCTGAAAAATTATCAGGTAATTGAAGATAACACCAATTCAATTTCCAGATAATAACATGTCACTGCTCATATTAAGATTGCATAATTATTGGGCCTCAGAATCTATAGGCACATTTAGGACTTATTCGCGCATGCACACACACGCGCACACACACACGTCCCGTTCCGTGCCGTACACACATGCACATGTAAATAGAGACAGATGGAGACGTGGAAGAGATGCGCCTTCATGTGGAAAAGTGTCTCATGGACATTGATATTTTGTTAACAGATTAGGGGGTCTAAAGCACATCCTGTGGTTGCTATGCATCGATGTTATGCATTTGTTTACTAATTCATGCTTGCCACGATAAGCATGAAATGCACAGTCCACAATCTAGTTCTTGTTCAAATCAATAGCCCACTCAAAGCATTGTGATATTGAGAGGAGAGCATTGTTGGCTCCGTTGTAGGGAATCAGCCCTCCAAGTGTTCTTAGTAATTATGGAACGTTTCATCCTATAGATAAACTAATGACTGTCCATTTTATGAGAGCAGGATCCAAAGAGCCACCTGCTCCCTCCATTTGGCCATGTGAGTGCATATGAATCGATGCTACAGTGCCATTGACAAACAAAACTGTGTTTTGGATTGTAAAGGGCAGATTTGAATGAGTTTGACGGCCTGGTCGGCTTTGATACTGATCTGGGATTTTCATTTCATCTCGACGAACTGACAGTTCGAAGCAAGTTGTGCATGTATTCATTGCTAAAAATATCTGCTGATGCCGAGAGAACATTGAGATCTCAGGGAAGCTTGTTGATCATTGCTTGTGCTCATTATTCTTATGGCTCCTGAGCCTACATAAAGCTCCTCACCACTGTCACCTCATTGTAAGGATTGCTTTCTAACATGACATTATACAAGCGCACAGAAAGCGAATGTAACATGTAACGGAATCTATTTTGGCAGTCTGTTCTGTAACGACACAAACAGACTTCATAGGGAATAAAGGGAGTGGGGGGTGGGGTGGGGTGGGGGGGGGGTGGACTGGAGGGGGAGGCAGGGTGGAATCATAGACTGTCACAACCATGTCTGTCTAAGCTTCAGGAATACAGGAAGCTAATGCTGTCTGATGTATTAACCATGAAGAAGGGGGCAGTCTCTCTCTCTCTCTCTCCATCTTTATTCTATAGTCGTGTGTGTGTGTGTGTGTGTGTGTGTGTGTGTGTGTGTGTGTGTGTGTGTGTGTGTGTGTGTGTGCGTGTGCGTGTGCGTGTGCGTGTGCGTGCGTGCGTGCGTGCGTGCGTGCGTGCGTGAGACTGTGTGTGACTGTGTGTGTGTGCGCGCACTCAGACAAGGGAAAGAGTGTGGGGAATTGGGGGTGTTTGATGTATTAATCATGCATATATGTGATTGAGGGCTGCATGCTCTGATGGGTTGGGTGAGCACTGAAACCATCTTCAATCAGGGTCTCATTTAGGTCCCTTTGTGAGAGTGCCGAACAGTGTTCAGTTAAAAAAATAAGTGGAGCTTTTTAAAACAGGTGCATTTGTGAATGCACGCACATGCGTGTAGCCGTGCATGCATGTGCGTGCATGCATGTGCATGCATGCATGTTCGTGCATGTGTGTGGGTGGGTGCTGGGTATGAGAGTCCGGTGTCTCTTCATTTTATTGTCCTTGTTATATTTATTATAGGCTCTGTATTCTATGTTGCCTGGAATTTACGTGATATCTATGAAGTAATTACACTGTAAGTGGACACAGATGAAAGCGGAGCTTTCTGTATTAGTTAATCAATAATTCAACAGCATGGATGTATGACACGTATGTGATCCATATACTGTACGATCATGTTTCACCAGCTCTTACAGTATACCGTGGGTCTCATTTGAAGGGAGCTGAGCATCCATCTACAGGTGTACGTCATTCAAAATGCTGTGACTAGTTTGTCGTATGCAGGATGTCTGTCCACTGCATTCAGCAGTGTTAATAAAGGTGCTATTAACACACAGAAGAAAATAATTTACCTTTACAAAATTATTGTTCTCCCCCACTTCATGCACAAAGTTTAAAGTAAAAAGAACTCTTAGTATCTACAGTTTAATCCATGTCCCTGTGGATTACACATTTATTTAGTTTGACACTTTAATTTACTGCAAAGCTCCATCTCTATTGTTGCCAAGCAACTCTGCTGTTGTGCAACACAGTGAATCTGTATAGATCTCTCAGCTGCATAGTGCTGCTAATTTGGCACTCCTTTAAGAAGACATTGTTCTCTTCAATGTACAGATAAGTTTGTGTTTGTCCAATCTTGCCATTGAACCATTATTTTGGTCCCCTGTGCATTATAAGATGCAATATAAACAATAACATTTGTCAATTAACTTAGTCGAGACAGCTTAGTCGAGACAGCTTAGTCGAGACAGTACGCACAAAACAATCCTCAGTGTTGTTGAGTTGAGAGAATACAAAATGAAACAAGAACTCTTACTGGTCCATTCGGTTGAAACAAGAACTCTTGCTGGTCCATTCGGTTCCATTTGTATACTCAGAAATAGGATCCAGCATTTTACAGATACAGCTCTTAAACACACCAACCCAAGACTCAAGCATCTATGCAAGAGTATCATAGAGTCAAGTTGACGCATCTATCAGCTGTATGCTGCTAACACGAGGTGACAGCATGGCCCACAGTATTTAAAGGTTCATGGCGCTTGTCCTCTGATAGCTACGATATGACATGATGAGCCATAAATATGCCAGATATGATTCAAATGAGCTCTGAAAGGATATGGCAATAGAATATTCATGCTTGATATTCTGCTTTGGGGTTCGCTGCTGTCAGAAGCCCATTGTGTCGCTATTCAACTAAATTTAATCAGCTGTTTAATCAGATCTGTCGTCAATATCATGCTATATCTGTATCAACAGTGTTTACTGTATAGCTCACAGCATTAGCAAAGCTTCAGGGAGATTATGACTAACACAAATCCACGCATATTCTCCAACATGTCATAATGAGTAATTCTCTATTAGGTCCTTATGGCCATATTTGTTTTTTTGATGTCAAGATGATTTCTTGTGATACACTTACAGAATGTCAATCATGCCAAATGCTAAAGGAATCTAGTGTGGTAGTGGGCTCTAACAACCACAACGCCCCCATCTTAAATTAATCTAGTGTGGTAGTGGGCTCTAACAACCACAACGCCCCCATCTTAAATGAATCTAGTGTGGTGGTGGGCTCTAACAACCACAACGCCCCCATCTTAAATTAATCTAGTGTGGTGGTGGGCTCTAACAACCACAACGCCCCCATCTTAAATGAATCTAGTGTGGTAGTGGGCTCTAACAACCACAACGCCCCCATCTTAAATTAATCTAGTGTGGTAGTGGGCTCTAACAACCACAACGCCCCCATCTTAAATTAATCTAGTGTGGTAGTGGGCTCTAACAACCACAACGCCCCCATCTTAAATTAATCTAGTGTGGTAGTGGGCTCTAACAACCACAACGCCCCCATCTTAAATTAATCTAGTGTGGTGGTGGGCTCTAACAACCACAACGCCCCCATCTTAAATGAATCTAGTGTGGTAGTGGGCTCTAACAACCACAACGCCCCCCATCTTAAATTAATCTAGTGTGGTAGTGGGCTCTAACAACCACAACGCCCCCCATCTTAAATTAATCTAGTGTGGTAGTGGGCTCTAACAACCACAACGCCCCCATCTTAAATTAATCTAGTGTGGTAGTGGGCTCTAACAACCACAACGCCACCATCTTAAATGAATCTAGTGTGGTAGTGGGCTCTAACAACCACAACGCCCCCATCTTAAATGAATCTAGTGTGGTAGTGGGCTCTAACAACCACAACGCCACCATCTTAAATTAATCTAGTGTGGTAGTGGGCTCTAACAACCACAACGCCACCATCTTAAATGAATCTAGTGTGGTGGTGGGCTCTAACAACCACAACGCCCCCATCTTAAATGAATCTAGTGTGGTGGTGGGCTCTAACAACCACAACGCCACCATCTTAAATTAATCTAGTGTGGTAGTGGGCTCTAACAACCACAAAGTCCCCATCTTAAATTAATCTAGTGTGGTGGTGGGCTCTAACAACCACAACGCCCCCATCTTAAATGAATCTAGTGTGGTAGTGGGCTCTAACAACCATCTCAGACTGAGATGCACCTGTCCTGTACATAAAGGGTTTGTTTACATTACTTCACCTTGACATGCATGCCCATATACTGTAACTGGAAATGGCAAATCAATACTTTACGGCTCTGAAAGATAGTTTGTGCTTTGCATCTAGCAGGGCTTTTAGGACTTTAGAGATAACGACAATACAAAGACTATAACTATAAAGATAATGATGTGAGTACCCACACTTTCGTGTATCGTCGGATGGCCAGCTCAACGTTGTGTAGCCATGTCCTCGTCGCTGGTCCGGCGCCAAAGAGGCAGGATTCTGAAGGTAGTCTGTATAGGGAGCAGGTGGTAATTATATATTCAGCAGTCTGCTGAGACTCTGTTTGCCAAAGCCTCACTTCTTCACAGATGATTTGAAGCGGCCGTTTCCAGTACCTAGGCAGGTCAGGCAGCAGGGTCCATTGACCGCATTGGTAGGTCTTCACCTTTGATGCAATCAGCATTCACACTGCTGAAAGACAACATTCTGCAAAACATGTTGTTCATGAAATCGCTCTGAAGGTGATATTGTTGCTATCGTTATCGTCATTATAGTCGTGGTGTGGATTCCTCCATGGCGCCATCCACTTGAGTTGGGAAAATTCAATTCATAGTTTTCTTTGTAGTTATGTAAATTATTACACTGCCATCTCTGCTTATATGCATAATAAAAAAAATCTATTTTGATGTTGGATTAAGTTGTGGACATCTAAGCAGCGGGTCCATTTCAGATCAGATGCTATTTCGGTTTGAAGAACACAGGGAGGACCCATTTCAATTGTTGGCTCTGATGATATTGATTTGATATTTTCACGTCAAGATTCTAGGCTGCCCTGCCGTGTGATTGATCACCATTTCAAGCTCTTTCTACCTCAATTGAGTGGGCAGACAGGAGGAGAGAAAGTGAATGGGAATGTTAGTGCTGTGGATGCAAACGATGACATCTTTGGCCCGGACACTCACACAGATGTCAGCCCTCGGTTGCTGACCAGCATCGTACATGATACCCCCTGCCCACCCGCATATTATATTAGATGGGTAATTGAGGCAATATGAGTGGAGAGAGAGAAATGGAGATGGATGAGGTTTGTCTTGTCAGCCAAATGGGTGATGAGACTGGGTGGGACGGCTACAATTGGCGTGCAGTTGGCCAACGAATTAACAGCACTCTCCTCTCTGCCGTGTGTGCGCTCCACTCCTGGAGTCTTCGACACATGGCTAACTCCTGGAGTCTTCGACACATGGCTAACTCCTGGAGTCTTCGACACATGGCTAACTCCTGGAGTCTTCGACACATGGCTAACTCCTGGAGTCTTCGACACGTGGAGCATTTCCCTCAAATCAATGTGATCTCTTGATCCGATGATTTTTGGTGAGCTGTTTTTTTTCTGCCTCGTTGGGTCTCGTCTCTCTGCAGATGGATCAATGGTGAAAGCATGCTCCGGTGGTTGTGGCTGGGCACTTGTAGCCAGCGACAGGAGATGGGAAAAAAAGAAAAGGAAAAAGGTCGCTGTGAATGTAATTAAGGATGATCTTTTGGTTGCCTGATAAGATGAAAGGACGCATGGGGCTGCACATACAGTTACATCAAAAGGATTACTTCCAGTAAAGGAATGAGATGCACACACATTTCCAAAAGCCTCCAGCTCTCTGAATGTATTGCCAATCAGGGCATCTTGGATGCGCTAACAAATGAAGACAGGCGAGACCATGGGAGATGTTATTAATAGCATCATATGTGCGCATGATCACATACTGTACGCACGCACGTGCGCACACATGTGCACACGAGGAGCAAAACACACGCACACATGCGCGCGCGCGCACACACACACACACACACACACACACACACACACACACACACACACACACACACACACACACACACACACACACACACACACACACACACACACACGCAAGAACAGTGGATGCCCAGAAAGAAAGTTTTAAGTATGGTTGAAGGCTTTGTCATCCTTCTCCCCAATCCAATTACGTTCCAGTTCATACAGCTGGAAGTCTACGCATGCTTCCCAGCCAGATGCTGTGGGGATAGAGGTATTAACTCTGAAGATGGGAAGTTTGAGCGGGAGTAAGGTGCCCAGCAGGGAGTGGATATTGAGGATTAATTTCTCTGGCGTCTGGCTCTTAACCCTTCTTCTCCCCGCCCGTCAGCCCACCCCTTTCTCCTTCTCCCCTTCGTTGTAAACTCCCGCTATGACTTTCAGAAAGACATCTGTATCAAAACATTTACAATTTGATGCTCAACATTAACCTTGCTCTAATTAATTTATCCTTCCTGGCTGACATGAGTATGTTGACAAAGGCTGTACTGTCTCATAGACAACTGGCACTGTTTAGTGGCTGCTCAACTTCTACTCTGGGCTCCAGAACATTGTAAATATTGATTGATTCTGCTGCCTGAACTTGAATTGAAAACATCTTCAAATGGCTCCTTCTTGGACAGACTGACTTACTGTCATACTGCAAGCCAAGCCATTCTCATTTCGGCGTGAGGCCCTCTCCCAAACATATGTTGGCACCGACCATCGACTTGAGAAAATGTTTACTTGAACATTTGAACACGTTCAATAAATCGTCCTTTCTAACATTGTTTGGATGTTTGATTACTGCTGAGTGAAAGTGACTGACTGTCACTGACAGTAAGTCAGCCTGGCGATTTCACCCTTGTAAGGAAATTACATGTAAGCATTATTTTGACATAGGATGGAAGCATAACTATCTTCTGCAGTTGTGACGCGGATTTCCTTGGATAATGTGCATCACACCCATTTCCAGCTGAGTCCTATAGCAAGTTCTTACCCTAACCTAAACCACATCTAACCGATACCTAAACTTAATCATATTGTAATGTCCCGGGTGGTTAGATAGGGAATTTCATTTACAAGACCGGCAATTTGTTCAGCTGCTTGACATGTCGCATACATCGGCCAAATACTGCTGCACATTGTGGAAACCTCTCAAGTGTATCTGCCTGAACTAGCTCGCAAGCTACGCATCATTAACTACAGTAGATTGACCCTTTTTGTTTGTTTTTGTTGTTTTTTGTGTTTTTTCATTATGAAAGTGTAGTATCAGGGCTACAAAATGAAGTACCACTCATGGCATTGGCGACAATTAATTGGATTAATCAATCAATCAATCAATCAATCAAAGGTTATTCTAAGAAATCTGAATTGCTAAAATGTTTGCAGCTTGACTGAGAGCTCAACTGTCGGCTCAGGAAGTAATTTAAGTCCATTTAAGAACTAGTAATTTTGAACAAATAGTTTGTGAACAACCAAACACAACACGAGTAACAACTCGCATAGTTTTGCACAGACTGTAATAATAAACATGACAATACGAGTAGAGTAGAATAGAGTAACATTACTGTGCGATCATGTGAGGAGGACTTAACCTGTTTATAGTTTATATTTATATGCATTATTTTCACATTTACAAGCCCATCAATATTACTAACGTTGAATAGAGGAAGGGAGCGCTGCTGTGGTCCTTTGTTTGTTGAACTGAATACAGGTGCTCGTTAAAGGTTAAATCATGAAAATAATGATGAGAGTGAGGTGAAAAAAGCCTCACTGGAACAGAGTGCCTTGGATCCTCTTCTTTATTCCCATCAATATTACTGTTACAATGTCTGAGGAGACCAGAACAAAGTGTTTCTACTCTTATACCGTACACAAGATGTAATAATAAAGAAACCTTGAACCATTCCGTTCTGACTTTTAGGTTCAGTAAGCATTTGATGATTAAAAATCTGTATTTAACACATTTTTGGCCAAAATCTGATTAGACAGTATATTTTGCAGTCAAGTGGACTGCAGTAGGATGACCATCTGCTTATTTTGCAGGGTCACTAATTAGTGAAAGCAACAAAATGCTAAAAAGTTCTCTGAGCCAGAATCATCCTGAGAAGAATTATCTTGTCTAGGAGGCGTACAGTACACTTATATAGTAAGTTATACAGTACACTTATATAGTAAGTTATATAGTAAGTTGTACAATGGTGTCGCATGCCGAAAATCTACAAGCTCACAGTCACAACTTTGTATCGCAACTTGTAGATTGATCAGTGTGCAACACCAAAGTATCTCCTGCCACACTACAATGCCCCAAGCAGGTGTAATAAGCTACAAACAACTATTTGATTATGGCCAATCAAATGGAAGCATAGTTAAATGTGAGGTGTGGCAGAAGGCTAGCCAGCGAGCTATCAGCTGGTAACAATCAAATCCTATCAGTGTCACTTAGTAGCTTTCACCCTGCACAAAGCAAAGCGCTGTGGGATTTGTTCAGATGGAAAGGTTTTTATCCAATCACCATTTGTGCAGTATGGACTGCATTTGCCTCACAATTATAAAAAAAAATAATATTGAATAGAATCCTCCATTCCAATTATCAACTTTTCTCTTTTTTGAGAATTGATATACCCTCTAGAGTCTAGACACACAAATATATATTACAAAAATCCTTTTCTTTTTTAATCGAGAGAGAGAGAGAGACCAACATTCATATATACTTTCATACGTGTATATATACACATTAGCAGTAGCCTAGAATGTCAGTGGGCGTTAATGTTCCAACTCTTGCCAGAGATTCTTTAAGTTCGTTTGAGTTTAAACTGCGGGTCAAATAAAAGGCAGTGGGTTGAATGGACGGATGTCTGGCGAGGCTCGGTTCATTCTGAATAATGCCCCGAAGCAGTGAGCAGTGAGCTGACCAGAGCCTGTTCCTCCTGCCTCCCACTTGAGGTGTGTTCTATGGTGAGAAGTGCTTTAATGGAAGAGAGAGAAGGGCAGAGGGGCAGCGAGAGAGAGAAGGGGTGGGGGGGGTGGGGGAGAGAGAGAGAGAGAGAGAGAGATCCATAGCTCAGTGTTGGACAGAGGGCTGACAGAGAGCTTTTTGTCCGAGGGTGATACATTCACACCAGCTCCTCCACATCCTGTCATACGGACTGGCGTGAACAGTCAGATTTGTCATTAGATGTGGCACTTACATTCACACTCGGTGGGTCCTGCTGCAGTAATACTCGGTTTCTACTGTGAAAACATTGTGGTATTCAAGGCCAATGTACTGTAGCTACCCACTGTCAAGTGCACCCATTTCCCATTATGTTTGGGGGCTAGACGAAAATAAGCGGCAACAACGACCGTGAGGTTTCAGAGAAGTCACTGGTCAGTACCATTAGGGGGCGATGTAAATTGGTTTCCAATGTGTTCATCTGAAATGTTGTCTTTCTCAATTTCCACTCACAAATTGCACGTGAATAAAGAGACCCCTGTTCCTCATCCGATCCCTCCGCTGTCTGATCGCTTTATCGTCCACTCAAACCAGTGCTGACTCCTCGGCAGCCCCACCCCCCACCCGACAATGTCCCTCCATCCCCCTCCCCATCGTGTTCCCTGGTTTTGTGGTAGCTGTGTCTCTTTGATAATCCAAGACTCTTTGAAGACTCCAATTCCACGCTGCTTGCCTTCAAGCAATTGCACCTACAAAAACAACTGTGCGTGTGTGTGCGCGTGCACACATTAGAGCGAAAGAGGGAGTTTGAGTGAGAGAGGGAGAGAGATGGAGAGGGGGAGAGAGAGAGAGGGGGAGAGAGAGGGAGAGAAGAGAGCAGTAGATGGGACGAGAATAACGGCCATAATAGTGGAATGGAAAATAAAAACAGTTCCATGTGCAGTTCCTTTGCTTCCGCTTTGCCCTCAATGATTTTATGCTAGCTGCATATCTGAGAGGTGCACTCCTTCATTGTCATATTTGTTGGTGCAGCTCATTTTTCCTATGCCTTCAGAGGCAGCAGTTCATTGATTCACACCCACCCATACACACCCAGTGTGCCAGCCACAGCCAGAACATATTCAGAAATGCTGAAACTAACAGAGAGAGCCAGGTCTTACATTTGGAGAAGTCAGACAAGGTGTCAATTGAAAGCGTTTCTATGCAGTTTTGAACCAAGTCCTACAGCTTTAACAAAACTAGCATAACACCAAGTACAGTAAGCTTTGTATCCATTATGACAGTGCAGCAGAGCGTAACTTCCCCTTTTCTTTTCTGAGATAACAGTTTTGGTTTTCTTTTGTATATTGTTTGCATATTCTATTCTTTAGTTCCTAGATTTTCTGAGCTACTGTCTTTGTGCAGGAGTTGCAGAGAGACGCAAAATAATTAGCGAAACCTAAATTGTCTCACTAATGAAAAATTATAATTGCAAAAAAACTATGACCATTTTGCATTAATTTCCCTCTCCTACTCGCAGTAATTCTGCCGTTATTTCTTTTCACCTTCCCACAAATCTCTCTCCCCATGCCTTTCCGTGTCTTCATTGTTTCAGGCTCAATCTTTGCTCTGCATTCTTCCATGTTGCTCTCTCTTCCTCCCTTTCTGTCTCTGTCACTCTGCCTCTAGTTGGCAGAGGGCTTGCCACTGGGATTTAGACGAAATTGAATTGAATTATGAAGGAATTTCTCCGCAGCACGATTGGCATCATTTCCCCCACACAATAGAACATCATTCTCATATCTCTCAGTGTGGGGGGAATGAAAATAGGCCGTGCACCATTCTTTCTCTCATCCTTTTAAATTGAATTTTTCATATCACAGGGGCACGGAGACATCAGCCGCTTCCTATAACATGTGCAGAAAACCCATTTCATAACATTGGAAAGGCACATAACTGTGATTCAATGGGAAAAGACTTGACTTCCAGCTGCAGTGTACTGCATACCTCAACATGGAATGATAAATGGTGCCACATGGGTTTCCTGCAGCATGAAAAGTTGAAAGTATTCCAATAAAATGGGCTGTATTTGTTTGGCTTCGCAACCAATTTAAAGCACTTCACTGTAACCTAAATGAAATTTAACGTCTTTCTACTGACCCCCACTCATCTCCTGCTCTGTCTTTCTTCCCCCTGGGGCATGTCATTTCTTTTGTGCCTTTGTGTTGCACTCACAAAGGGCTAGTTTGTATTGTGCATCATAGGCATTGCCTTGAGGCCAGACAAGGGTGACGGAGATGAACGAATTATGTATGATTATTTCTGCCTGCGAACATGTACAGTAGTTTACACGTTTTTCTTTTTCATTTTTTTAAGCATCTTTGGAAACTGACAAATATTGGGGCTAATTGGTTTGTTTTGTCACTGACAGAACACCCTACTGCTCCCCGTCTTCAGGAATAAAATGGAGCAGGTGTCATGTAGTGCATAAGCAGTACTGACTAGCTAAGTTAGAGAAGTTATTCAGGGACCCTGATAAAAAATTTAAATAAACATTTAGATTTCATATTAATGATCATACCAACAGTGTAGCACCAGAACCCCCTCTAAAATGAGATGATGCATCTCAAGGGGGTTATCCTTGGTACTATACGTATATACACCAGCAACCAATATTGCAGTATAATTTATTACAGATTACCATTTAGAAATACTGTTTAGCTTCAGCTTTTGCTGGCAATTTGGAGTTTACAAACAGCTTATTGAAGTTCCCTTGGTAATAGAATCAAACAGCTGGGAGTGACTGTCATTTTGACTGGACTTTGACAGAAAATAGCTTGAGCCATCACAGCTATACTGTAGCCTTGTCACGCTTTTGTCATGCAATCAGAAACGGTCTGTTACTCTACATAAGAACCCATTCGTTTTGCTAGATTTCAGTTATGAAAAGTTTTGCAAGCTGCTTATTTTATTGCTCATGAAGTGTATTATTGAAGAATTTCCCATGGACATTCATGAATAATAAAAAACAATTGCTCTTGCTATTTTACAGTGGCACTGGTACCATGCTGTAGTCTAGCATAATTATGGTCTAACATAGATCATAAAAAAAATCAAAAGTAGCAGATCTACAAGCTCACAATGCATCACGACGCAACATGTTGTGAGCTTGTAAATCAGCTATCTTCACTGCACACACCGACACACAACGCAGTATGAATCAGGCTTAAAGATATGAGACCACATGCTTGTAACCTAAATAGATTGTGAGCCTGGACTGAATTGGTGGAATGCTGGCTTTGTGTTTTTGTGTGTGTACATGGTATGTGTGTATTCATGTGTGTGTTTTGTGCGTATTGTGCCTTTAGCAAGGATTTTTCATTTCATTCTTCCCAGCTCTGCCGTAATTGCCTCCACTGTGAAATGACCTGGGAGCCGCAGCTGTTAATTGTAGCATCACATTTTATCCGTTTACCTTTCCTAAGGCAAGAATACCTCTGCTGCCTCATGGAAGCTTCTTGTTCCACTTCCAAATTGTTGGCAATATAGCCATTATCTGAGTTCAGGTCGGCTATTCTAGCTATTTGCCTTAGCACCCCACCTCCCAAAAGTTTAAATGAAACTTGCATCGTTGTGCATTACTCCCCCAAGAGAAATTCTGAATAATCAGCATGCTGCTCTGGATATTAAGAACCACCCTAAACGATGTTGCTGTGTAATTACAAAGAATACTCTAACACACTATATTTTGCAGTGGAGTAAGTATTTTTTACATAATGAGCCATTACATTTATGAGGTACTTTAAATATTAATGCCACTGTGGTTGGCGACTAGAACTGCATACTGTATACAGGACATCATAATGGACATCTGTATTTACTTCTGGGATATGAAACTGCATATCAAATGCTATAGTCATTGGCATTGCCACTGCCACATGACCTTGTCTCAGTCGATATTTCGTAAACGGTAAGTAGTCTGTATTTCTATAGTGCCTTTTATTCAAAGCACTTTACAATGTGCATTTAAATTCACCCATTCACACACAAGACCATGCAAGGCAGCAACCTGCTCATTGCGAGCAGGTTCGCGGTTCCGTGTCTTGCTCAAGGACACTTTGACGTGAAGCCACGCTCTACTACCTTGTGAGCAACTGCCACTGCAATGTATGAATTATACTGAGTGTAATCCAAGCATATAGATATAGTTATGTAGCTGCTGGCTGATTGGCACAATACTGTACCACTGGGCTGTTTCTTCCATAATGCATGTCAAGAGCATATCGCCGCTGACAGGCGAGAAACCTTGTACCTTTACTTCAGGAAATTGAAAAAATAACCTGTGTTGGATGGATCCAATTTAGTTATTATTTGGTCACAAGCTGTTGTTAATATACTTTTCATTGGATTTACAAAAGGTAATACATTATCCGCACGCCACTCTTGCTTCCCCCAAAGTGAATTGAATGGTTTGTGGGTTGTCTATTCTTTTCTTGTACTATATATTTGTTTATCCTTCACACATTGAAATTCTCTCTTGGTCTGCGCAAATATTTACAAAACCCACAGACAAACAACTTTCAACCTGGTGTCATTGTGATTATAGGTGAAAACATTCTACAAGCTCACAACACTTGAATTGCAGACGGTGCTTTGTGAGCTTATACATTGGCTGCTTTCGCTACTTTTGAGTGACACTGACAGAAAATGAAGGTGGCAACTTGTTCCCAGACCTTATTCAGTACATCCTGATTAGTCAAACTGCACATGTATCCCAGGATTCAAGAAGGCCAGAGGGCACAAGAGACTGACTTAAAAGACTAAAAAACGTGAACTTCCCTAAACCTGCCGTTTTGTTAAATGCCTGTTCGTTCTCTGAGAAAGTGTAGCTGCTGACGGCAAATCTCTCAACTACCTGCACAAGTACTGGTAGCCTTCGCATGCTGGCAATCACTGAGACTTTAGCCCATTGAGACCTGGAACGCATCCATGTCACGTTAGCGTTTAACCACATTAACCATTAACCCATTTTGGGGCGGGAACCTCTGTTGGTGTTTTAAACATTGTTATAATTTAGCTATTGAAAAATAGCAGATCTACAAGCTCATAGCGCGCCACCGAGTGGCGCGCTATGAACTTGTAGGTCTGCTATTTTTGAAAAATCGTTAAAATGTGCCTCAAATCTTTCCGAAAATTGTCATGATTTAGAAAACTTTTTTTTCTTAATTTCGACGTCAGGCCTGAATGGGTTAGTAAGACGACAGGGTTCCTGACAGCAAGGTGGTGCTGGATGGCTCCAGGGCATTTGGGATGGGCTGTTACAGTGTGTGATGGGGAAACATCACGGCGGCAGTGTCTGCCTTCTCATCAGGGATCAGTGGTGCAAATCAGCTATGGCAAGAGACATTCTAGAGACGGTCTAGACTGACTCTGAAAGAATATGCTTTTCACTTCTGTCTGGCTATATTCAGTAGGAAATTCCCTGTGTTTTTTTGTGTTTTTTAATTGCCATTTAGCTCAGAATCATCTTTATAAGTAAAAAAAGTGGGTGTAATTTGTTTTTGTGCATAGTTCCCATCGTGTTATTTAGAGAGAGAGAGAGAGAGAGAGAGAGAGAGAGAGAGAGAGAGAGAGAGATAAGAGATTAAGGTAATAATGAAAAGCTCGTTCCACACACAAAGCACACTTGTATGGTCTCTCTTAGCTCATTTACAAACGGCACAACCGTACAGTCTCTCTTATCTTGTTTGCTTGGCTCTAGTGAAACCCAGCTAAGGCTGTAGAAATCACTTGACTTCCCATCTTTTTTTATAGTGTGGCTGTGCAAGAGGCTAGACGTGTGCACACACCTCCACTATTTTAGTTTTAGTTTAATGAAAGTAAATCGGACTCTGTTCAAGCTAAAATCTTGCCCAAATTTGGAGTCATAGGTCAAAGGTCAAAGACGACTGATGTTAGACTGACATCACAGGCATCACTTGAAGTCCGAGAGCCCCTAGAGATCCCCTCCGTTCCTATCTGGATCCACATGAATTGATTTCTCTGATTAGCTTGGTTTTTGTAGGTAAATTACAACTCTTTCAGAAATCGGCATTGTTAGCTGTGTATGTACCATCAATACTTTGTTAAATGCCAATCATATTGGACCATAATCTGATCAATGTCAGCCAAAATAATGTCCTCAGTCAAAAGAGAATAAATGTGGTTGTTTAATGAAACAGAGGAATTAAGAGAAGAGGGCACAATTTGTGCTGGGAGAGTTTGAGAGCAAGAGTGTCTGTCCTGTTCTCTTTGTTTTGTTGTTGTCTCCACCAGGCCGAAGGCATGGGGAGAGAGTATGTTTTGCACTCCGTCCGTGTGTGTGTCCGTCCGTCC
This sequence comes from Electrona antarctica, assembly GCF_951216825.1. NCBI lineage: Eukaryota > Metazoa > Chordata > Actinopteri > Myctophiformes > Myctophidae > Electrona > Electrona antarctica. Next base: position 43,650,301 of record NC_136789.1, on the reverse strand, counting down.
GTGTGTCCGTCCTTCCTTCCGTCCGTCTGTGTACAGCTAATCTCCGGCACCGTTAACCCGGTCGATGCCAAACTTTGCACACACACTCCCTGGATGCCAACGATGAACCTCTGCCCTGCATTTTCCAGAACGGCCTGTTATAGCGCCACCATGAGGCAGCTTTTCACATGTTTTACCTAAAACTGCACCGATCTGCGTGAAACGTTGCATGCACACTCCCTAGAGGCCAAGGACAAACCTTTGACCTGCATTTTCTGCATCTGCCTTTTATAGCGCCACCAGGAGGCCGACTTTTGTAAAACACATTTTTTTATATTACTCCTCCAGATTCTGTCCAAAAATCGCACAAATCGTTACACAGTATCTCTATGGTCATGTGCTCAAGTCAGATCTGTCCCATATTTCATATTCCATCCTAATTGGCTATAATTGGCTTTCACAGTTTGCAAGATTGCCCCGTTTTGAACAAAAGCCTCAAATCATGAACGCAGCATGCAATTTACGTGAAATCTTTCACACATTTTCTTACTAGGCTGAGGAATATATCCCACCCTTTTCACATTGGCCTGTTATAGCGCCACCAACAGGTTGATTTTTGCAAAACACATTTTTGGAACAAAATGCCTCAAATCATCCAATTGCCATCAAAGGCAAACATGTTTATATTACTCCTAAACATTTTGCCAAACATCTCACACAGTCCTATCCTCCTGGTGGAGACCTGTGCCCAGAAGGGCACTTTTTCTAGTTTGTTTTGTTTCTGTCACTGTTTGTTTAACTGTTTTTTTTCCCTTGTTTTTTTCCCTCGGATTTATATACCTTTTTTATTTGTATTCACCTGGAACATTTAATTTAATAATTTATCTGTCACTGTTATTTTTCCCCGTTTTATACTGCTTATCTGTCTGTTATATTTTGCAGTTATTTTCAAAATACAAAATGCCTAATAAAAACAGTAGGATATATAAAAAAAGAGAGATGTCAATAGAGGAACGGATGCAGCTCCAAACACCCCAGCAGCAGAGCCAGTTCAACTTGTGCATGAGTGCAAATACAGTCAATGATTGTAATGTTCAGTGATTGTTGTCCTCAGCATGAATGCAGATTGCATCTGCACTAATAAGGGCCAAAACAGACTTCATTAAAATGTTCATTCAAGATGGGCTGCTACAGTAATCCTGTATGCATCTTTTTGACTGAGCATTTTAATTTTATACAATCTGTTAGGATTGAAGTGCAACTGTGACAACAAAGGAACAAGGAAAAATAGAAATGTCGGATGACTGACAGCTTTTGACAAGATGACATTTAGGATTTGGGCTATGGGGTGAAAACAACATAATCATTATCATGTCTGACACAAGTGAACCCTTGTTCTGTGAGCATAGGCCCCTCCCTTCTGATTACCAGTCCACAAGAAAACCTTGGTCTAGGAAAAAAACCCATCATTTCCTCTACTATATTCCTGTTTAATCGGTAGCTGCACTGTGCTCAGACACGGTGAGGTTCAACTCCTGTGCTTATTATTGCGGTTGCTTATAATAGCCTGCTTCTCACTGCATTCATGTGATTTCCATATTGTTGTAAAGTGCTACAATTATTTGAAAATGGGCTCCATCTTCTTCTACCACTATCTTTTCTGACGGTTCACGGAAACCCCAAACTCGAGGACATGCAAAATTAAATAATTGAATTCTTTCAAAATTGAATGTAATTGAGGAAGGTTTCGCATAGGTGAACAAATTAATCAAATGTCATTTAAGCTTTCGCTCTAGGTCAGGTAATACATGTATCTCAGTCTCACATATGAAGATTAATTTCTCTCTTCCCTCCTTTGGTTAAGTACTATTATGAGTGGTGAGAGGATAGTTGTGCAGTATCAAGTATGCAAAAGGTGACTGTCTGTGCAAAGCATTTATGGAAATGAAATTCATAACAAGCAGCTGATGGTAAAATAAAAGATAGTGCTCACTCAAGGGTGACAGGTTCAGGGACATGCAGACCCAAGATTTAAGGCACTAACTATCAGGTTGCAGAATAGAGATAAAAGCCCAGTCCATCTTTCAAAAAAGGTATATACGTTTTTTTGTTGCGTTTCGAATAGATTATGTTCAAGGAGGTAGAGCAGTGGTTTTCAACCAGTGGTCTGGGGACCACCAGTGGTCCTTGAGGGGGTTCCAGGCGGTCCCAGCTAAATGGAGAGTGGGTATAACCAAATGGAATCAATGGACCCTTGTAAATCTTCTTGAGAGTGTAAAATGAAACCAAATGGACCATTTGGTTTCATTCTATGCTCTCTCGAGTTAAATTATTGTTAACATTACTTAATTTACAAGAAGTCAACACAATTACAGAATGTAAAATAATTGTAATTTTGATCAATGTTTGCCTGTATCTCTCCTAATTGTAGCAACATCAACACAGCATGGATTTGTGGGTACAACAATATTCTTTCGTTCTGGGTCTGAGAGGCTAAATGTCATCAAATGGTGGTCCGTGGCTCTAAATAATGGACCTTGATATGAAAAGGGTTGAAAACCAATGCGGTAGAGAAACACAATGTGAAGTTCAGGGCGGTGAGGTATAGTATGGACATGTATATGGGAGTATAGACTAGCTTAGATAAGGGAATTAGGCAGAGGCAACTCTACTTTTTGTGTTGGTCATTAAACTTTATATATGGAAAAGCACTTACCTGGAGAACAAAAGAGCATGCCATGCGCTACAGCTAGCTTGCTGAATGAGCACTGTGGGGATACAGCTGAAAGAGAGCTGATTCACCCATATTACAGCTTTTGGGAATATGGGCCTCATTTATGAAAATGTTCACAAGATCAAGAGATCAGGTTGACTCCTCAATTTTTGCATATGAATAAATCTATGCATGCACTTCAGGGCCGGTTCTAGGGGGGGGCAGGGGTGGGCATAGCCCACCCAAACGTGCGTCCTGCCCACCCAATGTGGGTTCGACTTCGACACCCCACCCGCGCCGGCGGAGTCGCCCCCCTTACAATTCTGTCTGCCCACCTGAATGGGGCTGGCTAAATCCGGCCCTGATGCACTTAACGTTTATTGCATAACAGAGCTCCATAATGTGGCACAAACACATATGACAAACTTACATTTTGTACCATATACATGTCCAATGTTAAACTAATTGTTGATTTGATATAGCCTTTTTTAGCCCCTTCCAGTCTGATTTTGCATCCAACACTTTGCTCCCAAGCAAGAAATGTCCATGGAATTTGCTGTGCACCTTCATGCTCTGCAGCGGATGAGCCCTACTGATTTTGATGACCCAATGGCCTTTCCTCTAGTGCCACTTTTAGTTCAAAATGTCCACTTTTACACAAGACACAGTATGTCATAATTTAATGGGAAGATTGTCATTGCCCATGGCCTTTCCTCTAGACTAGAGCATCCTTCAGTGATGATGCAATGATCCAATATATAACCCTGTGTGTGTGTGTGTGTGTGTGTGTGTGTGTGTGTGTGTGTGTGTGTGTGTGTGTGTGTGTGTGTGTGTGCGTGTGCGTGCGCGTGCGTGCGTGCGCGTGCGCGTGCGTGCGCGCACACTTTTAGACTTGTTGTTCTTACATTGCAATATGTAATACACTTATAGTAGTAATACACATATTACTACTATAGGTTTACAGTACATTTTCTGCCTTGGTTTTCCTTATTTTCACAAATCTTGAAGCAATCTTTTGTCTAGCAGAGAGAATCAGCATTTACACTTTTTTAGTAAGCGTTACTACTAGAAGTAGTAATGTTGTGGGCGGATTTAAGAATTCTGGCCTGTGATCACTGCACACTCTCTCCTCCGCTCTCCATCCTCAGCCCTCCAGACTCTTACTCATCCTCAATCTCTATACTGTACCTCAATGGCCAAACAAACTGTCCACCCTCCAGTCTCCTAGAATCTAATCCTACTGCTCCCCCCTCCAGTCCAAGGCTTTGTCCCTGTCTGCCTGACCACTTCCCCACTCCTGCTTCCATCCCTCCGTCTTGCTGCATTCCTGTAGCCCCCCCAGGCCTGGCAAAGGGATTTGTGCTCCGACTAGAAGGAGAATCTGTTTCCCATCTCAGCAGCCTTAGCTGGTTCTCATACCCAGAGAACATGCTGACTCTCTGGAGCGATGCCTGGAGGAGCAGTTTAAGCAAGGATCCATATTTAAACAACTAAATGGCCTTCCTCCATTTAAATAGTCTCGGAGCCTCTGAGACCTCTAATCATATTCTGAGAACTCGCCTTGTGAATATCATTACTCTGCTTCAGCCATATGAAGCAATATCACGTTTAATTGAAAAATGACAATAGCCATGTGTCTGTTAACCATTGTCCAAATAAATCCATCCTATTACAGGCTGTTATCCAGGTCTGCTGTACGTGCACAACCTAACAACTGAAGCCTTACTTTGTCATACAATAAATAGCCAATCTACAAGTAGATTGGCTATTTTGGAAAACGGTGAACATTTAGAAAACTTTAGAAATTGTTTATATTGGGGGAGAAAGTTTTGTGTATCTTGATATATCCAAAAAAGGGAGGGTGAAAAAAGATCTTTGAAATGTTTTTTATTGGTGGCTGTTATCTGCTTTTAATATTTTAGGTAATGACTCGATGAATTTCCCACTATACTAATGTTTTTAGTACATTATATTCATATAACTGTGGCAAATTGCGTTCGCTAGGTAAAAAGGACATGCAGATGGATAATATTTATTGATAGTATGGTGGGTGAGTGAATTATAGAAATTCAGAGCTGTAAAGGAATATGAACAGTTATGAGAAGAGATGAGGAGGCATCATGAAAACGTTGGAAGCCCAATGAATCAGATTAATGACAGCGTTTTGATAGCACCTATGTACACGCTAAAGGCATCTCTCTATAGCTAGTGTAGACGCACTGAAATGACGACCGACCGTTCCAATCATTGCCAGAATGGATCTGTTTGCCAGAAGAGTGGATGATGGGGGTGGGGGGGAGGGGAGGGTTGGGGGGGGGGGGCGAGTGCAGGGGCCATATTATTGATCTGGGCTGACTCCTGCAGCAGAATCAGCCGCGTTCTGCTGTATCAGTGCTTTCTTGACTTTTACGAGAGGTGGGGGCGGGAGAGAGTGTGATTGTGTGTGTGTGCACCGTCCGTACGGAGTCATCTTTCGGTTGGTCATTGGTGGTAAGTAGCCATTAGTAAACTGATCTGAGCAAGGAGGAGTCCCATCTTCGTCTAACTTTGTTTACTATCCATTCAGTTTCATATAGAGTGTGATCTTGAATGATTTATTATGGGCTCCTCTTTCCTGGCTGCTATATATAGAGCGTTCTTATCAGTACAGTATATCGCAATGAAATCAGCTGTGGTGGAGCACTCTGTTGCTTGCTAAGACATTTGAGTATTGCTGCCACAACCATTATTCTCAGTCAAATGAATATTTCATTTAATTTACTTGCATGAAGGTTTTTAGTTTTTTTTACAATTTAGTTAAATTGTGTGAATCATTCCTGGTATGCTCGGAAGTTCCGTATCAAAAGCCACGGAAGTGGTGCAGCAGTTATATTGTGTAAATCATTCCTGGTATGCTCGGAAGGTCCATATCAAAAGCCGTGCGAGTGGTAAACAATGTAATACAACAAATACAAGTGTATTGGAAGAAGAAATATCTGTATAGCCAGCACCTGACACAGTTTCAAAGTGGGCTCAACTGAGACAAAGGATCATATACATATAAGAATTCAAATAACAACACAACTTTACATAAATACAATCCATGAAAGTACATTCAATACTCCAATAATTACTTCACCCACAGATTAACCACTTAAACCATATTATACTGTATTATATGTACTTGGTTCAAATCCGTGAATGGCAACTAGGCCATGTTATTTTTGTGAATGTATTATCTCTATACTAAATATCTCTATACTTCTCTGGAAGGTCTACAATCTCCCAACACGCCATTCTGCAATGCGTTGTGAGCCTGTAGATTGGCATTTTTGGGATAATGCTACCCCAAGAATATGGTTGCTAGGGTTCAAGTGGTTAAAAGTAATATATTATTCCTCATTTATTCTCCATTGTACGGTGGTGTTGAATGCTGGAAATAGCAGATTTAAAAGGATTTAGAATACCACAAACCCAGTACAGAAAACATGATCACCACGGCCCCCAATAATAGCAAGTATTCAGTGAAATGCACGTTTTAAAAACAGAGGGGATGACACAAATGTATTTTTTTCTTTCTCCTTTCCAGCATCCCCATCGGCGCGTAACCTTCTCCACAACCAACCCAGTGCAGGACCTGCAGGATGCCTCTCCACACAATTACTATGACAGCGGCTTGGAGGAGTCTGAGACGCCCAGCAGTAAGTCATCGTCTGGTCCCCGCATGGGACCCCTGACCCTGCCCGAGGACCACTACGAGAGGACCACTCCAGATGGCAGCATCGGAGAGACCGAGCACCCTGAAAATGGTACCATGGCAAGCCTCCTTTTTATTTCCTCTCTCTGTGTTCTCCACATGAATATGCATGCAAATGTAAAGGCCTCCAATAGCTTTGTGTTTCGTAGTGCCGGTTTTGACATTCTCTTTTCTTTTCTTGTTTCCGAGCCGTTGCTTTGCCGCTTTAAAAGTTTAAATATTGTGTGTGTGTGTGTGTGTGTGTGTGTGTGTGTGTGTGTGTGTGTGTGTGTGTGTGTGTGTGTGTGTGTGTGTGCGTGTGCGTGTGCGCGCGCGTGCGGTGCCAGAGCTAGGGTTAGCAGTGTCTCTCCATCCTCTTCATCAGCAGGTCCTCCGTCAGACACACTTAATGACCCTCTCTCACGAGTGTGCTAATTAAAAAGCCCAACTAATGGAGCATTTGCCCTCTAAATAAATCTAGACCCTGACATCTGTGCACACAACACAGTGTTTCCTATAAACATCCCCACCACCACCACCCCTCTGGAGCATAACTTCAACTGCAGCATAGGTGTGCAGTAGCAGCCACATTTCCTGACTGCTGCGATCAATCCACATACGTGGTGGGTCCATGGTAGAAAAAGATAACATAATGATTTTACACATGGTAAGAGCTCTAACCTCCATTATTATCACCCATGCACCATGACTGAACAATTATGTGACCCTTAGCTGCTGTACATATAACTAGTCTTTAAATAAGAGAATCACATGGTGCATTTCCTCTCAGCAATAGGCATTGCATCCACCCAGGTTCTTTCATACTGTGATACTTTATCGCTCACATTGTTGCCCAGCTCCCTGCTTTCTAGCGTGATTACCATGATTACCGTTCTCAATTTGTTAGAATTTTACATCTCATTTCAGCACTGTTCTGCTTCTTTTGTCTGAGTAGCCTGTGGGCTCCTATGAATTCAGGCAGTTGGCAGTGTCACTGGTCTGGGAGCTGTAAGAAGCTGTTAACACCAGAAAGAAGGAGAGAGTCAAAACCTGGATGGTATATAGTGACTAAAACCGCTCAAAATAGAAATACAGAAGGAGAAAATGAGTGATGTGCTACAAGTAATGGGTCGTGCTCTTGTTTATGCTATCTCATGCACTCTCACAAACTTGCAATGTGTAATATACGGCTTTTCTAGTGACATTGTTGTTGCTGTTTATTATGTTCTTTCTTTTTTTCCCCCTTTTTTAAGTTTTATCCCATCCCAAGAACACAGGCCTTTGACAGGCAGGCTTCTCTTTGTTGGCAGCAGAACGGGAAATTGTGAGTGGAGAAGGTGCAGTTAAAGAAGGTGGAAAGATGACAAAGGATGAGAGAGATGTTACATTGTGACAGGGTGTGGGGACCGAGTGCCATGACAGGGAAGCAAAGCCCCCCCATAGGATGAGTACCTAGTGCTGGGAGATGGGGAATGTGAACCACTAACCAAGGAGAGACCTAATTAAAATGTGATTCTCACTTCAGGGAGATAACAGTAAGCCCAAATAAAATGATGGATTGGATAGAACTCGTGAAAGATGGAGAACTTCCTCCCCTGACTCCACCTGCACGACGCCGTGACGGTGACAGCTTTTTTTCTTTTTTTTTTTCTTCTTTTTTTTCTTCTTTTTTTTCCCTGCGAATTTGGAGTGACGGGGTGACAGGCTGTATAGGGCACAGTGCTTTATTCGTTGCAGAGGAAAATGATTGGCAGGTGAAAAAGTGCCGAGGTGTGTCACTCTATTTAAGCTGGATAAAAAGCATTATGTGAACTCCAGATTTCCTGGCATGTTGACACACTGACATGGATGTGGCCACGTTTTTTTTTTTTACAGGATGATTTTTCGCTGTGGGGGATCTAAATTTTGAAACCACATTAGCTGTGATGTCTTCTTGTTTTTGAATATTATTTATGACAGTAGTGTACAGTGTACACAGTATGGACGCTACCATTTTTTTATTTATTTTTACACACGTTTTCTACACCGTGTTTTATTCACAGAGTTGGATGAAAGTTGCACCCTGGAACGTATTTTAATGAATAAAATGTTATTTTAACCAATATATGTATGGCTGAGTATGTTTATACAACTAGAGGTTTGGGCCACTACGTGGCGCTACTTGCCGAGTTTGAAGTCGGTCGGTCCCATATATGCACATGACCATTATCAGGGGTGAACGTTTCTGTAAAAATTCTATTTTTGCCACGGACATACAAATGAGCGGACAATAATAATTATGACCAGGAACACATAAAGAGCTATCCCTAATGTACTATACAGTGGTCACTATGGGCGTTCCTTGAAGCTGGTCTGTAACTCTGAGAGTGTACAAATGGTCTGTAGCTCTGGACAACCTCTATCTGTCAGTCCTTGTCCCTTTTATGCCCATATAATGGTAGATCGCTGATATGTCATCAGTATATGCCGCAAACAAATCAGTCAGCTCCATATAGAGGGTGTGCATAGCATATGCATAAAGTGAGTGGCAAATCGAGTGGCAAAGTGAGTTTAACGTTGTTTAACACAATCAGATAGGACTTTTCTGTTTGGATGTATGGGCCGTCAAGGCCAGAAAGTAGTTTTTTGCCACTCAGTAGCCGTTCCCGCTAGTGGTGCATTCAATTAATCGATATGGCAAATTGGCAATATATCAATAGAACATCCGGATGATAGGTGAATCGATCGAGAGGCTGCTGTATCGATACGGCAATTAACAGCATGAATTATCTGGGTGACGCAGTGTTGACAAACGTACCTCTGTTTAACGTTATCAAAGCCCCCCTTGCAAGTTGCATGCCATGATGCCACTTTGAGGTTAGCCTCAGAAACCCAGACGTTTTTATTTCCAGGGAGAAAAAAAAAGTCTGAGGCCAAGTCCACTTCAATTCGTCGGTCTCTCTCTGCTGATTTCTGATCGTCTGCACATTTGTTAAATTGACGCACACACGTACACACACACTCCTCTCTCTCTGTCGCTCTATTTAATTTGTCTCATGTCCTGCAGCTGTCTAGTTTCTCCCGGCGGATCCAGCCGGGAGCTGCCTATGCCATGAAAAGCATAGGTGAGTTCCAGTCTACTTTGAGGTTAGACAGCACACATATATTTGGGTAGCTGCTTTGGGAACTCCTTATATGGTTATGGCTGAGTCAGAGTGACATCAGGTGACTGCTGGTCCTCCCATTAGCCAATTATTAATATAGGATATAATTAGCACATCTGCAGTAGTTGTAGGTAGTGTGGTCTACCTACTCTTCCAATGACACGTTTACTGTATAGACCCTGGTGACAGGTAGGACACCTCATAAGTTTACTGTATAGACCCAGGTGACAGGTAGGACACCTCATACGTTTACTGTATAGACCCAGGTGACAGGTAGGACACCTCATACGTTTACTGTATAGACCCTGGTGACAGGTAGGACACCTCATAAGTTTACTGTATAGACCCTGGTGACAGGTAGGACACCTCATAAGTTTACTGTATAGACCCAGGTGACAGGTAGGACACCTCATAAGTTTACTGTATAGACCCTGGTGACAGGTAGGACACCTCATAAGTTTACTGTATAGACCCAGGTGACAGGTAGGACACCTCATAAGTTTACTGTATAGACCCAGGTGACAGGTAGGACACCTCATAAGTTTACTGTATAGACCCAGGTGACAGGTAGGACACCTCATAAGTTTACTGTATAGACCCTGGTGACAGGTAGGACACCTCATAAGTTTACTGTATAGACCCAGGTGACAGGTAGGACACTTCATAAGTTTACTGTATAGACCCTGGTGACAGGTAGGACACCTCATAAGTTTACTGTATAGACCCAGGTGACAGGTAGGACACCTCATAAGTTTACTGTATAGACCCAGGTGACAGGTAGGACACCTCATAAGTTTACTGTATAGACCCTGGTGACAGGTAGGACACCTCATAAGTTTACTGTATAGACCCTGGTGACAGGTAGGACACATACGTTTACTGTATAGACCCAGCACCCAGGTGACAGGTAGGACACCTCATAAGTTTACTGTATAGACCCTGGTGACAGGTAGGACACCTCATAAGTTTACTGTATAGACCCTGGTGACAGGTAGGACACCTCATAAGTTTACTGTATAGACCCTGGTGACAGGTAGGACACATACGTTTACTGTATAGATCCAGCACCCAGGTGACAGGTAGGACACCTCATAAGCACAATATCTTGGGGATTCACTCTTGGAAGACCAGTAGAAAGTTGCCCTACGACGTGGGAGCCACAAGTTTGAATCCTGGTTAGGACATAAATCTTATTGTAGCTTTAACACTCAAGACTTTGCTGTGTTGTATGTAAATTATTTTGCATATTCCAGTTAGAGCTGTACTGTTATTTGGTCTGATCTGATCCCAGGCTGTGATTTACCAAGGACAAGTAGAGCATTTTAGAATGAATAATATTTATCTTAAATGGAACTGAAGTGAAAATAAGGTAATTAAATTCAGCCTTTCCATGGAAATGAGTGTGTAATTGTATTCCCATCTACACAATTGCCCTCTTCGAGAACAATCCAATGTGCTAATGTTAAATATTATTAGTACTGGAGAGGCAAATTGCAACTATGCCTTTTTCTAGTACTTAGGATGAGACTCTCTGCACTTGTTAGTGAAATTAGAATTTATATGTATTGTTAATAAGTTGTAAATTACTTTTTAAGTGAGTGTTGCCTAATGAGCATTGGCTTATGAAATAGCACTATCTTTGTTTACTTTAATCTGTTCCTTTAACTTTTAGTTTTTTGAGCTAGCAGCCATGCATGTGGCTGTGCAGTGCTTTAGGCCTGTCTGGCAAGGTGAATGATTGTATGGTCTGTGACTGCATATTGAGTTCAATGCAACAGACCTGAACATATTATCTCATGGTGCTAGGCTCTTGTCTTTAGAGAGACACGCTTTAGACTGCAGCAAACATAAGATTTGTGGTAGTTGACTTACATGCTGCCAGTGGTGGAAGTAACTAAGTACATTTACTTAAGTACTGTACTTAAGTACAATTTTGAGGTATTTGTACTTTACTCGAGTATTTCAAATTTGGCCAAATAGCCGATCTACAAGCTCACAAGTAGCAAAAGATTTTGCAAACATCTTGAACTTGTACAATGGGACATTCTGAAATGAGTACTTTTTGTACCTTAAAGGACCACTTGACCACTTTTCAACTTCTCTTCCTATAATTGGTCCTAACTAATGTTCATGATAAAATACCACCATTTTTTCCTACTCAGTCTGTGTCTTATAGGAAGGCTGTGGGCAGTTCAGAAACCCGTCCACCAGTGACATCATCGTGAATCCAAGCTAATAGAAACGGCAGGCTTTCTTTTCCTGAAAAGTTGCAATGCAAAATAATAAAAATCTAAATGTATTTTAAAACAAATCTTTAAAAAAAAAATCTGCCTAATGAATGTCACTGGTGGACGGGTGTCCGAACTGCCCAAAGCCCTCCTATGAGACACAGACTGAGTAGGAAAAAATGGTGGTGTTTTATCATGAACATTAGTGAGGACCAATAATATGAAGAGATGTTGAAAAGTGGTGAAGTGGTCCTTTAAGTACATTTTGATGCCGATACTTTTGAATTTAGGATTATACTTAGTTGTAACAGAGTACATTTACATTGCAGTATTTATACTTTTACTTAAGTAAAACATTTGGGTCTGTTCAACTGCCCCCCCCCCCCCCCCCTCCCCCTCCTTATAGAGGGTATGCGCGTGAAATCATCATCATACCCGGAAGTTATGCGGGAACGCTTATACTGAGTGGCAAAAAAAACGACTTTCTGGCCTTGACAGCCCATACATCCAAACAGAAATATATGATTGCATTAAACGGCGTTAAACAACATGTAACTCACTTTTCCACTCACTTTGCCACTCGATTTGCCACTCACTTTATGCATGCGCATACCCTCTATACTCATTTTTGCCTACCGGCCCTTTTTGAGCACTCTACATTCCAGTTTCCCCTTGTGAATTCTCTCTCCACTTTCATGTGCTCATGCATAGAAAGCACATAGCTCAGCTGTTGCTTCGATCCCATTCACAATATTTACCACTTAGTCATGTGTGCCAGCGCAGTTGCGCATACATCTGTGTGCGGCCATGCATGTGCACTGCAATGACTGCATGCACGTGTGCATTGTTGTGTAATGGAGTGTATTATATGGTATTGTATGTTACTAAATCATTTTAATTACACTTACAGGTATGTTATATTAATAGCCAATTATAGTGGTGTAACTAAGTAACTAAGTACATTTACTTAAGTACTGTACTTAAGTACAATTTTGAGGTATTTGTAGTACTTTACTCGAGTATTTCCAATTTCTAATACTTTTACTTCTACTCTAAATATTGTATTTTTACACCATACCATTATTTGAAAACTTTTGATTATTATTACAAAACATACATTAGCCACTTCAGCCCCATATACATTTGGGCCATTTGAAAATGGACGATCTACAAGCTCACAATGCATCGCATCGTGACCTTGTAGAGCAGCAGTAGATCGGCTATTTTCAAGATTTCTTATACAATTGAAAACTGACAATGGGACATTTTGCATTGATTGATTGAAAATGTTAACAGTATGCAGAATAAGTACATTTCAAACGAAAGCACAGGTCAATACAAAAACTGTTACTGTGGACAACACCATGATAACGCATTACACTTGTTAGGGTCCACCATTTTCAATTCATCAGAACATTTAGAGACGTACAAATATACACTTCCGCACAATGAGTACCTTGTGGTTGAGTGTCCGCCCTGGGTCTGGGAGGCTGGGGTTCAATCCCCAGTCATACCAAAGAAAATGGGGCCCAGTGCCTCCATGCTTGGCCCACAGCATCAAGGGTTGGATTGGGGGTCAGTCCCTGCGACATATTAGCGCCATGTCCAGGGGGTGTACTTGTACATCAAGCTGCCTCACGCTACAGAAACAGGAGATAGGCTCCTGCCCTATGGGCCTCATGGCTCGGCAGGCTACTTACAATGAGTACTTTTACTTTTGGTACTTTAAGTACATTTTGATGTCCATATATATATATTTCTTTCCATCATTTTGTAGGCTTATTGTACTTTAGCCATCACACTATGAGAGCCCTAGTAAAGGTATTAACTAATGACTTGACTATAGGGCAAATACTGTAGCATAAACTGGCTCATAAAAAAATCACAGTTGTGTGTGTGTGTGTGTGTGTGTGTGTGTGTGTGTGTGTGTGTGTGTGCGTGTGTGCGTGTGTGCCTGTGTGCGTGCGTGCGTGCGTGCGTGTAGATTGAATACAAATAAATTACTTCGCGACCAATGTTTTAGCCTGTGTGAAGTTGTACGTAGGTATTTAAAATGATAAACATTGTATTAAAATGTTGTGTCAAAGCAGCATTTTGCCGATAGAGTAGTTGAATTAACATTCCAAAGCTACAGCAAGTATACTACTATGTTTTACTGTAATGCTTTGTTAGTCAGTGCAGCAGACACATCTTCTTTAACAATACATGATCAGAGCTTAAGCACCGTGTCATCTCACTCTTTAAATAGCATTGCCCGACTTTTATTTTCCCTAATTAGTTTTTCTCTGTTTTATCTTTTGTCGTAATTTGCTTGCACTTGTCACGATTTATGACAAGCAGAAGTAATCATTATGCTTTTGTTTTCTAATACCTACTGTGTATTGTCATTGGCACGGGTCAACGAGGCCATAATCACGGCGGTTAATAATTTTTAGCACATACACAGTAAAATCCTCTGTGTTAAAAGGGCCATTTCACCACTGGAAGAAACTGCAATCACTCAATGTTAATAGTATTTGTAGTAGATAGAAAGTAGCACAATTTGAAATTTGCACTCTATGATTTGCACTCTCAGAAAAATATTGAAGTCTGTGTGTTTGACTGGATTGTTGAATTCCTACAATGACCATAGTGCTTTGGTGCACTTGTGGTTGGGAGACACCCCATGTGGGCTGTCTTACTGAGACAACATGTAGTCCAGGAAGGAAGTGAGACCACATTTTCAAGACAAATTTTGGTCATGAATATGCTTGAGACAAAATTATCTAGAAGCACATAAAAATGACACACATAAAACCCCCAGGAAAGTGTTTCTTGTGTCCAGAAAGGGGTGAAGTGGCCCTATATAATGTATCAATTGGTAACTCTCCGAGTTAAAATGAACACTCAGGATTTTACAGTGTGTACTTGGACACAGATTTACTCTTGACCTCAGTCGCTTTGACCATACACTTTGTCCAGCATCCTGACTGACTGAGTCATTGTGGATCCTCGACGGGACGCGGCGCTCGTCTCCCCGGAACAGCGGTTTGTCACTCCAGTCATGGCCTCTGACTTTGTGCCACTAATGACTCTTAGTGGGATCAGCAGCCAGGCGTTGACGCTGTGTTTGGGCGGGGGGGTTATCACCGATGGGACCCCAGTGGGCTGGAGACAGGTATCAGGGTGTGTACACATAAACACAGTTTACCACAGATGGAGGTCTTTCCATGTGGCTGGATGCCCAGCATGGGGTCTCGCAGTGTCTTGCTCTGTGTGGAATCTGTGCCATATGGGCCATTCAGAGGGGGGAGATAAAATGGAATAAATATCATTTGCATCATAATGAGGTTCTTTAGTAATGCCGTCTGATTTCCCTCCCTTAGATGTGTCAGATGATGCATGTATTCTCCTACATTTTCCCTTTTGAACTCCTGTAATAGATTTTTTTCCCCCTCAAAATATGCTTTAATGCATTTCCCCCCCTTTGCCTTACTAATAATGCACATGGACATGTTCATCTGCGTGACCTAAACAATGAGCCGCATGGAACCCTTCTATAACGGACTCAGAATGAGATCGCAACAGAAACAGAGAGCTTTAGATAAACAGAGAGAGAGAGAGAGAGAGGGAACGACAGACTGAGAGACAGAGCCTGAGCCTAATGGGGCTTGTTTATCTTGTGGATGCCAGCCTGGGCTGCTTCCCGATGCCAGTGTGTGGTGTGGTGATGCAGGGGTATGGATTTCCTCAGACAGATGTCGCTGTTCCTTGTCAGAGTCCCTGCCTGTTAGTACAATTGAGTTCAGCAGCAGGTGCCAACTTCGCCCAGTGTAAAAGGCCCTAGCCTATAACTGCAGTGGGACTGCAAACCCCTTGAGAGGGTACAGGTCACCATGTGGCCTTTTTTCTTGGTGTGTGTGTGTGTGTGTGTGTGTGTGTGTGTGTGTGTGTGTGTGTGTGTGTGTGTGTGTGTGTGTGTGTGTGTGTGTGTGTGTGTGTGTGTGTGTGTGTGTGTGTGTGTGTGTGTGTGTGTGTGTGTGTGTGTGTGTGTGTGTGTGTGTGTGTGTGTGTGTGTGTGTGTGTGTGTGTGTGTGTGTGCGTGCGTGCGTGCGCGAGCGAGCGTGCGTGCGTGCGTGCGAGCGACAAACACGCGTGCGTGTTTGTCCTGGGGGCGGTTGGGGTCCCTTGAGGCCTCTAGCACAAGCATTGTGTTCTTGTCAAATCATGTGCTAATGTTTATTACCCTCGCCCCACACCATTTGTTTTGTAACTTTAATTTCATTTCAGAGCAAGTAGGTCGTTGAACAGCTTAACTGGGGCAGAATTAAACTCTCTAACCTGGATCAGGCTTTGACACCATGGACAATGATTTACTATTGCACTATGAGCAGTCAGTCAGTGCGGGGTCATGAGACAATGCAGTCCGATGGAGAATTGTGCCACTGATGTTGCGATGATGAATGTTCCGACGGTGTCCTCTTCCCATATAGAAATGTGAAGATCTGAGTTTGCATCTCCTATTAGCAGTGACTTTGTTCCTCACTCTCATCCCAGACCACATGGACTCTACTGACCGTCCAATGACACACAAGACAGGCCATTAGATGGTCCGCGATTGTGAATTTGGCTTTATGTGTCACAAGCCAACTCTCTGACTAATATAGCATTGTACCTTATTGCCATTATAATGAATTGGCAACATCATTTGTGTCACAGATTACAGCCTATTGTAAAATGCAGTTTGAACTTGAATGTGAGCCCTATTATCCCTGTGTCCAAAGTGTACAGTACCTCTTGCATCTGATTTCATATTACCTTCTGTTCTCACATGAAAGTGATTTCTCTTCAGTTTCATCATCTAGTCAGTGATGTCTGTCCAACTGGCTGGAATATTTTGATATTATAACTGATTATTCTTCCTCTTTGTCTTGTTTCTTTTGTAAATTTTTAATGTATTTTGGCGTGACTTGAAGCTGTTGGAATCCATGTCATTATAATTTATTTTATTTTATTTATATACCGTATGTGTTATGGTAAAAGGGAGAAACCAGTAAAAGTGAGGAAAACGGAACGGGGGCGCACATCTTTCCGGCGCGGGAGGCCACGGCTGGCCCCACAAATCATCATTTATTATGAAAGCATCATGTTTCCGACTTCATAAGAGGAAGGAGGAAGGCAAAGATCACAGATGAATATTAGCTTAAAGTATTTCATAATTATTATAGTTATTATAGTTTTTTACTTTTTTTCCCATTGCCTTTATAAATTCCCCATAAAATGTATCAACTTGATGATTATTATTTTTTAAACTATATACACATTAGGCATTTTAACTATAAACCACAATGGATCATTCTGTATTATCGGTAGCAGTAGATAAGACTACAGTAGATCACAGCACATCTACAGTACATTCCATAAATAGTGCTTCTAATTCCACGCTATCACTGAAAATGTCATTATGTCAGGCTTAACATTAAGCCTGCATAATGTCTAGCATCTCTGAGCCAGTATCCTTGAGTAATATGGATGCACTGTACGTATTTCTCTAATAAATGTAGATAACTATGCTAATAGAAACACAGAAATCTTCAATAGGAGGGCATGCCCTGCTTTACCATACCAGTAGGACTGATCAATGGCAAGTGGATGCTGCAAAAGTGAAGTTGGCAGGATATGTGCAAGCATAACCTACAGTGGATGAGGTTATAGAGAGAGAAAAAATAAATAAATTAAGAATAATTTCTTCATTAGCCTGGGCTCTTTGCTACAGAAGAGGCTCTCTACAGCTGGGTCTTCAGCGGCAGCTCCATGGAATCCTGGGTGGGGATAATTATGGCATCAGAAATAGAAAGAGGTACAGTGGTTCTAAGGTGGCCTCATCGGGCCTTACCCAATATCACCTCAGATGGGGTTCGCAGAGTAGGTAGGTATAGAGCTCTGTGCTTTTGGGAGGGGCTGCTGGCTGTGGGCCAGATCCACTTCAACCTCCGTTGGTCTGACTGTTCAAGTTGCCATCAGTGAAAGGCCCAGGGGGTCGCCTCTCCATCATGGGCGATGGGGACGGCCAGGCGCTGAACGTCTTTCTAACTAGTGCAGCTGCCCTTCGATGATGGATAGCACTTGAGGGACTGGAATTGTGTGGGTCTCTGACATGTACTTCCTTATTTCCCAGCGAGTCACAGAGGAATTGAGTTGCTCAGGCTTTAAGGCTTTTGCACAGCCAGTTGAGGATATCTTGGAATTCATATGGTTCAAGGCCCCCTAGCAACTCCATGAAGAGAATAGCAGCGGTGCGGTGAAACTGAAAAGTTCCTCCGCTATTTCCCTTCCCAATTGTATGGGAACATTTTACCGACACTTTCCGCTTTATACTGTACACGCACGCCCTGGCGCCCTCGCCAATTAACCCTCCACACATACAGTATTTCTGTGTTTGTCATTGACGTTATAGCACGTTGGTTCTCAACCTGTGGGTCGGGACCCCCAGGGGGATCCCCACATATTTTTTGGGGGGTCCCCAGATGACAATTTAAGGATTTTTTAATACCTAAAAAAAAAACAAATAAAGAAAATAAAAAGACCATTAAGCAACATACTACCGGTATACTACCAGTAAGACGCCCTGAGGGCGAGAAGCACACATCCGCCTGGGTGGCGGCAGACGGCAGACTGCTGGGCGAGCGCTGGCGTGTTGACATGCGGGGTCAGATCAACATATGGAATGAATTATGTACTGGCCATATATGGAGCGTGTCTTGAGTGTACAGGGTTTGATGAGGTCAAATCAACAAGAGTTTCTGGCCGGCTCCATATATGTAGATCTAGGTGATGATCCAGTCTTCTCCATGTATGGTTATCCAGGGTTAGATGAGGTCAGTGTCGTGATCTTATATGGCCATATATGATGGCGTGACGTGTCACGACGCGTGGTGTCATGAGACGTGACCATATATGGAGGCGTTAAGGGTCTCCATGATGTCACGTGGTCAGATCCATATATGGAGATCTAAGGGTCTCCATAATGTCACATGACGTTACAAGGCATGATGGCAACCATATATGGTGGTGTGACGGACACGAGACGCAGGCTTTCATAGTAAATGCGACCTTCAGTCGCAATAGAAACTGGTCAAACATGGGCCAAATTGCAAATAATCTAAGAAAGAGGCAAACATAGCCGATCTACAATCTCACAATGCCTCACGTTGCAAGGTGTTGTGAGCTTATGGATCTGCTATTTTCATGATATTTATCTGGAACCGAGTCAAACTAATTGTAATCAACTCAACTCCTACAAGTCCAAGTGCTAAGGGTGGGGGATTCCCCATTCAAATATGATTATTTTGGGGAGGTCATTGAGAATCACTGTTATACCATACTAGCACACCTGCCAGTGAGGAGCCCCCACTGTGAGGATGTACAGTAGCACCTCCACCTTCTCCTCCCGTTCAACACCCCCCGCTGACTAGGTGCTGCCCCAGTGTGTAGGAGTCGCTAACGCAGTGACAATTACCACATGTCCCCGAGTGGGATCAGGGATTGAAAGTAACTTTGTACCTGCAACAGTTCCAACACACACACATGCACGCGTCCCGTGCACGCGTCCCATGCTCGCGTGACATCCAGGTTGTGCTAATGACACAACCTGGATTAGACGCACGCACGCACACACGAGCGTGACCCGTCACCACCTTGCCGTGAAGATGATATTCAAAGCACCCTCTGTGGTGGTATTTCTTCTTGGTGAAACAATATTTCTATTCAAGTATTTCAAAAACATCAGTCAGATATACAAGGAATATTTAATGAAAATGGATCACAGAGAGCTGCTTTGCTGAACTTAAAATAACAATTCTAAGGTGACAGTACAGTGCCGCGTGCGTGTTGGTCGGTTTCTGTGGTTAATGAAAGAAAATAGACCAGACACAGACATGGTTAATCATATTCTTATTTCTAACATCTTCTGTTGAGTTCTTGCCACCTTGAAAAAAAAGGGAAAGGGAGAATAAAAGCAGTGACTTCTTTCCTTCCATGCTTAATAAATGTCTTGTCGGAAAAGTTAAAGACTGGCAGATAAGTAGAGATACGGGAGGAGACCGGCAGAGCCTTTCTGATGTCACTCTGATGCACAAAGAACAAGTTTTACATTTCCTCTCTGTTAGAAACTTGAATTGCCTGACTCAAAGCAACGTAGCTGTACGGTTCAGGGCATTGTGGGAACCGGGAACAATGCTACTTTACCACGCGATTGTCAGACATGCAGAAACGTTTCTTTTTCTTTCTTTTTTCACTGCGGTCAAATATAGCTTTTGTATAGAAATGCTATATAACCCATTTAGACCTGAGGACGCATGTGTGTCACATTATAGCTTTAAACCCATTCTGGGCGGGAACCCCTTTTGGTGTTTTAACTAAGCATTATGTTATACTTTAGCTATTGAAAAATAGCAGATCTACAAGTTCATAGCGCGCCACCGAGTGGCGCGCTATGAACTTGTAGATCTGCTATTTTTGAAAAATCGTAAAAATGCGGCACAAATCTTTGAATATATATTCTTTCAGAGCGAACGTTTTTTTTATTTCGACGTCAGGCCTGAATGGGATAAACAAGACGAAGAACAAACTTTTCAGAAGGCATGTACTATAGCTACTGGGTAGAAGAAGTTGTGCTCTGCCTAGTGCCTATGGGCTACAACTGTATTTTCTGGGCACAGTTAGCATACATAAGCCTTGGAGGTCAAAGAGTTAGCAAAGTGATAACAACGTAGCTGGAAAAAGAGGAAAAACAGCAAATGGTTTAGGGAAGACATCTATTTTTCTAACAACAGGTCAGTAGGATCAATCAATGATTAGTATTGAGCTTGAAGGAGGCACTTGCCTGGGAGGAAAAAGGAAGCGTGTAGAGTAGAATGTAGAGCAGGAGAGGTCAGAATGCTTTGGCTTCTTTATACGTAGCAAATGGGATATGCTAGTATCCCAATGAGTGTGATCAATGCAATTGCACTTGCAATATGTACGGAACATTGTACAACCAGTGAATCCATAATTCCAGATATTAAGTCCAGCAACAAGCTTTTGGTTGTATTCAATTTCAAAGACTAGAAAGGCCCTATGTAAATGAGGTCCATTTACTATCCATGGGACATGTACAAAATGATATTGTGTGGATAAAAGGTGAAAAGTGTGCTCTAAAGTGAGACTGGTAAACCATCCCGGTCGCGTGAATTCACGCTTCCTCTGCCAACCTGGGGGGGCAGCGGACAAACCTCATGCTTCCTTCTATGCATGAGGAGTCCAAGCTGCTTCAGCCCTGTCAGTGGCTATAGCTATTTAGACCCTGACTGATGGGCTATAATACAATTATGGAGAGTTGTAAATGTTATGCTTTCCCGTTTCATTTAAGTGTATGGGAAAGCAGGTTAAAGATGGGGTAGAATGGGCAAAAATGCCATTATGTGGGGAGTGTATAGCACAGATATCATAACATAGTCACATTAAATGTGACTTATGTATTTTATTTTATTTTTTAAGACAGCTCTGATAGAATACCAATCGTGACTCGAGAATGTCTTATGTCTAATGTGTCAAACTGTGAACACAACCAACACATAGGTCTTCACAGCATTGATTGCACAGGTTAAATATTTACCTAATATAAAAACATATCTTCTCTGTACATTTTATAAAGAAAGGTAATAGCTCTAGGCTTATATCCCACATAGACACAATTATCTGCCTTGTGTTGCCATAAAACCATATAAATTAGTTATTATAAACCAATATACATTCTAGATTCCTCAGGGTTCAGTCCTAAGCAGAATAAGCCTTTAAACATCGAACAGAGCTTAAATGTTAATAGTTAAGAAAACGAATCAATGTTTAATTGCATATAATAACATTACTATTGCAACAATTATGTAATAGCATCGATTTTAATGTTCCACTATTATTTTCCACTCTACTCATTGGCTAGTATTCTTTGGTTAAGAATAAAGATGCAGCTTCAAGTTAGAACTTGACATGGGGAATAGGAAACCCGATGTTGCTCTGAATGAAGCCACATTGTAGCATATTCAAACATTTAACAAACACCAAGCAAAGCAACTATATAATCAGAACTACTGGTTTTTGGTACCTATTGCCATTTTAGTGCTGTTCTCTCGTAGTCTTGCTGTATATGTTGGACTATTGTCTCTGAAGCTGTTTTTAGTATCACTATTGTATGTTTGACAAAGCCTTAGTGTAGGTTGACATACAGTTGGGTGCCACCGATATTGTCCCTTATCATTTGACCCATTTAGGCCTGACCTCAAAATTTAAAAAAATCCTTCTAAATCCTCCAGTTTTCTGAAATAAATATTTTCACGATTTTTCAAAAATAGCAGACCTACAAAGCTCATAGCGCGCCACTCGGTGGCGCGCTATGAGCTTGTAGATCTGCTATTTTTCAATAGCTAAATTATAATGTTTAAAACACCAAAAGGGGTTCCCGCCCAAAATGGGTAAACTGTCCTTTTGCGCAGATCACGCAAACCTCAGCAAAAAGAAAAGGACAATATCGATGGCCTCCAACTGTACCATGCCGTGGCGTGTATCACTTCTCAATGGAAGCAACTGCTGATGCGTGAGGTGATAATGTCAACGACACTAAAGCTTTGCTGAACGTAAGAAGTTTGAAAGATGTTCTACAAACAAATTAGGTCCAAAACAAAACGGTCAGTGCGTTGCGAGAACTGACAGGAGATACAGTAGAGCCTTCTAGTGGATTATCCTGACGTACAGTACTGCTGGTGGACATGGTCCACACACTTCAAGCTTTGACAGCAAGGGCTTTGTCTGCTCAGAAACAGCTTACCCCACCACTAACACCTTACACACCGATGCCAAATATACTCTAGATAGAATTTGATCTGAAAGCTCATATCGTGTTACAGAGTGTCCACCTTTTCCTATGTGGATGTTGAGAGACCTAGCCAATCCATTTAACACAGAATAATCAGCATAGATATCAGCAAGATGGTAGACCACCCTCTCTTCCAGGGTTATTATTTTGTGTTTAAGAAAAATAGTGAATTGAAAGAAAGATAAACACAGCAGGCAAAAGTTAATAGAGATGCAGATTCATGCACATTTAAAATAGACATTATTGACCGTAGTCCTGACCTCCCACTGTTATATAAAAACATATCTTCTCTGTACATTTTTATCAAGAAAGGTAATAGCTCTAGGCTTATATCCCACATAGACACAATTATCTGCCTTGTGTTGCCATAAAACCATATAAATTAGTTATTATAAACCAATATACATTCTAGATTCCTCAGGGTTCAGTCCTAAGCAGAATAGCCTTTAAACATCGAACAGAGCTTAAATGTTAATAGTTAAGAAAACTAATCAATGTTTAATTGCATATAATAACATTACTATTGCAATTATGTAATAGCATCGATTTTAATGTTCCACTATTATTTTCCACTCTACTCATTGGCTAGTATTCTTTGGTTAAGAATAAAGATAAACACAGCAGGCAAAAGTTAATAGAGATGCAGATTCATGCACATTTAAAATAGACATTATTGACCGTAGTCATGACCTCCCACTGTTATGCACCATTGCTGGTCTCTCTGACTTCCCGGTAGAGAGATTGTGTGCTTGTCAGCAATGTTTGACAGTTTCAACATTGCTGTGAAATTCTTTTTGAAGTTTTTTTGATGATATTGTGAGACATTTGAAAGTGAATCGAGCAAACAAAGATGACTGGAGTGTTATTAAGGTTGAAAACCTTTTGCATAGCCATTTCCTTAACTGTGACATAATTAATCCTGCCAGCTTTTCTGTGCCATTTTACAAGCATGTGATTTGCCACCTACACTACTATTTGTATGGGCTATTACGTAGGTCTACCGTAGATACTCCTCTTCCACCAGCAAGAAATTGCGGCACCCTCACAAATTTTCAAAAACATATTGAGGTCAACTACAAATTTGGAAGACAGTCATAGCCAATTGGAATGGAATATGAAAAATCTGACAGATGTGTCTTGATCACGTGACAACAGAGATAATATGTACCGATTTGCTTTCGACAAAATCTGTAGGAGTAGTATCAAATCTTGTCAGGTGGAAATGGGCGACCTACAGTTCAAGAGTTATAGACCAAAACATGAACTTCCCTGTTATACCGCGAAACTGGGAGTATGTGTCCGATCGCTCCTACGGTGCTGGAGATTAGCAGTTTACAGACACACAGGAGCGAAAACATATAGTCTTCGGCAGTTCGGCCTGGTGGAGACAATAAAGGGACCCTATACCTGAATAGTAGCACACAATGAGATGGTATGTATGCCTACCTGAATAGTAGCAAACAAAGCAACCTACGTACAGTAGCTGTGTTGTAGCGTACAGAGCTTTTGAGAACAAAATATACAGTATAGCCACTGTCAGGGAAGACTTAAAGAACATCTAAAGCTCTTTTAAATGATACGCTTCATTCTGTTTTATAAATGTGGTTCTCAAGAACTCAAACCCAAAGCATTAAAATTTTGCATATGATATATACAGTAATATACTATAGTAATCATATGCATATGTCATGTAAATGCAATCAAATTCAAACCAGAATATCTCTCTGTGCGTGTTGCTGCGTTTCATAGAACATGCATGTTCTCCTCTGGCGAGAGAAAGGGGTGTTTTTGGTTGTCTATACTTACACAGAAGGAAGCTGTTGAATAATCAGGCTTAACATGTCAAAGTTAAACAAACACAAAACCCTGTCTCCTTGTTCTTTTTCTCACCCTGCATGACAGCAGGTGTACAGTGTACATTCACACCCTGTTCCGATAAGCAGCACTAACAGTAGAGAGCATGTGAAGTGTGCTCAGATGTGAATTGTCTTGTCTTTTTTTTGCCTTGTGCTCCATTTACTCGGTGCCTCGCACCATAATTCTTGATGAGAGCATTTGCGGTGATCATATAACATATCGTTGAAATCACTCTAGATAATCCCAAACCCTAGTATTTCTTTATTTCCCACATCTCTCTCTGTGCCGTGGGTCTCCATATTTGCTCGCCATCGATCATAGCGGTGTGGCACGCGCACTAAAAGGCAGCCGGTGGGGAGAGGCAGCATTTGCAATCAAACAGAGAGGAGCAGTGTGAAATCTCAGGAAGAGGCAGCTTCCCTCATCATGCCCGTGGGCAGGGGATCAGACGATGAGGAAGCCTGCCTCAGACACTTAACACCTCCCACTGGCGCCCTGATGCAAGCAGCATGCAAACCCACCCCTCGCATGTATCTGTCAGCCGGGGGGTTAAGCTCTGCATGAACCGCCACTCTGTTACTGCTCTGCGGAGTGCGTGTTGTGCTGGGTGCAGAGGAGGTGCCTTTAGAACCAACAGCCAAAGTTCACCGTGCTGGACCTCAGATGTGTTATTGATGGAGGTGGTGGCAGGGATCTCTTCTGTATATATGCAGAAATTTCTGTGTTTCATGGTATGGTTTCCTAAACAGGAAAGACTGAGCGTATATAGCCGGAGAAAACCACAGGCGCAATCTGTCTACCTCAAGAGGCTGTTCCACAGTGTGCTGCTGTGAGAAGTGGCAAAATGGCATTGAGTCACCGCTCTTCAAAACCAAATCACCTGCTCTCTAAATCCAGTCACCTCCCTGTTACAGCTACTGGCTTGACAGTGCTGTGATTTACCCATCTGTTCTGTAAGGGGTACCTCCGTTCTCCATCCATGACACACAAGACTATGAACTCTAAAGGGTTTGTTCCAGACCTTGAGCAGATTTATTCCAGGCATACATCCAAGAGGAAGCAGGTTTAGGTGGGTGAAAAAATACCTCATTTTTTCTCCCCCTGGTCTTTTAACCTATCGTTGACTCATCTGATTCATCTCCGTTGTCCACAGTATATTTGGACAACGTTCATTCCAGCCAGGAGATGGTAGTTTTATGATCATTATAGGCTTTGCAGAACTTTGTGACTATGTGTGTGTTACTCTAGTTCTGCAGAAAATGTTGGATACAAGCGGAATGCTGCTAATAGGGTCTATTAATTGAATTGTCTCTTAAACTTAATTAATATACCATATACTGTATACAGCAAAGTTAGATAAGTTACATGTATTAAGCTCTAATGGTTGTACTGATAGTCTAATTGAAATTGTCAATAATTATGTGTTTTGTTCATATTGGAAAACAGAGATTGTCAAGAGAAAGGGGTTGTTTAGCCACCATGCCAATGATGAAATTCCACTCAATTTATTTCATCAATAAAGTCATTGTTCTTTGCTAGTTTTTTTTTTTTTTTACTGATTTTTGGTTTATGTGGAACACAACAACAAATGCCTTCAAGTAAATTAATTTCACAGACTCATAGGCATTGCAACAATGGTCCACAGCAATCACCTGAAGATGAAGCTGTTTGTCTGTTAAATAGAAAATTAAATAAGAAATAGACCAATGTGGGAAGTTTCTACTTATCTGTGGCTAATTGTGGAAGTGTGGATATTAAACACAGCTCAATGTTATACTTCCTTGTACAATAATACATTTTACAATGGCGTCGCACAGCGAAAATAGCCAATCTACAGTATAAAGCTCACAACATCCTAGCGTGTACTTGTAGACTTGCAATTTTTTAAATATAGAGGCATGGTTTAACGTGGTTACATTAATTGTTACAAAAAAACAACAAAAACATTAATATGATACTGCACATGCATGGAATGTGCGTGTTTCCACTTTTTCATGCACTGCTTTTTAGTGGTGAACCTATACAAAGGTTTATGAGGCCCCTGGTACGTCGTAAACCTCTTGGATGCTCTTTAGATGTTTTTAATCAAGTGTGAAATCCTTTTGGATTTGATGGCTTGGAAGCTTGCTTCTCAACACGGCCCACCACTCCTCCCATGAACACCTTTGATGGGGAGAAGTCCATTTCACTGATGTTGGGGAACTAGTCTTAGAGTGCAGTTGAGTAAATGAAACTCCACTCATCCCTCCATCATTCAGGAGCCAGTTCACAGCTGTCACCTATCTTCTCTTCATTGTCCACATTCGATTCTGCCCCAATTAGCCATAACAAGTGTAGTTTATTTGAAAGGAGTCTTAGTTCATTGACATACTTCTAATAAGCGATTTTAATTAGGTCTAGTAAACAGAGAGAAGAATTTGCCACTTAGGCATAATGACACGATTAAGCATGAATAAGACAAGCTACTGTATATTGTGAATGTAATGTATTTAATAGCTCCGACATATTGCTATCCAGGATTACTGAAAAGAGAGATTAACTGCAACAATAGATTAGGCTAGGCATTGTCTTTTGTTTAGTATTAAGTGCTAATAAATTATTCTGTATGACTTACTCATGGATAACAGTAATCACTGAAATAACAAGGTGGGTATTTGGATTCCCTTCCCATTACATCTCAAGAAGTAGTTTAAAGATGTGAGTCATACCAAGCCAATACAGTACATGAACTCTCTATAGCCAGATGTCTTTTATTCAGCGTCAGGGGTCTGACATTTAGTGATAACTATCTTGCCATTGATCATGAGGACAGTGCTGATGGTGTATCTCAGAGGCGTCTTTTCCTTCTGGCCAACATTGGATGTAAACACTCACAGTACAGTACGTCATGTCTCCTGGTTGCCTCATTCAACCATTGTCTGTCATGTCTGTAGCTCTGATGGAGTATACCGTCTTCTGTGCAAACAACATCACGACGGCCTTTGTCACAGCAAAAAAGCAGTCCGTGATACGGATACCACTCTTAAGAAAGTGATGTTGTGATGTGGGCTGCTTTTAAATGTGTGTGAAGTTGCAATTTTGCAGTTAGACAGCGCATACAATTTTAACGTCTGTCTTTGTTTACTGATTTCTGGCCTTGGAGAGTGGGCTGAAGGTTTTTATAAACAGGAATGGCATACATATTGTCACTGTTTATGCAGAAACCTTATATGTCCAAAACCATTACTTTTCTGGAAATGAAAGAAAGTAATGTGTTCCAAAGGATGCAATGTAGTTATTATTTAGTTACAAACGCGTGTTAATACTTGTCATCGGTTAAATACTGTGTTTATAAAAGCCACAGACAGACTTAACCACTTTCAACCTAGCATCCATATTTTGCCCATACATACATATACAGCACATATATATGTAGATCGATGAACATTTTGAATTATCATCCAAAATGTGCAAAATATTTTATTAGATTATACCGTACTTATTGCTGTTATTTAGTCTTGGTTTATTTTAGATTATTGGACACTGCTGGTCCTGACATGCAAATGTTAAATAAATGAACCTTGAATCTTGAAGATGACATATGGGAGATACAAGGTTTCTGCACAACAGCGAAGATATATTACAGTAAATTGAGCGGTCGTCTTCAGTGACTCTGTTTATAGATTCTCAACAGGTGTCTCAGCAGGTATAGGCGTGCCATCTGTGCATTTGTGGCACATGGAAGCGTTCCTCAGTACTGAATTGTTTTCCGAACCAAAACATTCCGAGGATTCGGAATTCACATTGCTAGTTGTTTTTTCTTTGTGCCACAATATCTGTGTTGAGGTTTCAGAAGAGAAGCATTCACAGAATTAACCACATTCTAAGTTTTTCTTTTGTTATAGCTGCATATTAACTACACTCATTCGAGAGCTATCAGCCTTGCACATGAAAATGAGGTCACTGGGTCATAGAGTAGACCTATTTATTAAATTAGGAACACTTGAATGAAAAATGGATAATAATCAGGGGAATGGAGCTCATTTCAGTGCTGTCAATCAATAACCTGTGCAACACTGGCTTTGCCCTGGGGATCCATGGTTCTCTCTTTTGCCAAACATGGAATTTTCGTTATGTGGGTGTCTGAGCCCCAGCTTGTTTTTCTTTTATGTTGCATGTTGACAGGCTCTGACACACATTTAGATCACCAATTACAGCCACCGAACACGGAGACGGGGCGCGTAGCCGCGTACAGTATTATGTCTCTGTTGGGTGGAAACCTTGTATGTGCAAAGCCGTTACTTTTCCGGAGGTGAATCCAATGGATCCAATATAGTTATTATTTAGTCACAAAATGATTGTTAATACTTTTGATTGGTTAAATATGTATATATTAGTTCATAGTTGAAATAGTTCACCCCCCCAAAATGAAAAAGTTTTTTCTATCGATTACTTGCCCCATGGAGACTTTAATTCATGGATATTTTCACAAAGGAGACTCTTTGTGTCTCCACAGGGAACCACTGCTGGTCATCAACTTATTGGCTTAGGAATGTGCCAAGTCTTCAAAGTTATTCAAATTATATATAAAAGAAGGACAAGAATAGCAGATCATATCAATATCATATCAGCTCACAATGCATTGCATCGCCATGTGTTGTGAGCTTGTACATTGTCTACTTTCACTCTACTTTTCCATCACATGCTGTTATATCAAGTAGAATAATAATATATATAATATAAAGTATAAAATAGGGCAGTAATTTAACAAAATCATTAAAAAAATAGATTGTGGAGATACAAGGTTTCTACTCGGCAGCGACGATATAATGGAAAGATGTCACTAGACTGCAGTGAACAGGGCGATGTACACATGCCAGACATACCATTATAATCCTTACCAAGTACTTAGCAGTGACTGTAGAAGCTCTAAACAGCATGTACACAACAAACCAAGGCATTGACTGCATCATATCAACTATTGGGCGGCGAACACACACAGTAGGTCTCATTACACAGTGCATAGCAACTGCTACATAGCAACAGCTGATGATTGCTTAGCAACAGCTGCAAAGACCTCACAGAAGACGGGGAAGATTTTCATGGGGTGTTGCACATGAAGCCATCTCTGTTCACAAGCAGCCTTTTTTTTCTCTTTCCAAACCTTCGACATGTATTAGTGATATGAAATTCACTCTGATGTTTGTTTGTTGAATGTTGTATGAACTTCACTCATGGCATTCTTTCTCTCTGCTCCTCTTGCCCTC
Source organism: Electrona antarctica (assembly GCF_951216825.1). Lineage (NCBI taxonomy): Eukaryota > Metazoa > Chordata > Actinopteri > Myctophiformes > Myctophidae > Electrona > Electrona antarctica. The sequence continues at coordinate 43,620,532 of NC_136789.1, read as the reverse complement.
AGATATCCGTTCCCTCCCTGATGTGGCCATGACTGGGAACTGCACGATGGAGTGCAGTGAATTGGGCCATTCAGATGCCTGCTGGATGCCCGGGCATCCGTCCCCTGTCAGTGTGCACAAGGCCAGGAACCCCCCCAAACTCTCCACCTTCGTGCCTTACCAGGAAAGAGGGAGCCTGGGGCGTCTGGCAAACGGGAGTGCCAGGCTGGGTGGCGAGGAGCACCGGGCCCCCCGGCTCCCACCCTCCCGCAGTGCCTACTCCAACGCCCCCAGTGCGGACAGCCCCCTCGAGGAGATGCCCCTGAGTGTAGCCTCAGAGTTCCCACCCACCTCCCCCACCGCCCACACTCCAAAACGAGAAATCTACCTGTGAGGAATGCTCTCATCCGATTGGTGCACGGCTTAAGGAGCGCCCCCGCGAGAGACAACATTCTTCATAAAGAAACATAGGTTGTCCATATGTTGAAATCAGTGCCCTTTTTGTAGGTAAAAAAGAAAATAGGCTGTGATTCATTTAATCACTAGCATGTACACTTTCTTTTTATTCATTAATTTATTCATTTTTATTTATTATTTAACTTATTTATTGTGGAACTCTGCTAATTAGGTGATACATTCATTTATTTATACAAATTATTGAAGGTTACTTGTCAAACATATTACAGACTAATTAATGTGATTACTACTGATTTAGTTAGCCAAGTCCCACTTTGTGGTCAAGCTCTTGAATTTTAAAGTTGTGATCAGTGCTTCTGTGCCATTATTAGATATACTTCAATAGGGTGCCAGTGAGGCCCTAAGGGTAGGCATAACATGTTTGATTAACAATCAAATGAAATGGTATTTCTTAATGTATAGTGCTGTAAATACATTTGAATGGTGTGTTCTACATTATATTTTTGTCTGGCTAAAACTGATAAGAAGAAAATAGCCCTTGCCTCAGAATTTTAGCATATTTGAGATTTCCTTTGCTGCTGCTGTTTAGACTTGATGGAAACCACGTCCAGAAGTAGAGCTAGATATTGTGGAAGGCATTCGGATGGAATCTCAGCACCTCCCCACAAATATACACCAGGCTGTGACCCCTGAAATCACAATAGAATGGCCTTTAACTCTGCTCTGTTGGCATTGGTGGGCATAACCGAATGGCAACGTTTAATTTGACGACTCAGTCAGTGACTCACTGACTCTCAGCACTGTGACCTATCGTTCATCCCACACTAAAGCCACAGTCCCTCGGAGTCACATTGAACCACCCCTAATCCCCCTCGATGCATTCTGATTGGCTTCTCAAGAGTAAAAGCCAGTGGATCCGTGCGATTGATGAAATCACACTTGTTGCAGTCTGAAAATCTCCTCTCTGTTCCGACAATCAGACCTACTCAGCCTGTACCTCTGAGCCAATCGCTTTGTATGCAGCACTGAAGTAACAATTCCTTGCTAGGCTTAGAGGGTTTCCTCCTTAATAAATCTCGCTTGGTCTGATGAATGCACTGGAGGTATTGTATTTACACAGGCATTTAGATCAAGACGTACGCTTCTGTCTCTAAAACAAATTGTAGTGTGTGGAAGCTCCCTATCATGTTCATCAGGGTGGTTGTGCCACCTGCATCCACAAGATATTTTTACTCCCTGTGAGGTGAATTGGGTACACTGCCTACAATCCAGTGTTAATTGTACAATTTGGTTTAATTTGTACACTCTTAGAGTAAATTTAACAGTTAGGATTTACTGTGCAGTGTGCTCACACCACACTGAAACTAATGATACTAATTATACTATAAATATATTTCCTATATTAAAAAAACACAGCGACCTCGAATAGTTATCAACAAAAAGAAAGACAAGCAATCTAGAAAATGGTTTTCCAGGGTATGAAGGATTTAAAAATAAGTGTGAATTATATCAGCAGACAAATGCTGAGATGGACCCAGTAAAATAAGGGTTGTCCAGCAGGAGGTGAGTTCAATTAGGCCCCTCTCCTCCTGTCACTTCTTACACGTCTTTACACTGAAAAAACATTACCTTGTTAAGCATTTTGTTCCTGTTTCTGCTGTTTGGAAAGAATAAAAAAGGACATGCCAGTGGGCTTTATCTATCTTTACTAAGACTTATTTTCCCAGTGATTGGAAAGGATACATCTGAAGGACATGGAGTATTAGTTTGTAATTGGATGATAATGATGACTCCACTACCCTGTCTCAGAGCACCATAGAATTGCAGAGTATCTTTGATTTAAACATTGATTTGATTAGATTTGTGGCTACCTTTCATTCTCCTTTTGACCTCTGCACAGTATTCCCATAGAGAGAGATAGGGCCTGGAGTAAGTGTGGAAGGGCCTAGAATGGACATTTCCTAATTAGGGTGAGTAATGAGTCCGGAGCCAGGGCATATGTGAGCACACCCCCAGGACAACAGACCCACCAGATAATGTGAATCCACCCGCCCAACCACAATCATTTAAAAGGGGCCGTTTCTTTTTAAATGTATTTATTTTTTATCAGCACTTACCTCATCGTGCTGCCATTGCACACCACATTTAGAATAATTAAGCTGAAAACACATGGAAATTACTGGACATGGCCATGATTAAATAAGGTGGGCGATTATCCTGCCTTGAGGAAAGAAAGCACATTATGCTGTTTTCAAAGCCATTTAGCAACTGAAATAAAATCCAAGTAAGAGTCATACTACACTGTGATTAAGCCCCCATTGCCCCCAGCTCCATTCTCAGAGCTGAGGATAGCAGCTTCACTAACTGAAAGCAGCGGGGAAGATCACTGACCTGGAATTAATGATAAGTGTGAAACATAGCAATGAGTGATAAAGTCAATGTCACATTAGCCTCAATAACAACTTAATCTTTTTGTCCCTCTGCTCTGACTCAATTCAGATTCACTCATTTTGGCTCCTTTTTATATGGAGATTAAATCTTAACCTGGTTCCAGCCTACTTTTTCTCTCTTCTTTACCGAATCTGGACGACACCTCCAGATCGGTGTCTTTGATACCCTGTAGATGAATCACAGGGGGACCTTGAAGCTTAGACTCAATCACCGGATCTGACTGGGACTAAAACAGCTGGGCTTGAGTCCCTTATGACGCAAGTCCTTCCTCCAGACCATTATCCCCCTGTCTCAATGTACTGGATTCTTACTACAGCCAATAGGACTTGGTCTTATGCCTGGAACACTGTACCACATGGTTCGACCTCTCTTTTGAACTCATGCTGAATTGACTGTGTTTACTTCTCTCTCCAACACAACATGGTTCTCCTTGATCAAGGTGAGGACATCATGAAGCACTTAAGTACACTCGAGAGTATGTAAAAAAAACAAAAAGAAGAAAAATGGAATAAAAAAAAAAAGATTTGTATTTTAGCATTGATTTAATGTTGAATTCACTTGAGTATCTTTTGCCTCTCTGTAGTGCGTGTTGTATGGTGATCATTGCTGTGGACAGATGGACATATGGTACAGTATGGTCAAGGAATTTTTATTACAGATTTAACACTCTCTTAGCTAACTGGTCGTGAAAAGAATATCTCTTGATGGTGTACATAGATCTCCACAACCCCATGCCTGTTGTCAAGCAGACTATGAGTTTAGCATGAATTCCAAAGATAATTGGTAGAAAATGTTTACTGTTTTTTCCGAAATGTTAGTGCTGGTTCCTGTTCGAGAGCCCTCTCCCTAACGAACTGAAATTAACTGAACATTTCATATTTTTCACAGCTCATGTAGAATAAAGTGATGATTGCCTTGAAAATATGTCTGCAGGAGAGAACCCAGTTGTTATCCTAATTGTTGGTTATATTTATATAGGACAAAATGCTTGTGATGCCATGTTTTTGTACAGTTTTATGTACATACAAGTGAAGCTTTCTAAAAGTTCTGATAAAAGCCGATGGCATATAAAAATTGTAACATGTTTTCTTGAGATGTGCACATCTTGCCTTGGTTGGATTGACCTATTGACCTTTGCTGAGTCGGTGTGAATGTGGCCGTTCTATGCCTGCACTGTAGTCATTCACACAGACTCCCGAATCCCGAGGACTTTATCAGATTTTATGTTTGTTGTGAACAGTGGATTGTCCTATCTTAACAGTTTGTTCAATTCCTGTGTTCTGCTTCGTTCCGTTTCCGCATGTTGACAAATTCTCTTGTAATACTGTAAGTCCTCAAGAAGTTTGTAATAAAATCACTTCAGGGAAAAGAAAAAAAAAAGTAGTGCCTATAGTGTGTAAGTGTTGCAAAGGGATTCTTAAATTATGTGGAGTAGTTATATTTTATGGAAGTTTACATTTTTACAACATTGTACCAAAATTCTGCCTCACCATGGGGCCCAGGTGCTTAAAATGTAGCCTACTAAGCCTCTTGTTATGCGTTAGAGTGATTAATTTGTACATCGGGGAGCACTAGCGAATTGAGATGCAATTGTGTGCATTTTGGGGGACATAGAGTAGGCAGTAGGGAAATGTAGTAGTACATCTCCATCATACAGACTTTACCTTCATACCAAATACTTCTGAAAAGCATAGAGTTTTGGTTCTTCTAGTTTGGATTTCATTGTACCAGAATAGTTTGAGTGAGTTAAAACAGCTTTTTGTGAATACGAATGTTTCCCATGTCATGGAACATTTTAGTCATAAATACCTGTTTTTGTTGACCTTAGCACCTTACTAGCAAGGTAAATAATCACATACAGAATGCACAGAGAATAGTGTAGTGCATTTTTTCTTGCTTCGGCAGGTCAATTACCTGATGAGAACTTTGGCAGTGCCTTGCAAACGTTTAGTTTTGCACCTCCAAGATGTTCAAATTAGCTGAACACCTCCTTTCCAATGGGTCAGACTAATGCACAAGAATTTTAAAGAAAGGTTGGCTAGTACAAACCTCCCTCTCTGAGGGACTACAAACACAACCAGATGGCAGTTATTTAATGGAGAGAGTACACACTTTGTCCACCGTGTCTGTCTCCAGAAATGGTGAGATCTCTGAGACAATGATGCCAAAGCACATCGGAGGTTGATGAAAACAAACAGCGAGATCCTATAAACATCTCCGTTCCTGCTCACTGTACGTATAGTATACTGCACAGTACTGTATAGTGGGCGTGTCTAACATTCAGAACTCAGAGCTGAGCTGCAGGGAGTATAAAATACTTTGATCTTCGCCAAACTTTCTTCGGTTCGGGAAGCCCTGCCCAAGCCGAAATAAGTTAAATGTCGTTTGTAGTATGCTGCAGCCTTAAGGTGCCTTCATTTGGCCGATTTCAAATGTAGCATTGGTGTATCCTTCTCGGGCTAACATATTCCGCAATTCAATTTGCATATCAAAGTGATGTTATTAAGGCGTGACTCCTCAGAGGTGAACCATCTAGAAGAGGGTCTTTCTGTCTGTCTGACTGTCTAGAGCCAAATTCACAACCTGCTGGACTGCACCACATTTTCTTGTGAACACTACCAGTAGGCTACAGAAGTATACCTCCACTATTTATATTTTCCCCCCACATACTGTATGTTTTATACTTTTTGAAATATTGAACTTGCATTTGATAATGATGGGCTTTGATCAGGCTGAAACCATGCCCACATACAGTAGGGAGACATACATTATAGATACATCCTCCTAGACGTCATGGTGGCTGGTGTTACAAGCTGGTTACTTTATGTCTGAGATCTACATGAATACATAGTGCTTTTCAAGGTACTCAAAGTCACTTTACTTTACAGGACAAAAATAATGAAAACTATTTTATTAGAAAAATAAACTAGTAAAAGGTTAAAAACTTAGAACTAAGGGAAGGCTAAACAAACAATAAAGAAGGGTGGGGATTTATGTAGGGACATTGAAGGGGCGGCCACATTGGAGCCATGCCATTTCTATGTGGATCATGAGAGAACCATATCATTTTTCCACCTATGCTCAGTGGTGGACAAAGTGCCCAACCCCAGTAGCCTTGGGATGATGAGATCAAATATTACTCTACAAGTGAAAGTTGTACTTGCCTTTATACTATTCACAAAATAGTATTTTCTGAAATGCCATTATCTCTTCCGTGTTGGCTAGCACGGTATTTTCAACGGATCCTAACAATAATTGAACGCATGGTCGCGTTGACAAAATGTTATTATTTTTTCCTGCGGAAGCACAGAGAAAACGTGCGTGTTTATCCACAATTGGAGGGTCGTACTTTATATAAATATTCTGCGACTTCTTGAAAGGTAAGGAAAAACAAAAGATCACTAGCAGGGGTTGAATTATTTCTTTACTCGGCAGTAAATTAAGTTAAGAAGGTTGCTTGATTATACAAAATTTGAACCGTCCATCTCAATTGCATTCATTTCAGGCTTCACACACATAAACGTTGTATTCAAAGGATGGACGCAATGAGGAGGCTGCCTTCTGTTTGAGACACAGCCCCCCAGGTATTATAAAAGCATTGGATGAAACGGTGCATATGAACCATGCAAACCTACTGTAGTGCAACTATCTAGGTTGAACCAGCCAGGGCTGGTGCCAGGATGAAGTGACTGAGGGTGTAGTTAAAATGGTAGTAAATTATAGTAAAACATTGCATCCTGTTATGCCTATTCATTGCTTTAGCCAATAGCCCCTGAAATACAGAAAAACAAGACTAGGCTACTGTCAAATGTGTCAGTAATACAATTATTTCACACACCAGTGGTGTAGCCAGTATTTTGTTGTTTTATATAGGGTATATGATATTTAAACTAGGGGGCAGACAATACACCTGAAGGGCAACAGAAAAGACAAACAAACAAACAAAGCCATGCCTCCCTCCAGCAGGTTTAGCATTTTTTGTTTTCCACTGACAACCTACAGTATAATGACATACCCTACATTTATTCCCGAGCCACCAATGTGACCCGTTTCTGACAAATGCATTTTGAGTGTGAATAAACAAAAAGAAGCCCGTCTAGAAATGGTATTTGGATAAAAGTGTATGATTTATGATTATTCATTGCCATCATCCAGAGAATAGTTTTGCTATTACTGGCTAATTGGTCGTTTTGCATTTGATTTGACGCTACAGGCAGGGGCGTAAATAGACAGTTGGACTGTGGGTGGGGGGGGCCATAGACGGCCCTCCCCTGGGTGGAGAATGGACAATTATGAAATACCACCTTGGAAATACACTGTGTGTGTGTGTGCGTGTGTGTGTGTGTGTGTGTGTGTGTGTGTGTGTGTGTGTGTGTGTGTGTGTGTGTGTGTGTGTGTGTGTGTGTGTGTGTGTGTGTGTGTGTGTGTGTGTGCACGCACATGTGCATGTGCGCGTGTGCGTGCGTGCACAATGCTTATTATACATTAACTTAAATAAACGTAATTGAAAAAACTAATAAATTACGCAATGACGAATCCCAATTGCTGGGTAATATGTACTGTAGATATAATTAGTTTAGGTGCACAACTCTGAATGTCAAGGCTGCGAGGTTGAGCACATCCGAGCAGTTATCATCTCTTTCATACATGAAAGAAAAGATAAAAGAACAGGAGGAGAAGGTAGCAAAGCCCCCTAAATTAGATTCCTGTTTTTTATACACTCACAAGCATATAGCAGCAATGCAGCATTTGGGCTGGCATCAGCATCGCTGCTCTCAGTGGTGTGGCAACTCGCAACTGGCAACAATCATGCAGCAGGTAACATATGTAAGTTAATCCTAAACAGTGGTGGACAGTAACTAAGTACATTGAGGACTGTAACTGAAGTATCTGTACTTTACTTGTTGTATTAAATGTTACCGTACAAAGAGAATTAGCGAGCACCGCGGTTATATGAACATAAGGTAGAAAATGGGTGAAGTGGTCCTTTAAGGTAAGCATTTCAAAGCAAGTATTCCAGTAACATTCCCTTGCAGTTGAGTAGCCTAATATTTGACCAAACCAGTTGAGTAGCCTAATATTTGACCAAACCAAACCATTAAGCAAGGGAGTAGAGTGGCAATGCAAAGGGTGTGGGTGTGTGTGTGTGTGTGTGTGTGTGTGTGTGTGTGTGTGTGTGTGTGTGTGTGTGTGTGTGTGTGTGTGTGTGTGTGTGTGTGTGTGTGTGTGTGTGTGTGTGTGTGTGTGTGTGTGTGTGTGTGTGTAGTCTAACAAAAAGCTGACTCCTTGGTACAGGGACCTACAGTATACTATCCATTGGATTCAGTCCAAAGTTCCATTTGCCAAGCTAGTGTGTTCTGAAAGGTTGCAGATTACACATTTAACTCTATATTTTATTAGGATGTGTTTTGCACAGTAGCCAATGTATCATGTGGCTAGTAAACAATAGTGATTCATTTTAAAGCAAGTTTCTTAATTAGAATTCTGCCCAACACGATCACTGCAAACTGTGGTGTTCAGAAGCTGCATCTGTTGACCTTTAACAAAAAGATGCTTTGAAGCGAAATACAGTAACGGTGCTGAGGGAGTGCCATACTGCTACACTTAGCCTACTATATTCTACACTGCACAACTCCACTGACAGCCTTAATGTTCAGAATCTGCAAGTCTTGACCAAACAATGTTTTTGAATCAAAACAAAATAATTGAATGGCATGTTACAGAAGAAATGGCCATAGTTGTTTTGATGCTCACTTTGCCTTATCGAATATGGTGTTATTTTCAAGGTATTCACTCAGTTTTTCACACTTGCTGGCTGCTTGGAATTTCAATGTTGCAATTTAATTGGAGTAATCTTTGTGTAATTTAACCTCATCTGTGTCAATGCAAAGTTCCCCAAAGTCGCTTGTAAATATTTTTGGTTATTTGCTTGTTTCCTAATGTCATTGAAACCAGTTGTTCTAAAAAAAGAAGTGAGTGGTACAACTCACTTCCCAAGTTCCACAGGAACGTGCCCAGGGCACCGGCCAGGTTCCGGCAAGCCGCCCCGTGTCCGAAACGGTCGAGAAATGACAGAGTTACCGTGTGGGGGTCCCCAGGGGGTCCCTCTACTGTACTGTACTGTCACTGTACTGTACTGATACACCCAAAATCATCATATATACAGTTTGTGTGTGTGTGTGTGTGTGTGTGTGTGTGTGTGTGTGTGTGTGTGTGTGTGTGTGTGTGTGTGTGTGTGTGTGTGTGTGTGTGTGTGTGTGTGTGTGTTAGGCTGCGCAACAGTGACACTTGGTGGTGAAAACCAACCAAACGCTATTTTCGTGCTCGGACATACCCAGCCAGGGACACAGCCAGGGAACCAGGGACTCAGGCAGGGACACACATACTGTATAGCTGTCTATAGGAGTGGTTGCAAATCATGTCAAGTCAAGGACCCCCTCCCCAGCTAAAAATGTTTTTTGTGCCAGCTAGGGACCCCCATACCTGCTTTGTGTTGTTGAAATGTTTCCAAAAAACTCCTAATGTTTCACTTTTTGTCTACAAGCTTTGCATCGCGAGCTTAGCAAAATTAATATAGCAATTAGTCTTATTTCTTATTTCTCTCGCAAAATCTGGCAACAGTGGTCAAAATGTACGTGTGTTCGGGTGGCACAGCTTATTAAAATCACTTGCCTACCACCGTGGAGACTGAGGCTAAGTTCCTCAACAGAGCCCCTGGCTTGGCTGGGTGCTTTAACTAACAGTTGGCGGTGTTCGTGGGTGGAAGCCGGCCACATGCATTATCCTCTTCCGGTGAAAAGAAGTGGCTGGTGAGTGGTGACTCCATTGTGTACTGGATGAGGCATGTGGTGGAGACATGTGGCACACCCTCCCAAGGCCAACTGTGAGGGTTTTCACCAGCGGCAGGGACCATGTAGTCCTCAACCTGTGGGTCGGGACCCCCACGGGGTCCCCAGACTACAGTGAAGTGTCAATTTAAATGAATTAAGACCATTTGAATACCTAAAAAAAGAAGAAATTAAATGAAAAAAGTCCATTATTGCTTCAAAAGTAACTAACCAAAAACTGGTCAAACGTTGGCAAAATTGCCAAATAATATAAGAAAGAAAGAAAGAAAGAAAGCGACTGTGGCCCAGGAGGTAGAGCAGGTCGTCCAATGATCCATGGGTCGGCGGTTCGAATCCCGGGTCTTCCTGTCTACATGTCGAAGTGTCCTTGGGCAAGACACTGAACCCCAAATTGCTCCCAATGTGCATTCACCCATCGGTGTATGAATGGGTGAATGTAATGCACAATCTATGTAAAGCGCCTTGGATAAAGGCGCTATATAAATGCACCATTTACCATTTACAAACATTGTGAAAATACAGTAGCTGACCTACAAGCTCACAATGCCTCACAATTATTTTGGGGGGTCGCGGCCTGAAAAGGTTTAGAACCACTGATGTAGGCTACTGTAGTTCATTCATTGTCCAAGGGGAATTGGCACAATGACTAATTTGGGAAAAACTAAAATAAACAAATAATATAACAATACAGAATTGATTTGGAGACTTCCAAGTCTGTCTAAGTTGCTGTGGTGTGACGTTTGGCTGGAGGGTGGGTTTAACACATTTAACTGTGGCTCAGTGTGGGAGTTTTAAATACATTGCCTATTTGAAAATAGCCAATCTACAACCTCACAACGCTGCGAGCTTGTGGATCTGTTATTTTCAAAACCAACACACACACACACACACACACACACACACACACACACACACACACACACACACACACACACACACACACACACACACACACACACACACACACACACACACACCACAACAACAACCTGCAACTACCAGTATTTTCAAGCGACTTACTTACAGAAAAACAAGCCCAAAGTCGCTATAATAAGCAGACGTGGCAACACTGTACCTCACATGTTGCACTCTGGGTAAATGAGTGTTTTATGGGAACTGGTAAAGGTTTTCAGTAAAGGTACAACATTAGCTTTTGAGATGTAGTACAAAATACTAAGGTAGAAGAAAAAACTCAAAGTTGTACTTATGTGTACAGTACGTAGGCTACTTTGAGCACTTTGTCACGTTCCACCACTGATGAACAGAGACAGACAACCTGATTGGTAGCATCATGTGACTAATAGAATGTCATGTGACTAATGTAGAATTTGGCACAGCTTGTTCCTCTCTGGTTTCCTTGGTAATCATAAGCTTGGTGTGCCCCCTGACACCCATCAAGCCTCTTGCATAACAAATTAACTCACCAATTCATGCCATTTGTTACAATTTCAACTTTATGGATGACATTCTGGGGATTTCACGTGTATTTATTACTGTATTTTGATTGGAATTGACTAATTAACATTTAAAAAAATAAACCTTCAGTACCAAGGCCTCTTGGTGGGAAAGCCATCCTACACAGCGGACCACCACACTTCATGGAAAGTTTGCCAAATCAAGGTACTGTATACCTAACTTTAATCCTTTTATGCTTCCTACTGTAATGAGACGGAACTAAGCAGCTTTATTTCCTAAAATACCACCTGGCACCTACCTAGGAGGTTTCCTCGCAAAGAGACAATATAAAATGTGATGCTTGAGCTTAACTTTCTACAAACCCAGACTAGCTGCTTTGTAGTCTTTACCACCACGGGTTCTCAACATGGGGTGCAGCGACCCCGCAGACTTCCCAGTTAAATGATTGATAGGTTTTCAACCCTTCACATCAAGTAGCCTACCATTATTTATTCGGCATTTGAGCCACGCACCACATTTGATGAGATTTAACCTCTCGGACCCAAAACGTACACTATTTTGTTATTGTGTCCACAATTCCATGCTTTATAGATGTGATACCATTAGGAGAGATAATAGGCAAATGTTGATCAAAATAACAATTCTACATTCTCTAATTGTGTAGATTTCTTGTAAATTAAAGGGAAACTTCACCCTTTTTGCAAAAACATATATGTTAATGACGTTTAGAAGATTTAGAACACTTTCCTGGAGGTCTTTATGTGTGTAATATGTGGTTTTAGATATTGTAGATTTTAGCAGTGAGCCTCTGATGTCATGGACACTGGGCTCACTTACTTTCTGGACTACATGTTGTCTCAGTAAGACAGCCCTTCCCCCTTTCCACAAGGAGGAGCAGTGCACCAAAGCATTATGGGAATTGTAGTCCAGGAAGGAAGTGAGCCCCAGTGTCCATGACATCAGAGACACTGGGCTCACACTGCTAAAATCTAAAATATCTAAAACCACATTACACACACAAAGACCCCCAGGAAAGTGTCCCTTTAAGTAATGCAGATGTTTAACAATAATTAAACCATTTGTTTTCATTTTACACTCAAGAGTTAAAGATCTAAGAGTCCATTTCGTTACCAATTAACTCTCCATTTAGCTGGGGACCACCTGGAACCATTCAAGGTCCACTGGTGGTCCCCGGACCACTGGTTGAAAATTAGGGTTGTCACTCCCTATACGATCACGTGATCGGAAATCATTGCCGATCACGTCATTTTCAAATGATCGGAATCGGATCAGCAGCAAAAAAATCGTGATCGGGACATCCCCCTAGTATCAATATTATATCCATATCATGATGTTAGACTGGATATTGTCTAACATCATATACTGTACCACACTCACTCCACATTGCATATTACTGTTGTCGCAAAAATAGCCGATCTACAAGCTCAGAACTTGTAGCAGTGTGACACGTTTTGAGCTTGTAGATCAGCTATTTTTGCTATGTTTGAATTGAAATCCTGAATTATTTTTTGTTGCTATTTTTTTATTGGAATCCTGAAAAATGTGTATTTAATTTCAAATGCCTTTAGTTATGGTTACCGGTATGTTTTTTTTGTCATCAAAGTTTTTTAATGATTTTACAATAAAGCATACAAAATTCACATGACTTACACAAAAGAAAGAGACAAGAAAAACAAACCAAAAAACAAAACAAAACTCGGTTACCGGTATGTTAACTTTATGAACTAAACACAAATACATTGGACATAAAATTGTGGCCCATGCATGCTCTAGTGTATTCTCTGTTTTCGGTCTACATTAAATATGTTCACTAAAAATAGCCTTGCTTTGCGATGAGCTTGTTGATGGGCTCTTTTCCCCAGAATACGGAATACGGATGCTGGGGTTTTCGTAAGAACCAAATGGACCCTTATGGGGTCTGTAACTCCAATAGTTCCATTTGTACATTATCAGAGTTCAAATAACCCTTAGGATTAAGAATGTAGGGTAGTCTTTGGGTACCAAAGATAAAGATGTATCAAATGGGGGTGTGGCCTATATGCATATCAAACTGGGTTTGGTGTGCATTAGGGGTCCTTGCTGAAAATCACTGATATAGCCGAACACTGGAGAGAAATGGCCCGGTATTAATTGCTACTGTGGCAGGAGGTGTGTGTGTATCCATATACATTCATTATTTCTAAGTTGTCATTTGTATTTTCCTATTAACCTTACCTCAGGGAACTTGTATTTAATAATTTGAGTCGGTGTGACTTATTAAGCATTTCACTTTAGTATTGCAGTGAGAGATGACACCTGCGAGACTCATCTGCGGCTGGAAATGACTCCTGTGCTATCGTGGGCCCATTGCTTTTCAGAAGGCGCATTCTTCTTTCTGAAGTGCACTAGTACTGCTGACTGTCTATCTATCAATTATTAATGTGTCTACTTTCAGCGGGCGAGTCACTTGAAGGATGTGCTGTCTCAGTATTATGGTTATTATCAGATTTTTGACCTATGAAAGTGTTCACATGGCTTTCCGTGGGAGTCACTTAGTGGGGAGGGAGACCTATGACCACGCAGTAATTGACAACACAATAAAGATGAGACCAGGAAAATGATGAATTGGAGAAGACGTTAAATTGAATCAATAACTCAATACATAGCTCATGTACAGTCAGACCCATAATTCAATTTGTGAAGTGTGATATTTCTTTTACAAAATGGTTTGCTTGCTACACTGGTGGAACATGTGGTCTATGATTATTCATTGCATACATTCAACAGTCAGGTCAGTAACTAGCGATGACCTGCAGTATATAAACAACCCACTATAAATCTAATATGGGCAAACAGTGCGAACTGACACCTTCTGGATGCCAAGGAAATTGCATTGATGTTCTCTAAAGTGAGACAAATGACAGAGAAACTAGAAAATAAAGAAATATGGAAAAGTAATATGGAATATTATTTTACATCAAACCCATAGTAAAGAAGTACAGTAAGATAAAGATACAGCACTCACTTGTACACTCTCAGAGTTAACTTAACCCTCAGGATTTGAACGTGTAAAGAAATCTCCTTTTGTGTGTATTCTTAAACTGCTGCTGCAGCATTAATTACTGCGTGTACTGTAGAGCAATACAACTCTCAACCTGGGCTTTGGAGATAATTATGTTCATCTAGTGCTAGGTGGATACTTATATATTTTAGAAGGAGAGGAAAAAAAACTATTTGATTAGTTGCGCTGTATTTCTTGGAGTATATCTATTACATTATAGATATTCATCACGAGGCTGCAGGAGGCTCTGCAGGGAAACACTGCTCTCCTGTAGCCCTTTCCTCAAGATGAAAATACTACTCGGCTACTGCTGGCTGTTGCCGTGGAAACCTGGTCACTCTCACTCTTTTTACCCACACTCTCCAGCGCTCTGCTTCATTAAGTGCTTTTGCTGCTGGCAATTAGAATAAAACCAGCGGCAGGGCTGGCTGCCTTGAAATGCAGTCTCCAATTAAATACTGTCAAATCGCAATGTCTCTTCAAGCTACATCTGCTCTCTCTATAATAAACCATGTGTCGTGCTTCTATGAGCCTGAATTGTGGTAGCTTATATGATTGTGTGTGAAATCCATTGCAAAAATCCTGGGTGTTACTTTAAGTCATGGGGTAAAAAATGGACCTGTTATACGGCCGTGAATACAAATTTGCCATAGCTTCTATGTAATAAGTGATTTGCTCTTTAAAGCATGCTGTGTGCTCTAAAGCAAAATAATACCCTAAAACCAAAACCATCACGTTTAGTGTGCAGTGATTATATACTGCATGATCGACTCAAACAAATTAAGTATGCTTGTTGATCATGACCCAATAAGAACTATCCTAGTCACCATTTTGATGCACTGAGAATGTAATCAGCATTAAATGTGATAAAGCAAAGTGCATCACAGTTGATAACTGCAGTTATAGCCACAGCATGAACCCTTAACCCCTATTCGCTGGGTTGAACATTCAGCAAAAATATCCCATCTACGAGCTCAAAATGCATTGTGTTGCGATTCTATAAATTTGATGGGCTGTTTTCGGCAGTTGGTGTGTAGAGGGATATTTAATGAGGAGCAGACCTAGCATAATGGGTAGAGGTCTCTACTGGACTGATGCATGTAAACCATCATTTCAATCTACAATGCATACTGTAGTGTAGATCTCTCGCATTCATTCTCCTGCTTGCACAAACACACTAAGAATAGAGGAAAATAATATCAGCCATATACAGTATACAATCGGTTATGAATGCAGTCAGTGCAACCGCTTACTCAGCTGTCTATGACGCTTTGCATTGCTCATTTAACACTCTATTACCCACCACCTGAGGTCATACCCTTAATCATTACACAGTAAAATCATTAGTTTTAACTCCAAGAGCGTACAAATGGAATCCTTACGGGTCCATTTGGATCCATTTGTACAATAGAGTTCAGTTTAACACTGGATTTTACTGTGTACTGAACTGCATGCATGCATTCCGTTTGTAAATTGTATTGTAGCGATCTCATGGTACTCACTACTCAAATGTAGTTACTGCTGTTTTTACACAAACACTATAACCTAAGCATTGGACCATAGCATCTCATAATTAGGCTATTTGCTGGAGGACACATTTGTACACGGATTGTTTGAAGATACAATCCTGAATTGATTTGCTATCACTCTACCTCTATCTTCTCTTTTCACGGATACTCCAATGATGGAGCGTGCAAAACAAAACAAAAACACCATTTCACCCACCTATTTACACGTGTAAACCTTTTGTTATCAACTCATTCATCATAATTTTTCGACCGCGGTCGAGATCATGGATTCCACAATGCTACGCCAGACTTCCCGGTCCTTCATTGCCACCCCCAGTTCCTGCCTACTGAAGCACCGGTCCTTCATTGCCACCCCCAGTTCCTGCCTACTGAAGCATGTGTCCCTAGCGATGACATCAGGGAACGACAGCTTTCTACCTCTGGTCCGCCCTGAGGCAGGACTCCAGAGAAGAAGGGAAGATATAACCTCATTGTCAGCTCTGTAGCAGTGGCCGGCAAACTGCGCTGTTCTGGATCGGACCAGTAAAGAAACACGGGGAAGGTTGCCGTATATTAGATTAGTCGATGGGTGGCTCTTCCAAGACAGATTTTGCGCTCTCATTAGAAGGCGGGTGTAAGTGCCATCCAACCGATTCTCTTGTTTCTTTGAAAGTGTCCATGTCTCGGAGCCATAGAGTAGAATCAGCTCAACGGTCGTCCTAAATATATATATATATTTTTTTTAAATACATTTTATTCAAAGAGTATGACATCATATTATGCAAGTTTCACAGAAAGAAAATACAACTCTTTGTTTTTACATTTTCTCCCACAACTCCTTTCCCAATCCTCCCCACCCACCCACCCACCATCTTTCCCCACGAGGCCAGACATACAAACAACATAAATTATATACAGGTAATTTGAGTACATAACTAAGATACACACAACATATATACAGGTATAAAACCAATAGGTTGAGTACATAACTAAGATACAAAGAAAGGGATCACATGGTTATGTTCACAGAAATAATTAATAAACAACTTAAAAGGGGGTAAAATGAGAGTCCTAAATATTTTTACTTTTAACATCTTACTAAGACTGATAAGTGCGATGTCATCAGCGAAGTCGGTGTCGGTTAGGTATTTAGCAGGATGACGAGAACTTCTTGGTGTAGTTGGTAGCCCTTATCATTGATAGTATCAACTGACATATGAAGAACATAATCAACAACAATAATAAATATAAACGGGGCAAGTGTGTCACCTTGGAGAATGCCAGCAAGGATGGGGAATGATTGTGTTTCTCCGTGTTTCTATCAACTCATTACTTAATTTGAATTTATATGTATTAGGCTGTGCATCAGTGACACCACTGTTATAGGAGTCTGAAAATGAATGAATGATTATATAAACAAACACTTTGGTGCAGCGATAGTGTTTCCACTTGGCTCTACACTTCATAATGACTGACTGGGTCTTTTATTTAGGACTGTTAGGTTGTCATTTAAGTGAGTTACCCACCTAGTTTAGATGATCTGTTTGTTTCAATTATATACTTCTGTAATTGGACATTTCAAGTCTCCCATTGGCACACAGTTTAATTTACATTATTTTAACAGTGGTTCAGTGGTTCTCAACTTCTCAAACATTTTCCTTTTCAAGGAGCCCCAAAGTCCTACTATGAAGCCATTTGAAAATATTTTGTGCCAGGGACCTCCATAACAGAATGTTATGTTTGTTTTTAGATTTGATTGTATAGAATTCTAGTGTCTATACTATAGTGTCTATAATAGTTGGGGGGATGACAGTGAGTGGAGAGAGTGAAACCTATGATCCAAGTACTCACTCTTAAACATTCTCTCATTGGGTTAATGTGTTCTAGCTATAGCAGTAGGCTGTCTCTCGAGAATACTAGTGAAAGTAAACTGCTGGAGAATCCCTGGAACCCTCTGAAGAATGCCTGAGGGTCCCCAGACATCACTTTGAGAACTTCTGTAGTAGAGAATGTTAATGAAATATAATGAGTACATCTGCAGTGCATGGTTAGTCTTTCTACTCTTCTATTGAGAAATGTAGACCCTGACAGTGGCACCTATACTTGTCAAGTACGGCCTCAATCTCATAAGCACAATCTTCCTTGGCCAAATGGGTACCGTATTGCCTCTTGGTCTTACTCTTGGATGAGTGATAGAAATTTGGTTTCTCATGCAGGTGACATGGGTTTGATTCCTGCGTGGATAGAACACACAAGTTACGGATTGCAACTTGAAACTGGGCTGAATATATACTGTATTATGTGCATCTACTTAGTATTCAATACGAGTCATTTTGCTACATTTTGCTACAAATAAGAATTCAGGCATTTTCAGCTCTACTTCATGAAGAGTTAAAGATCTATAACCTGCGGGCATGCTGTGCCCCTTTACTGTGCGAAACCTAAAATGTGTGCGACTCATAAACATCTCAGAGCCTTAGTGCCTTATTTGTTGGTTGTCCTCTCAGGCATTCCAGAGTATTGCTGTGAGAATTCAGCTATGACTCAGCTTGTCCCTAAATGGTGGTATGCAGTATATACAGTTGTAGTATAGGGATAGGATAACAAGTAAACAAAGGTTTGATAAATCCAGCTCCCTGTTCCTGCAGCACAGATTCAGGACTAGAATTATATAGTATACAGGTCTATTTTTTTCCCCCTCCCTGCAAATTATTTTATTAAACACTGTAAAACTTTAGTATGGAGTAAAATAAATGCTGAAGTAGTACATTCTTATTTTGGAGAGCTATAGCAGAAGCCTTGTTGCGCAAAGTTAATTTGATAACTCTTACCCTTATTTACATTTTCTCATTAAATCAAAACCTGTACTCCCTACAGACTCTGTGCTTAAAGCCAAACATAGTCGAGAGTAAATCCTTATATGTTGTAAGGAAGGAAAAGCAAATTAGATAATATAATATTTAAAGTCTGGTAATCCATACAGGCTTCAGACTTTTAGACATAATTGCACATAAAAATGTCAGCATAACAAAGTTAATGATTTATTGCATCTATTGTAAGCTTAATTGTCCAAATACTTTTGGTGTCCTGAAATGGGGAGACGATTTACAAATTTAATGATATCTCTTTAACTTTTCACCTGATTTAGTTGAAAATATGCTCAAAACGAAAGCTGACATAAACATTTTTACTTCCATCGTTGTGCCATTATGAAAAAGTGCCTTTCACTTGCCAAATATTTATGGGGCAATAAAATATGGGAGTAGCCTACAAAATATTTAGTTGCTCAATGCAAATCATTAATTATCTGTGATTAATTCAGAGTTAATGATGTTTTCCTTTATCCTCAGAACTCACCTTATTAAATATGAAATATGCTTATGCTTATATTTAACTCATTCGACGCCTAGATCGCCTCTTGACGCCTCCTGTCCAAACGCCCTCTGCGCCAAGAATGCCTTCGGACACCTATTTTAATATCAATTGATTACGGTTCACAACTGTGTCCTGTACACGCTCATAACACTCCGGTCCCGGCGTGGTGAAAAAAAAGGAAAAAGACATTAATTCACTTTCTGATTCTCCGTTTTCGAGTGAAACGGCTTTCAGAATAAGATGCTTCGCCTATTAACACAATCAGCGCCGGGATTTCTTTCAAAATAGCAGCTCGGGGTGCCGCGCAGATATGGCAGCTTTTACTCTGAAAGCCCCCCCCCCTTCCGTTCTGTACAAAAACCGGGAGAAATAATGTTGCTTGCTTACCTCGCTATGATTACGATAAAGTCGCTCGATAATCCCTCGCATTCATATTTTAAACAAGAGGCATGTTGAAGTCAGAAATGAAGAGCTTAGTATATCCATCTGGTCAAAACCACGGAGAGCTCCCTAGATTAGGAGTAAATGGTAAATGGTGCATTTATATAGCGCCTTAAAGGCGCTTTACATAGATTGTGCATCAATTCACCCATTCATACACCGATGGTGGCGGAAACCATGCAAGGCACCAACCAGCACATGGGGAGCCATCTGAACAATCTGAAAAGTATATTGATGTATTCAGTTAATACTTGGTCTGGGCTACTTTTGGAAAAAATATTTCATCAATGGGGCGTGGCATGGAGGTGATCAGCCTGTGGCACTGTTGAGGTGTTATGGAAGCTCAGGTTTGCTTTGATAACAGCCGTAATTAATTTGTATTGGTCAGTCTTATGTTTCACACTTTCCTCTTGACAATACAACCTAGATTCTCTGTGGGGTCCAGGTCAGGCCAGTTGGCTGGTCAGTTAAGCACAGTAATACCAGTTACTAGTAGTTTTGGCTCTGTGGGCAGGAGGCCAAATCAAGCCAGCGGTGTTGTTGAGCAACCTGCACCGCTCAGTTTACACGGGTGTGATTTTTCTTATTGCTTGGCCCCGTCTTATCGCTACTTGCAGCTATATAAGGGAGGTTTATCATGTAAGGTAAACATGCAGGGTTCTTCCCAATTGGGGATAGGTGCACAGCACTTTCCTAGACCTAGTGCGTTTCAATCCATGCACATTTTACAGGACATCGTCTGGTCCTATAATGCCTATAACAGAAAACGTCACGTTAGTAATGTACTTCAAACACCAAGTATATGAAGAGGGAGAATAAGTGGAGGTTCTTACCGTCTGAGCACCCGCTTGGTCAACGTGGAGAGTCATTTGGTACTGAGGCAGGGCCAGTGCTTTTCAAATCAAGGTTGATTGAGCAGGTAGATTGACACGTAGTGTCCTTCGATGGCGCGGACCAGACTGAGACGGGGTCCTCTTGGCTGTGCCCTGCCTCCACTCCATTGACTCTCCTCGTTGAGGTGCTTACCTGACAGGCGGTTGCCTAGCGACGCTCCACAACGTGTTGTAGCATAGTCAGATTGTCCTGTCGTATCATCCGGGCTTGTAGCTATTGGATTAAGTCAGGCACTATACACATGAGCTCTCTGCTAGCCAGCCAGGGAGAGCTCACTTTCCACTTCCTTAACATGTTGCCTTCGAGGATACACTTAATGCCTTCCATTTACATCTCTAAACCTGACGAACATGACACTTAAGCTGTAATCGAATTAACCACCACTACGAGTCACGATGAGTCCAAATGGAATTAATATAGTTTGCCTTTTCCAGATGACTTCAGCATACTGCATACTTTCCCCTCATGCACTCTTGTTGACATTTTTCTGTTTTATCCTGTGCATATGCAGTACACTAAAAGTATTGACACGATTAACAAACGTCAATTTCATTTTTATTTTGACCAATATATCCGAAATCCAACCAAATTGACAACTGAATGTATTAAATTACTAGCTTTTGTATCGGCATGACCTCAATAAGTAATGTTTAGTTTATAATATAAAGCTACTAAGCTAGGTGTGTGTAAAGTTGACATATTGTATCAAACAACCAGCATACAATTCCCTTGCAAGAACTAAAGGAATCCCACAACAAATTAAATGTTAAGAAATATTGAGCTACTGGTCTGAAGGCATATTGAGGACATTATTGTTTCTCTCTGTTATGTTGACGGTAATATAGACCTTCAGTGAATTGTAGAATTATGGCCTTTGTTTTACACATTTGGCAGGTTATGACTTTGTGATTAATTAGTATAGTCTACTCAGAAGATTTTGTAGACTAGATCAAAAATTGTAACAATTAACAGTAATTCCAGTGTTATTACTTGAAGTATTGGTTTTAGTCTACTTATTTTCTTTACTTTAAAATTAATGAAAACTAAATTAAACATAACATGCCTTAAACATAGTTATCACTTAACAGCTGTAGATCAACTGGTATGTTAATTTCAGGTATTATAGTGATTACCTGCATGTCAATCACTATGCTGTAAATACCATAACTGATTACTATGTCATCATCAAACATATAAATGGATTATCCTTTCCACCAATTACACAGTTATATGTTGAAAGATGTTTCAACTGTTGTGTAGTGTTCCATTGTATTTGTTAGCAGTTAACCTGCAGAAATTATAGCTTTGGCTGCTGTTGGCAATAACACACATACTAAATGTCAAGAATTCAAAAGTAACAAATCATCTTACAGTACTGTATTGTACTGTACATTCTGTTTCCCCACTCATAATCCAGTAATCACTGCACCATTGAAATCGTTACTAGTTGCGGAAACTACTTTCTCTAATTATGAATTAATCTTGAAGAAATATCCCCCTGGAGAGGAATTGAGAACTTTTTTGAATGGTTTATGCTTGCACGTTTTACAACACATAACACTAACTAATGAGCAGTCACTTGTTCTGACAGAAACATGGTGATGAGTAGGCTACTGGGAGTCAAAGGTATTCTATATATTTTCCTAGACATGTATCAGACAATACCACAAAGCGCTCTGCAAAATTGTCATTGGTCACATACTGCTGGTGATTCTCCATACTCCTGCCTTAACAGTGGCTGATAGTAATCTCGGTGAGCAGCTGACCTCCCTCCCCTGGAGTGACAGACTCTAACATTTAGAAGGGACTGACCCATTTCCTCAGGGAGAGTCAGTTTAGACGGCAATGATCCCGTCTCTCTCTAAGGCAGCTGAAAGAGCACAGGCTCGTTGAAGGAATATGTGCACAGCTCATGGTTGTCAAACCCTTGGAGCTGTGCCTGTTCACTTCCTGGTAATTGGTCGTCTATCTTCCCTCCTGTGATCAACTGTTTAGTTCCAGCTCCATGGGCCAATAATTTCTTTCTGGTCTCATAGTTGCTTGTTTATTTCCACTTGTGTAGTCAGCTGTTTACTTCCAGTCCTATGATCAGACCTTTATTTGTGGCACTGCAGTCAAGGTTTTATTACTGGTTTTGAGGACATTGTTATAATAGCTCTGGTGTGTGAAATAGGGCTGTCCTCTTTTTTCATGTTTTTCATCTTGATTGATTTCATTCATTTGCAAGGATTTAATGCAGCACAAACAATGTTTCTATTACTCACCAAAAATAACATAATTAAGTGGAAATGAGTTAGAAGAAAATATGAGGAGAAAGCTAGTGACAGATCATTGTGTTTGTGTATGTGCTGTATGTACACGAGTGCTTGTAGTCACACGTGTCTTGCTTTTGTGCTTGCATGAAGTAACAGTACAGTAGATAGATACAGTATCTATCCTTCAGTAGTTTGAGTTGCTTGAACTGTCAAAGAAGGGGAGAGGGGTGAATGCAAATGGGTAGATGAAGTGACTAGAATATTGGATTATATCTTTGGCTAGCCCAGCAACTCTAGTAAAGGAATGAGTTTGACACCATACAGTCCACCAAGAATGAATACAGCTATGGATCACATGTGAGAGTGGTGGTTAGACCAGAGCCAATGAGATCGAAAAAGATGTGCTATTCTGAGTTGACTCCATTGGGACAGTACATTTTTACTGCAGTGGCGGATCATGTAAAATGCTAAATATTCAATATTAAATCATGCATTGCAAAACTTAAAGTTGATTTGGAAAGTTTTGTTGTTCTCACAGATAACGGAGAGGAAAATGTGCAGGCAAGGTCTGGCAGCCAAACACTACTGTGTAGCTTACTTACAAACATTGATAGTTCGTTATTACGTTATCTGTAGTGTTTGTAACCCCTAAATGATGCAACTCTTTCAATCTCAAGGAGTATGTGTGAGAATAAACGGACAAGAGGTGGTTTATTGATGGGGTAAAAAGAGAGTTGCCATCTCCAATCAATATGGAATGAATCACATGGGGCTTTGCTGTATACAAAATCTTTAGCAAATTATTACTTTTTGCTGCATACTTAAGCACTAGTTGGTGGGCACTGTAAATCCAGATGCATAGGTCAATTGATTAAATGGAGCTCATCTTGTAAAACTCCATGGCTTTGATTTCAAAGAGAGAAACGTTAACCCTGTGCCAAACATCACATCAGAAGAGTGCGTCTTCAATATGTATTAAGTGCCTGCAGGGAGCATCTGTCTTTTGGCAAAGCTTAAAACGTATACTATAGGTGGTGAGAACAGCAGTTTGTCGAATGACATAAATGGAATATACAATTATGAGATTACAATATTATTTAACACAGGCACAGACTTTCCTTCAGGTAAATGTATACAACATTTTAAAAAAAAGTGTTTACTGTAAGTATCTCTAGACAAATGCAGTTGCCTCTTGGTCATAAACAAAGTCAACATTTGAAAATGTAGAACTTTGATTCCCATCGATCTTACCTTTTGAGCAACATAGTTGAGTTGGTTCAGAATATTGCAAAGATGAATTGGATATACTTAGTAATTACCTAGAAACTAAGCCACTTAAGCTCTATTTCACACCATCCATTGTGTGGTGAAATGTTCACCAATAATGACATGTCATTCCCAGAATAGGGACACCACATTTGTAGTGATTATTCATTTTGAGACTTTGACTTGACTTGTACATAATGACAAGCTGTGACACAACACCAGATTGTGCATGTTTCTGCCCTATTGAGAAACACTCATCTTACAGTAGCTTTTGAACGCTGGTTCCCTGCTTTAGAGTTATGTGTTAATGATCTACTGCACTTCTGGTAACACGCTATTGTACTGTATATATCTCATCATTATCTGCTTGCTGTGAGCAAAGGCAAGGACCCGGTCTCCGGATCCATGTCACTCTTGGTATATATTTTGTTTTCTTGATTAATAATTAAGGGTGATTGAGCGCTTGCTATCCAAGCCTTTAGGCTTTGAAGTACCTTGCTCTTGTTCTCCAATTGTCATACTGTGAGTTTTAGCAGGTGTGACAAAGCTGCATGCCAAACATGTTAGGATTGTTTTTAGAAATTATAACTAAAGCCCCTTGAGAAATTATCCTCCCGGCTGGTTGCCAACACAATGAAACCGTTTCAGGTAACCAAATGGGAAACTTAAATGTTATCATTTAATTATTTAATATCTGATTTGTTTGGGGAAATAAATTCTCATCACCAGTCTGTCATCAGGTAGTCTGTTAGTAGTAAGCTGAGAAAGATGCCTCCTAAATTAATGATGTGCTTCTGACGCAACTGTAATATGTAATTAATTTACTATTTGAAAGAACTACAAAAAACAAATCTAAAAGAATGGGCTAATAGAATGGGCTATATATATATATATATATATATATATATATATATATATTCCTTGATCCCTTGAAATGTTTTGCTCCTCTGTTTATTTTTAAATATATCTCATTTGAACTTCCAAAGCTTTTTAGTATGAAGTGCATATAGGCAACCTATTTCATTTGTTAGTTTTATTCTTATCCTCCACCTTTCACAGTTCTGGCATAACCGCCAAGTCACTTTTTTATGTAAACTTAGAACAGGTATAACTCATCATGTCCCGTTAGACCTACAGCTATGAATCTTATGTCTGTCTTCATGATGAACACATTTGCCACTTTCATCCATATAAGCTCAACCGCCTAGATTTTCCTCAATTTGTTTTAATGCAAAACACTTAAATCTGTACTAGTAGTTTTGAGCAATCCAAATTAATCTTTCTACATACAATCTATAGACCAATATCCTAAATCCCAGAAATGTTTGTACAAAAATTGCTTAATCTTCCACACAATAATGGAAGATTTATTTGTGCCATGGAATATTGTGTGGTCCAATAATCTTCCATTATCTACATAATCCATACGGTAAATCCAGATAGGAAAGTCATCTGCATAAGGAACAAATCAACACATAAGAAACTAGAAAAAGTGCCCTTCTGGGCACAGGTCTCCACCAGGAGGATAGGAGTGTGTGTGATGTTTGGCAAAATGTTTAGGAGTGATATAAACATGTTTTTTTGTTTGTTTGTTTCTTGCAACAATTTTCTTCATTTTGTTGAGGAAATGCAGAGCCAGATCACTCATAGCATCTCTGAAGATAGAATTCTGGATGAGCAGGACATGTGCAGCATTTTGTAGAAAACAGGCTACTCCTGAAAACTTTGGAAGGCAATCTTATCTAATCAGTGTAGAATCTGAGAAATCCAACAAGCTCGTCTTGATCACATGACTACAGAGATCATGTGTACCGATTTGCGTGAGATTTGGATGAAATGTGTGCGACTAACATAAACAATGTGTTTTGCAGAAATCGGCCTCATGGTGGCGCTATAACCGGCAGATGTGGAGGGATGCAAGGAAAATGTTTTTCCATGGCCTCTAGGGAGTGCACATACATAAGTTGTCGATGCAGTTATAGGTAAAAACAGGAATTGGCCTGTTATAGCGCCACCGTGAGGCTGATTTGGGAAGAAAATTGTGGCATGTCGTCCTCGGCCTAGTGGAAATGTGCGTGTATAATTTCATGGAAATTGGACACTGTGTTTGTGATTTGTGGCATTTTGTTCGAAACTGACCAATCATGTGAGCTTTGGAAGCCAATCTTAGCCAATCAGGGTGGAAGATGGGAAATGGTGCAGATCCGTGTTGATCACATGACTATGGAGATGTATACCGAATTGTGTGATGTATGGATAAAATGTGTACGAGTTATCTACAGAAATGTGTTTTGCCTAAATCGGCCTCATGGTGGCGCTATAACAGGCCGTTGAGGAATATTTGGGGCAGAGGTTCGTCTTTGGCATCCAGGGAGTGTGTGTGCAAAGTTTGGCATGGATCGGGCCAACGGTGCCGGAGATTAGCTGATAACGGACGGACGGACGGAAGGAAGGAAGGACACACGGACGGAGTGCAAAACATACTCTCTCCCCATGCCTTCGGCCTGGTGGAGACAAAAAACGTTTCATAAAGGAAAGTGTTTGAGTGTGGCAGATCAGCCTGACAACAGGTAGTGTTTGAGTGTGGCAGATCAGCCTGACAACAGGTAGTGTTTGAGTGTGGCAGGTGGTGGGTCGGTCGCGAGTGATTCGTTCATAAGAGCCGATACTTCACCGTGACCGTGAACGAATCCATTCACGTCTTGAAATGAATCGGTTCACACACACACACACACACACACACACACACACACACACACACACACACACACACACACACACACACACACACACACACACACACACACACACACAATGGATACGTAGTCGTAGCCTAATGACGTCGCTGTTGATGGGATATTGAGCTCACGTTTCTTCTGAGAATCTGAATGAATTGCCTTAACGAGATGCAAATATGCAACAGTAGGCTAGTTCTGGGGTGAATTAGCCCTGAATGCCAATTGGTATGCTTATTGCTTATGCTAACTCAACTGGATTAATCTGTCTCTTTTCTCCAAAACAGACACATTAGCTACAACACACAAAAGTAGTTCTGTATAGCCTCGAATGCAATTGGTATGCGATCTATTAGAGTGGCTACTGTATACCTGTCTTTAGTCCAAAACAGACATCCAACATTTACCACACAACAGTATTTCTGCAGAAAATAAAACCAAATATTTTGTTTATACAAATGGAACTGTACACTACTTACTGCAGGACCCATATGTAATGAAATATGACTATTTGACACTGAGCCTGACTCAGTGACATAACATTTATCTGCACAAGCTGTGTGTGTGTGTGTGTGTGTGTGTGTGTGTGTGTGTGTGTGTGTGTGTGTGTGTGTGTGTGTGTGTGTGTGTGTGTGTGTGTGTGTGTGTGGTGTGTTGTGTGTGTGTGTGTGTGTTCCGTTGGTGTACTGTACATGGACCCGTCGACCATGCATGTCCCGAGTAGCCTATAGTACCGACTCATACAGGCTGCTGCTGAGTGCTGCTACAGTCACAGTGCTGCAGGGACCGGAAGCGCCACTGAACCGTGACCGAATCATTGAATCGGATCATTGCCGTGAGCGTGAATCGAATCGTTCATTAACTGAAATGAGCCGTTTTGCCTATGATGGTATAAGTCAGACATCCCGTTAGTCAGACCTGTGTGGCCGGTTAAGACTCACACGTGCTGCGGGTTAGAAACCACCATGGCTCCCAACATGCGTGGTGCGTTACAACTAATCCGTGCTGCGGGTTAAAAATCACCCGTGGCTTCCTGTGAGGTTAGGGTTAGGTTAGTGTTTGGGATAGTGTTAGTAATGGTCTGACTAACGGGGTGCTTGCCTGGACGTTGTTGTATAGCTGTGTGAATATATTGTGGCTGGGGTGGTGAATGTCCTTGATGATACGGTGAGCTTTGACTTATGCACCGCTTCTCGTGCAGTTTCTGGAGGGAGTGAGGTTCACTATTCAGGATAAGGATGCGCTCGGCCATCTGGTGGTCCCATACCAGGTGGAGAGACGGCCTCACAGAAAGCTTTCAATGGAGCTGTTGTAGAACAGCCTGAGGATGCGGGGCAGTTGCTTTGATTGGGGGATCGAGGGCATTAAGAAATGTTATTACACGGCTTGGTTGAATGCGTGTTGGTCAATCACTGAATTCAGCGGTGGTGTGTTATTTCTGGATAATGACCGCTGGGCTCAATAACAGACCACTGTCTAATCATCAAAGGCTCAGAGCGCCACTTCCTGTGCTGCTTGATTTTTGCCATACCCAACATGGCAGCCATAAACAAACACAGTGTTGTTTACAGCCAAACATTGCTCTCAAAAAGCGAGAAAGCGAGAAATAGGCAATGCAGTAACAGACTAACAGTTACTTGTTTTCTGAAGCGTTGTTTCGCTGACTGGACGCACCGTGACCTGGCATAAATGAATGGAATACTTTCATTAACGTAAGCACTAAGCAATGAAACCTTCATTTTGGGTCAATTTTAAGTAGCTGTGTAATATGTTGGATAATTTGAGTCAGGGTCTTATCACCCTGTCAGGGTTTATTTCTCAACAATGACCGGCCGGCCGTCAATTATCCCTTGCTTGATTGGTGACCAACTGTAGTCCATCCCGGACATCAGCATGGCCATGTCATGCTAATGTGTCAAGTTCATTGGCTAAATGGTTGGTCTATTGGTAATCTTCCTTTGGCTTGACATAGAAAACAAACATAGTGCCCAACAACCCATTTAAATGTGAAGCTACAATGTAACTGGCAATGCAGAGGTAAAAACATCCGGGGGTGTATGTGCATTGTGCAGATATTGTTACTGCTGCTTTTACCACTACTACTAGGATTATTTTCCAAGTACTAATACTGGTGGTGGCACAATGTAGGCCTGGGATTCTCAAATCCTGTATTGAGGGTCACGCAAGAAAATGAATTCATACCAAAAAAATAAGTCCAAAACCAACCTCTTTGTGTTTGTGTTTTGGATTTTGCAGGACATGATGGTTACAGTGAGGACTGGAGTAATGCACATTATACACAGCAGCCTCGCTCACATATACTGGTACTCACTTACTCACATCCAGCCCCCCCCCCCCCCCCCCCCCCACGCACGCACGCGAAGTGAGGACGCTGCAGCGTTGCCTGTTATCCGCTTCACCTCCCAATGTGTGAATGAATGGGACATTGTAATGCGCTTTGAGTACTTAGAAAGGTGCTATAAAATGCAATCCATTATCATCGTGGGCAGGATTTTGTTTTTCAAACAAGATTTGAAATGTTTTATTTGTATTACCACGAGAACAATGGCTTCCATTATAACATGCTACACTTTCCAGGAATAGAAAGCCTGCAGTTTCAATCTGTGATGATTGTGGTGCAATATGAGCTGGCTTTTTTCAGCGAGCGACATTGACGATGAAGTAGCCTAATCCAGGCTTTAATATATATTGTCATCACTTTTGCAAATATTTGGTAAATATGAAAGCCGACGATTGGCTCTCTACTCAATTCAACCTCTCAGCAAACAACACACACAGTGTGATAGATAAGTCATGCTTCTTAGTATTTTACGGTGTTGGTTTTTGTGCAGCAGTTTCAGTAGTTTTCAGTTCTTTTTTAATTTTGGGATGTTTGAATGTTCGTTTGGTGGGGCAGTCTGGGCATTTGGTGAGGCATTTGGTGTACCCATGCCTAGAACCTAGGCCTTGTTGCGGGTGTGCACTCGGAACGTTTTAAGGTGACCTTAATCGCTGCTGAGGCTTTTTCATCACATGCGTGGTGTGTGTGCCCCTCTTGAGCTCCTCTTCAATGTGTGCGTCAGGAACGCACAGACCCTTTGCACTACAACACCACTGATGAAGATGGGGGCGTGCTCTCTCCTTGGCTCCCTGGAGTACACAACCAGCTCCTTGGTCTTGTTGATGTTGAGGACGAGCCTGTTCTCCTGACACCAGAGTGCCAATGATCACTGTCACATCATCAGATGACATTGGAGTTGTGCAAGGCTATACAGTCGTGTGAACAGGGAGTGAAGGAAACGGCTCAACACGAATCAGACAGACAGACAGAGACTAGTCGCTGTCCATGGTGCTGAATGAATGCAGCCACCAGGTGTTTTACAGCAGTGCAGACAGCAGAGCAGAAGCTCTCAATGTTTGAACCATAATACAACAAAATATACAATAACTAAACACAAATTTCACTTGAATTGGATCGCAATACTTTACAATTTCATCATTAAAAAAACTGGTAACACTTTATATTAAGGTCGTCTTTATAATGAATTATAGCGCATTTATAATGCATTATAATGTGCTTATAAGGCATTATAACACTCGTTATAAATGTTTGTAATCATGTATAACAACTTATAACCACATTTATTTCATATTCACATTCATATTATGTGTGCTGGTCATAATGCATTATTATGCTCAGTGGAACAGCACATTATAACTATTATAACTTAGGTGGTTATAAAGGCACATAGAGAAGTGCTGTAATGTCTGTCATAATGCATTATAACCAATGTGTATTAAATGGAATAATCAATAATGTCTTATAAGCATCAATAAGCAGGACTTTGAGACCTTTAAGTAAAGTGTCAACATTCTTTAATGGTTATTAGCAGTTGTATCATTGTATAATACCCTATAGCATGACTTTGTGACCTTTAAGTAAAGTGACAAAACTTTGTATAATATGATATAGCATATTATTGATGTTTATAAGACATTATTCCATTTAATAAACACATTGGTTATAATTCATTATGACATTACAGTACTTCTCTATGTGCCTTTATAACCACCTAAGTTATAATAGTTATAATATGCTGTTCCACTGAGCATAATAATGCATTATGACCAGCACTTATGTTATAAACGTGGTTATAAGTTGTTATACATGATTACAAACATTTATAACGAGTGTTATAATGCCTTATAAGCACATTATAATGCATTATAAATGAGCTTATAATGCATTATAAAGGGGACCTTAATATTACCAAAAAACTCCCCCGGACTGCAGCCCACCCTAACTGTTACCCTAGCCCAACAGTAAATCTGGGCCTGCATATGAGGCGCGGTCTCTCAAGTATCATGGTCAGTATCATATCACGGGGCTGTCACAGGCATGTTAGGCCGTGTCACATACAGTAAGGCCTCTCTCACATCCATGTAACAGGGCTAGTAACATCGTGGTACCATGGTAACATTAACATGATTGGCCCATATTTGGGGGAGGGAAGCTGGGTGGAGGGTGATATTTATCACTGTACGTAATCCCACGGGTTGGGGGGGAATGTTGAGCGGGAAAAGTAGGAGAAGGCTCTACGTCCACACAATGGGAGCTCCTCACTGGCATGTGAGCCAATAGGGTACAACAGCAGCAAGGGAGACAGATGTACCAACATAAAACCAGGTTTCAGAAGCCAAAATGAATGAAGCAGCCAGCTGAGAAAGAAGAAACAATGCCTATAAATATAGTGCATTTCTTCAAAAAGAAACAGGGGACAGCAGCAAGTAGTACCTGCAACATATACGATGAACTTGTTCTGCAAGTAAAGTGACTGCTGGGTAGGCTATTTACATGATGCAACTGTTCTGTTGTCATTGGTGCTTTAAGAAAAACTATTTCAAAACCAGGAGAAGAATCTTTGTCTGCTAAGATGCTGATTTCCGAGAACAACTGCATCACTGCAAGTTTCGGGGAAGTCTGCACGGTTTTTAATGCTTTTCTTATCAATCCCAGTGATAGTGGCACCTGCCAAAGGTTCCTTTTCTAAACTGAAGCTGATTAAAAGTTATCTAAGGAGCTCAATGGGACAGAGTCTCAGCCAAAAGCCCAGAAAGTGCACCTATAAGCTATGAGATAAATAAAACCTCTATTTATTCTTTTGTATAATCAATCATCGCTCTTGTGTTTTAGTGTGCACAGACACAGCAATGCTATCTATCTGTGTCGCATTTAACTTTGAAATTGTGCATTTCCCGTCAGTTGGTTGGTCATGCCCCATACCTGTATATGATCATGCCTCGGGACATCACGTGATGTCATCAATATTACGCCCATATATGGATATCCCTGATGTCATCAATATTGGCCAGCAACTCTACATCTCACCTCAAAACTTAGATCTCCATATATGGAGCTGACCTGTTCTGACATTCCATATTATGTTGATCCTTCCCCATCCATCCTTCCTCTTCGATGTCTCCCTTTTGACTGATACCTGTCCATTTAAACTTTAGATGGGCCTGCCCCAAAGTTATTAGCGCAGCCGTGCCCGGCAGCCGGTGAAAACTAGAGTTCTCAACAGGCCCGAAAATTAAGGCGCGGCCCTACCTGGGCCCTCATCAAACCCTGTACACTCTAAGCCACCCTTAGATCTTCATACTGTATAAACAGTTGCGCTCAAAATGATTAAAACATCACTGTGAGTGGCAGGGAGTGTCATCGGGAGGTTGCAATACGTACAAAGGACCACGCTATTCCTCATTGAACAGACAGCCTGAGGAGTTGCTGGCGACCGGCCTCACCTGCCGGTTGCCCATGCACTTACGAATACGAACACTGCCAATAGTTTTTATTTTAGCGTGCCTGGCTCAGCCGGAGGCACGTTGGGAGAATCATATCCTAGTCTCCACGGTGGTGGACAGGAAAGTTATGTATACTATGAATGTTTCATTGAGACATCAATACAGCCTGCATGTGTCAGCTGTCCATGTTTTTGTTTTCTTCTGATTTGTTTTTTTATAGCATATTGTCAAAATCCATCCCAAATCTAAGCTCCTCTGAGCTCCCCACCACAAGGTTTACGTAGATCTGTTGAAACACATTTGAAACCCTCCCTGCATGTAATTCATGTGAAAAAAATACCTCTTGGTTTCTGCTTGAAAATGTGGGACCAACAGACAAACACAGTGGCTTATACCAGAAAGTTCAGCTTGTCTCCTCCGACACCCATGCTCCCCGCTACTGTACTGCATTGTGGCAGGATTACTTCTAACTGGCCTGGGCCATGCCTCAGCGGTCCAGGCACCTTAGCTGGTAATCCAGTCTGGCAGTGTGCCGCGGGTTCGACTCCCGATCCCGACGGCCTTTACTGCATGTCTTCCCCCCATCTCTCTCCCCATTTCCTGTCAGCCTACTGTCTGTCCCTGAGTCCCTCCATAAAAGAATATAAAATAAAGGCGAAAGCCACAAAAAAACATTTAAAAAAAAAAGGATTACTTCTAACTGCATTTTGGTAAGTGGCTGTTGTAACAACCTGTGTCCACGCTAAACGTAATGAATTGCTATATAATGTACATTTGCACTATACTACAGTAGCCTATCGTTAGCAGTCAATAGCTAAGTAAAACAGGGGTGGGTAGTGGGAGAGTTGGCTTGTGTTGAAACAGAACCGCATGCTATCTTAATCCCTCCTGTTTATTGGTACGGGCTGTGTAATGCACAATGCAGCTTGAATTACCTTAATTGTAGTGATGTACATAGGTCATAGTTGATGCAGTATGAAATGGCTTCAAAACAAAAGGGGCATGGCTAGTACAGTATGCAGTTCTCTCTCTCTCTCTCTCTCTCTCTCTCTCTCTCTCTCTCTCTCTCTCTCTCTCTCTCTCTCTCTCTCTCTCTCTCTCTCTCTCCCCGTCTGTGTGTGTGTAGTACAAGACAAGTAATAGGACAATTAGAAAACATTAGCAAATTAACATTAATCAAAAACAATATGAATTACTTACAGATGATGCCTTGAGACAAAAACATGAGGGATGAAGATGGATTGTTACCAGTCCAGAACATTATCTTCTAATGAATGTAATTAACTTCCTGTAATGGTGCACCTTGTCTAAGCGTCCTAACTAAAGACAAAGTTCATACAGGAACGATACAACACTGATGAAGGCTTGATGCAGAAGCGCGTACGTTCTGTCTACTCTGAAGTATATCCTGACAACTTAAATGTATAAATAAAAGTGCATTAAAGGACAGTTCTGTGAGTGCTGGTATTCTCTTATAGAGGTTTATAGTAACTTTTCCATACCGTGCACCCGGTAAGAAATCTCAGTAATATTGAAATGAGCTGGAGTCCTACTCGCTCAAACCAGAAGCTATTTAGGTGCCTTTGTACAGCATTTCAAAACACCATTAATAACTTCTGACTAATCTTGAATCTCATGACACAGGAGGAAGAGCAACTCTGAAACCGGCCAGGAGTAGAAATTTGCTGAGCTTTGCTGGACCATGTTTCTGACCAGTCCTTCTCTGCTGGAGATTGTTTGACAATAATTCCCATAGGCCATTATGCCTTCCTTGCAACTTGATTATCCTTTAAAGACTCAATGCTGATTTGAAGAGGAGCAATGTGTTCCTTATTCCTTTTTACCTTTTTCGTGTGCCCAGAGAAAGGAGCTCAAGTCATCCGTTTCTGTCAAGCACAATTCCCTATTGCTACCGTGCCTCCTTCTCTTGACGTCTCCTGTGCATAACGGTCCCAGATGGATGTTAGTCTGCCTGTTTTTACAGACTGTAGAAGAGCTTGTGAGATGGGAGCTCTCTGGCACCCTGTCAATAGGATACACAGGCAATGGTTACAAAGGGTTGAACTGGCTTCGGTTTCGTCTTCCAATTGCAGGCAGCCAAAACAATCTCTCTGGTAAGGATCCTGTGAGAAATGCTTCAACCTCTTCACAAACACTGGCATACTGTTGTAATTGCTGGGAAGTCTCAGTCTTCCCTTTCTGGTAGCGGCCAGCAAACCAGGCAGCTAGTTCAGACAGGCATTTTACCCTCTCCGAGAGGAATGCACAGGCTGCAGGAAGGTGGGAAAGACACATTATGTCCTCCAGTGAGATCTTATCCTTCCAGCACATCTTTGCCAGTCTGATGGAGCTGGCTCCATCAGACTGGCAAACTATAAAGCCGTTGCTTCTTCTGTGACTGCTGCCCTGTTCCCCATCCATCCACTCCAGGAGCCTTTAACCTTTGCTGCTGGCTGATCCAAGGTCATGGGCTTGACCTCCCGGGCGGCCTTCCTGGGGTGTTCTCAGTGGAGGTGTTCAACTCGGGCCAGGGGGCAGATGTATCAAGGCTGTGTATCCATAAGAATGATACTGAGCAAAAAGGAAACTTTACGTGAGAAACTGAGCACTTCTCCACATATTCTGCGGCTCATGGTGTACACAGATCATGTAGGAACAATTATGAATGTGATATTTTTTTGCCGTTCTTAAAGACAGGGTGGAATGGTTTTTGGGGCATTTTATTTTGGAGTTTCACTCTGAAACGGAAAGATGTGTGTTTTTGAACGATTCAGAATGTCTCATCCCTTCTGGGTATGGGACGTATAGCTCTGCTATACATGCGTGTGTGTGACGCGTGTGCTGAGTTTGTTTGTTTACATGTCACAGAGAGACAGGCAGCAAAGCTTATGGCTTATTTCTAACCTATGTTTTCAGATACATATTTTAGCGTGATGATTAACGAGTAATACACTGTCTGGATGTCATCTTGAATGAGATTAAAAACGAAGTAGTTTAATGTAAT
The DNA here is from genome assembly GCF_951216825.1 of Electrona antarctica. Lineage (NCBI taxonomy): Eukaryota > Metazoa > Chordata > Actinopteri > Myctophiformes > Myctophidae > Electrona > Electrona antarctica. The sequence goes on along the minus strand of NC_136789.1, from coordinate 43,585,077 downwards.
CAAAACCAGCTGTGTTTGGAGGACGCGCAGCGATGGGAATAAAATGGGTGAATGAAATCCAGATTAATTTGTATTCATGCAGGACTCGACACGTCATCACGTAGCACGTTGTAGTTCAAGGGAAGTAATTCAAATGTATGGACTTTTGATATAACAATACACAAAGATGGAAATTTTCCCTTTGTTTTGGCATAGACTGTTAGGTATACCCTTTATTATGACCACGGATATGCTCTAAAAGTGTGGAAAAACATATTTTTCATTTCCATATGTCTTAAACACTCAGTGTAATAGTCTATGTTCTGAGTCCAATGAAATTTCATTGCAACATTAATGTTTAATGTTGAACAGTATTCTGAACAAGATCAGATAAGAATTTGCAGATTTATTGGCCATTATATTTAGGCTGAGGTTGTGAGCCACTCTACTACACTCACCCCCTTTTGACCTCCTCCCACGGGGAAACCCAATCCGGGTTATGGCACCAATGTAACGCCTGTGATTCCAACTCGGGTCTCCTGCGTGGAAAGCCAACATCTTAACCACTAAGTCAAAGGGAATTCCCTATGGCTCGGGGAGTCGGGGGAGATATTACACATTTAGCTGAGGTTGTGAGCCCACTCTGCTACACTGCGCGTGCGCGCGCGCACACACACACACACACACACACACACACTGTATATGTATGTGTATATATATATATATATATATATATATAGCCCACAGTTTTATTATGCAATTACGAGAGGTTTCTCATCAGCAAATATGACATGTACAGTCAAGTATACATACTGTGATTGTCTGCACCTTCCTCTGACCTCTGTCGAGTTTTGTAGTCTTGCTCTAGGACAGTTCCCATACAAGCTCTGGTCCATAGCATTAGGAAGACGTCTCCTTAACGCTATGGTACTTTCAACTTCATGCGCACGCATGAAAGAAAAGATAATATTTCGCCTTCTATTGGCAAGATCTGCACAGGGCGCAGTGGAGTATTAACTAAAACGTATTTTTTCTTCCGGTGAAATATTTTCTTTTCTGGCCAAAAAGTGTGGTGGAGGCTCACAGTGCGTCCACTAGGGAAAGTAGGTTTTCAACTCCACAAAACCGTCTTTGTATTGGTGAGTAGCAAATGTGTTCTTTTTACTTTTGCAGCAGTCGACAGACAATGCAGCCTTTCAAGCGTGTGCAGGAAGTTGAAAGTATGGACCAGAGCTATTCCCATACCAGCTCGTCGGGTTGCTCTCGTTGGTGCTCTGCTGTTGTAGGACGTCAGGATGCGAGGGCTAACACGGAATTCCTTCAGTACAGTCACTGTCAGCGTGTAAGTGTGTAAATGTGTGTGGCCCTTTTTGAGGTTCTCATTGATGTTCATGCCAAGGAATTTGTCAGTCACTGACTAGCACCACTGTAATATTGTTAATCGTTTGCTACCTGGTCAGAGCCGTTAGAGGAATAGGACCACTGGCTGGTCATGTTATCAGAATCGCTGAAGTTGGCTGCAGAGGTTTGACAGAGCCAGGGCGCCATTCTCCCTGGCCTGGTCTTTAGTGACCTTGTAAAAGCTGGACTCTGATTCTTTGCTCAAGCATATGCCTGGGTCCAGACTCCATGCTCCTTGGCCATGCCCAGGTTGTGAACATGCTCCTCCAGTGCATTGAACCCGAGTTCAATGCACTGGCCCCGAGTTCAATGCACTGGCCCAAGCCCAAGTTGTTTTTCAGTCTAATGGAAGTCTCACATGGATTTAGGAAAGCGGTGTATCCATTCTGCACAGCCTAGGACGATATTACCTAACCTATTACTAGCCTAAAAGAATGGCTACCTTAAAATACAAGTGAGCATAGTTTAACTCAAGTTTTATTCCAATATGTTTTGTGTTGTATTTGTATTGTATGTTATGTATTACTGATGAATTGAGTACAATGGACCACAATGGAAACAAGCCCCCTAGGATTTTCTTTTGGAATCCTTTTAACATAACCTTTGACTGTAGCCTACTACTTGTACTGTTAACAAACCTTCAATCAAACCTACTATGAGACCCATCCAAAGTACAACTTCTGAGCATAATGGTGCATTATCTGAAGCTGTTGATGGACTTTATGAACCCACAGAATGTCTCTGCTAAAGTAGCAAAAAGCATTTCTGACCTTTTGTCTAGGGGTTGTATGTTCTTACAGTATCCGCTATTGTCTTAGATTAGATGACTGTGATGGTAAGTACCTTCTGGCAGTGTTTCTGCATGATTGTTGGGGACTCTAACACATACTTGATCAAAGTAGGTAGTGACAAAGACAATTTTGCCATCTACTGACTGGACAATTACACCCTAGCTCCGCCCTTCTGCCAAATGTCTCAACTGTCACACATCTTGTGTGATGCATATGGAGCCAATAGTCCCTTGATACATGTTTTGAACATGTTGAATAATTCTGGTCTGGCCAGAGGCTTGCTCTGGTCATCCAAAATTTGCTTACATCCTGTTGTAGAATGCACAAGCTGACCTTTAGCGGGGAAGTTTGCAATCCCTGAGGTGGTATTGGAGTCACCTGAAACGTTTGCTTGTCTGTATGGTGTCAGTGGTAGGAATTCATTATACTGTGTGGTGCCACGCTGCACTGACATGGTGACATTAGCAACACCCAGACCCAGAACAGCCTGCGTGTATCTTGCCTGAGAATCCTGTTTTATTCTTTGTTCTCTCTCTGTCTGCCTGCATATTGCTGTGTAGTACAAATTACAATACATATTCACTTATCCTTTATTGTCCTGAACTTGGCAGCAGAGTTAAAAAAAAGTCTAGCCCTTTTGTTTGGTCTGGACCATCTCGTGGATTTCCAGGATGACTTCCTCCATTACTTGAGCCTCAGCTACAGTTGGAGGCCATCGATATTGTCCTTTTCTTTTTGCTGAGGTTTGCGTGATCTGCGCAAAAGGACAGTTAACCCATTTTGGGCGGGAACCCCTTTTGGTGTTTTAAACATTATGTTATAATTTAGCTATTGAAAAATAGCAGATCTACAAGCTCATAGCGCGCCACCGAGTGGCGCGCTACGAGCTTGTAGGTCTGCTATTTTTGAAAAATCGTGAAAATATTTATTTCAGAAAACTGGAGGATTTAGAAGGATTTTTTTAAATTTTGAGGTCAGGCCTAAATGGGTCAAATGATAAGGGACAATATCGGTGGCACCCAACTGTATGAGCGAGCTGTCATCTTTTTCTTGTTGCAGTGCATGCAGGGCTGCATCGGGCCTGTCTACTTTAATGTCAAATTATGCGCATAAGCTACTCTAGCTCGGGCTGCTTTTTCTTTGGCACATGCCTTTACTGCTGTTATGCTTACACTTGAAATTGCAGATGATCCTGGGGACTACACTAAATGTGGTGAAACAGATCCCATCACAATGGTTTGCTGCTGTTCCTCTGCTTATTTGTGTCCTCCATGAACGTCCTTTACTTATTCGTTTTGTTGTGTAGACTGTCCGGTGTACAGTCGGTCACCCATTTGCTATCGTTTGGCAAACCTATTTACCATGATACATGGCAATCAGAATCCACTAGTCTTCGTCCCTATAAGAATGGCCATTTTACTGTACTGTCACAACTATAGGCATATATGCCTTGAGCTCAGTTATACAGCAAGCTAAACTCTCATCTGCATAAAGCCATACAGAGAAATATTTGAGCCATCTGGTAATGTTTTCTATAGAAAAGTGTGAAACTGCAACACAGATACAAAATAAGTGCCATGAGCGTGATCCACATTGTTCTCTGATACAATCACTTCCTATAACGGTACGGAGTAGATTAGATTCAATTCAATATCTAATACATTTTAACAGCGATACGATGCGTATCACGATACATGGTTGACGATACGATACATTAAATATGTGTGAAACTTGTAGATAGTCCAGGTTTTTTAAGGGAAAAATGTATTATTATGGATGAAAAGTAAACACAGTGATTCTGTGGCAAATAGATGGACATTGTATTTGAACACATGGACAAACCCACGCCTTGACATGAACACAGAGAATACACACATTGTATTTGAACACATGGACAAACCCACGCCTTGACATGAACACAGAGAATACACACATTTTTCGATAGACCAATTGTAGCTATATGGAATGGAAAATTCATTAAACACATCTTTTTCTTTTTTCGTCTGAAAATTGCTAAATACAATGCAAAAGTAGATTAAATTGATTATTTCCATAGCAAAACGATTCGATACCGATTATTTCCATTGCAAAATGATACGATACAAAGTCAGAACGATACGATATGATATGTGTTACATATCGATATGCTTCGTTTTTTTTAATTAAAATCGATATTTCGATACAGTTACTACATCGTTACACCCCTACCTCCTTCAAACATCTCCCGAAAATGAAAGTCCCACCTATGTTATTACTGTATGTACACTTTGTACAGCATTTTAACCCACCACCAGGTGTCACTAATAGTTTAATTCCAATACAGAATAACACTATAACCTAATCCTTTTCGTTTGATTGAAAAGTAAACGGGGAAGTGTCAAGGCGTTCTAGAAGCACATAGAACAATGTGTACAGAGATGTCTATAGAGGGGAAGAGTTCAAATAGCGAAGCTGTTGCCAGTTAATGAGTCTGAGACAGTTTGTTCGGCTACAGATGTAGAGTACCGTGTTAAGTTGAATGATGCTTTAAGTGCCTGTAAAGGGAGGAATGACAGCTTCCAGAGAAGGATAGACAAGCTACATAATGGAGTGTAGAGGGGATTCTCATTTAGAAGATGAATGCTGACAGCAATAAGCCCAGAGGACTTACTCCTTCTGTCCAATGTGAAATATGAAAGACAAACTACATGCAGTACCTGGGCCGTTTGGCAGTTTTTTTCCTTTTTTTTAAGGAAAGTACAGTTCCCCTACTCTCGGGTTCTAACCATCCCATACTATAGCCATTGCTCCATGGCATTCACAACACTTTACATTTGTAATTGTAACATTTTATATAAACGGCTTTCTTGGCCATTATGCACATCTGCTTTTTTTGTTCCTTCAAAGGGCAGAATGGCTCCATAGGTGATAAAACCTTAATGCTAAAAGAAATGCCACATATGATTTAAAAGATAACTTTAAATGTCTTTTGATTTGCATGTTTTTGTAGACATTCAGTTGTGTATAGTACTATAGGCTACTCTAATACAAGAAGTGGAATATGAAAATAATGTACGATTTGTACAGTAAAATTGTGTTTTACCATCTTCAATAATGACAGCCTGATCATTCAGTCATGCAGTTTGAGTCAGTTGAGCTGTAGAAGAGCCATTTTATAGACAAGCATTTCTCAGACACATGGACACGCACGCGCACACACACACACACACACACACACACACACACACACACACACACACACACACACACACACACACACACACACACACACACACACACACACACACACACACTATAAGTATGAAATGGGCTTCTTAACTGGGCTTCACACTGAGAAATGCTTCTCATAGGACCAGTGCCAGACTTATTTATAACTGAATTTCCTCTCAAGATCATTTTACATTATCTGCTCTTGGCAGTTTGTTTCAGGTGCTGTAGGCCTACCATTGTTGTTGATGCACATCCCGTACAAGAACATCAGTTGACTCTTGGTACAAATTACATTTCGCAGGCTTTTCTGTGGCAATTACCAGTATGCCATATGCGCTGCCCTTAGAAAAATGTATGTGAAAACACAATAAGGTTTTCACATACAATCATATGTGGTGGTCCTCCCACGTGCGATTCTTCATGTGTGAAGTAAGAAATGTGACAATTCACATGTGGATTCACATGTGAATAATGTATGTAATTCACGTCCAGATGTATAAACATTACATCAATGCAAAGATGCCCTCAACAGCGCGCATACTTCCCACTACTCCTCCGTCATGCAGTCTGCCAGCAACAACAACCCAAAGTCACTTCCCCCCCCCACCCCCCCCCCCCCACCACTCACTTCACACGGGTGTGATTTTTTTGTTTATATACAGTACAATAATGTACAGTTGTACACATTACACAATACATGCACACCACACTCGCCACATCCTACTCCACCGCCATCCCTGATCCCAAACCTGCCTCCCTTCTATACTCTCCAAGCACCCACTGAAATAATAACCATATCTGACCTATCCGCCATAATCATTGGTATGGAAACCTCATGCCTCCTGGACCCAATACCTTCCACCCTAGTTGTCTCCTGTCATGTCTCTGCTCATAACAAGCATTAGGTATAACAGGCACTGCCCTTTCCTGTCTGAAACCTCTCTGATTGGCAACAATGGATCTCTGACTCTGATGAAGATGTACTGAACATAGGAGTAGGAAAGGAGTAGGAGAAATAGGAGTAGGAAAAAGGTGAGTTCACTGAGAGAACCTTTTTGCATCCCTCATGGTCCCTTCACATGCACAACACCACTGATCTCTTTCTTAACATGCTGAGGAAGGCTTGACAACTAAACACTATTAATTAAAAGTTACCAGAAGTTTTATATATATATATTTTCTACCTCATTATTGACTGAGGGGGCGAGATGGTCCGGTTTAGGGGGCGACACCCCCTCACGCGGCACGCCCCTCGTGACACCCGGACTGCGGACACGTCCTCCTCCACCACCGTGGCCTCCGGCCAGTTTCATGGTTGTACCCACTTTGCACTCCATTACCATATCACCACCACTACCACTGTACAACACGTGGATGCAAAAGAACGTTCTCAAACTCGGTTGCAATAAATCAGAAATGATCATCATTGGCCCCAACTCCCTCACTTGCTCCACCCAGGAGTTTCACTCAAAATTGATGGCTCCATTGTTCCATTGTTATACCCCTCCCATCCACGTCTACAACCTCGGAATAATCCTTAAACCTCACCCTTTCATTCCTCCTCCACATAAATCAGATCACAAAGCCTGCCCTTCTCTCTACAGGAATATTACCCACCTCCATCCCTCTGTGTCGTTCACGCAATCATTATATCCCGGATGGACTACAAGCAGCATCCTTAATTAGTCAGTCCTTAATTAAATACATTCTGATATGTTCATAACTCAGCTGCTCGCTTGCTCACCATTACCTGAGACAGAGACTACAGCACAGCACTCCTCCAGGACTGGTTTCCAGTCAAACAATTTATATTACAAATCGAATAAAGGCTTCGCTTCACATGGATCTCGGACTTGATGTGACATGACACATGACTCCATAATTGGGAAAGATTTCAGTCCAAATCAACCTGCATTTTATTTCTCTTTAGACAGCCTGGCCATGAAATGGGCTAGCCAATGATGTCAACTATACCCCCACATTTGGAAAATCCGAGCCCCACTGACTTCCATTATAAGAATGTAAAAGTTAAATATTTAAAAAAGAATATAACATTACTGTAAGTGAACAAAAATTATTGGGAGTCTAAGCGAGCCTGGTGACAAACAAGAAATGTGCTATATTATCTCTGAACAGACACACACACTCTTATAGACTGCTTAGTTAGCCTCTTTCAGAGGCAAACTGTAAAAATTCAACCTCATGCTACAGTCAAAACGTTTTGTGATAATGATTATCTTTAATTTATTTTTTATTTTTTTATTGGTATTTTTTCCAGTAGATCCTGCACCATTTGTCTGTCCTGATGAAGGTCTAACGACCGTAACATCCAATAAAGAGTTTTTTTTGCAAGTTACTGACCGTGTGCATGTCCTCCTCCTCCTCTTTGATATCATTCAGAGATCCCCTTTTCCATACTGTAGCGGACTGCACAAAACACTTAAATGCAAAAAATACATGGCCCACCCAAACCCAAATTCATACTAATGGAGGATAGAAAGAAAGAAAAGAGACACTCCCCGCCGCCTAATTTCTTTCACTGGTTACACAAGTGGCCATTTCTGTTATCCACCTGCCCTTAGCAAGTGGTCGTAAATCCTCCCTGCACTGCATTCATTAGCTGTTGCAAGAGATATTCTACTAAAAGTCTTTCGCCTCGAATATTGATTTTGGTAATGTCGCTCATATTTTTCATTACCTTATCTCAAAAGGGCTTTAGATAAGGACACAGCCAAAACATATGTATAAGCGTCCCTGTATGGGATTTGCATCTCGAAGCTCTATTAAGTCTGTATGGGGTCAAATAAACTGAATTAAATTGTACTGCATAAGAATGTTTACTATAGAAAATGTATGGTCGCAAATATTTTGTCCACACACCCTGATGTTCTGACCCAACTTAAGTCCTCTTCCCATTTTCTTCAGGATTTAAGTTCTTCATATCCTATAATTGTGTGAATACCAGAGTATATATGTAATATGAGATACTTTGCACAATGCTTATCTTGTATTAATTAATGGAAACTGGTTGAGTGGAAAAAGATAGACGACCCCCTGTGTCAGAGAATTAAAATGCTGGATTGAAAGTATTTAAAGAGGTGGCGTTTGGGAATCCCGAACTAGATCTATAAATGTCTGTAATGAGCCATCCTTATACAGATGTCCAGACGTTAGTTGTGTTTTCTAAACCACATCTGGGTGAGTCCATCTCAGGATGGGAGAAGAGGATTTGTGTGAAAAGGTGTGAAATCATACATCAGGTTAACACACACTGTTCTCTTGCGTATATCTCCAAAACATCCCTGGTTCAATTCTGGCTGGAGACCTTCAAAACAATCTGTGTCTAGCTGTATAACCTTAACAAAAGATCATACCGTTACCGTTAAGCATTGGACTACTTAAGTCATATTCTTTAGTTTAGACATACTGCAGTTCTTGACAAACATGACAGGTTCATTGTAGACTTTGCTGCCTGTAATTTGGCATCTCAATTCTGTATTTCATTTCCAAGTACTGTTTTATATGAATCATTATTTTTCATTTGTCCTTTAGGTATATTATGGCATGCATGCAATTTAATTTGATGTCACTCATGGATAATTAGATTGATAAAATATTTATAATATTAATAGTAGCCGTTTAAAATATGTATTATCTTTGCTCAAATATCTTTGTGAAATCTTGACAGCAAGCCTTTTCAGATACTTATTAGTGACTGGCTCAAACCAAACCTTAAGGGCTACTATTACGCTCATGGGTTTGATCCCGCGTATGAGTAGCACGGCTTGGGTGCAGCAAATTGTGTATTGTGGGATCTGATGGTTGGTGTGGTGCTCCACCTCAGCAATCCATCTCCCAGAGGTCTACTGCTTAATTTGTAACGAGATAGACTTAAGTGTGAAAAGGGCCTTTCTGTGTGGAGTTTGCATGTTCTCCCCGTGTCCCCTAGGGTAGATACCCTCACAAAAACATGCAGTAATCCTGGTCTCTAAAAAAACTGCCTCCCCCTGGCCAGCCGCCTGATGGAGGGGAAAGGAACTGGTTGGAATAACGTGTTCCTTCCACGCGCTACGTCCAACCAGGGAAACTCCCCCCTGTCACGTGTAAAGGAGCAAATTGGACACTCAGGCATGAGGGAAGCATGAGTTCAAGTCCGTTGCTCTCCCCATGTCCCCCATATATGGGGACTAGGTTGGCGGAGGGTGTGTAGAGAGCCCAGGATCACATTAGATAATTGACACAGGGGTGAAAAAATGGGTTACAAAATCGTGGGATAAAAATGTATTAAATTCATATTTAGAAATATTTAGAATTCTGAGATGATGGAATGATGATGGATGATGATGGTCATGGAAGGGGAACCTTCTGAAAGCTTCATGGGCAAAGATAATCAACTTCAAAATCTCAAGTCATCCGAGTGTTAAAAGGTTAAAAGAAAGACAAATATATTAAAAAATATATTATGAATAAGCATACAAAAATAATTAAAAAGGTGTCACTAGATATTGCACATAGACCCATCAATAACTAAAAACTAAAAGTTAGAAAACAATAGTCCAGTAACGGTTCATAAGCCTAGCGGCTGGTCGTGGCATTAAAAAGTGCATGATGGAAATTATATGATGGACTTTTTTAAGGCAGGTTGGGGGGGGGGGGGGGGGGGGGCACCGCACAATTAAAGCTATAGTCCTCCTTGCTGCTGACCCTGATTTCAATCCGACCCAAGGTGCAGGTCACCACCTCCCCCCTAGCTAGTCTTGAAACTTAGACAATAAGAGCAAACCAGCCTCCAAATAAGATGAGGATGCATTGGCCAGAAATGTAAACTATCTGTTGAGATCAGTGGCGTGCACAGATAGACACTAGGGGGTGCTAGAGCATCCCCTGCCCTTTTGGCAAAGTATCATTCAGTTCCTGTTTGGCATTGACTGGGTAGGTGAAGAACACCGCGACCAAGACGAGGTATCAAGTGGACCATTTGCATAAGACCTTGATTTTCCAACAATTTCCACATCCCCATCTAAACAAGCACACGATGCAAGAGAAGATAGCAGGCTGGATTGGACTTCAGATGAATGCAAAGAACACCCAAGAGATGCAATTAAAAAAATTATTGTCAGCATCAACATTGAGGGTATGGAGATTGAGAAAGTGGAGGACTTTATCTAACACCAAGATGCCACCAAGAGGGATATCAAGAATAGTTTGGCAAAGGCAAGACCTGCATTATTTTAAGTAATATTTTACTGGATGACCAAGCAATACATAAAAGTAAGATCTACACCAGCAATGCCAAGTCCATCCTCCAGGAGTATTGCATGGTCACCAAGAGTCCAAGGTCTGATGAAGAGCTGTGAGGCTCGAAACGTCATGTCCACTATGGTGTAAGGAACGTTCATAGATCTTTAAGCTTGGGAGCTTATTCTAGTGTGCGGACCTTGCGCCACCCCTTAACCCTTATCCCTAAACATATTTGCCATTTTTTACTATTTTAAAAAACCTTTTAAAATAGTTCAAATAGCTGATCTACAAGCTCACGTAGATGTAGATCGGCTAGTTGAACTATTTTAGAATGATTTTCAAAATAGTAAAAAAAAAGAAAGGCAAATAGGTTTGGCATAATAGTTAAGGGTGGCGCAAGATGGAGCCCCTTATCTTTTTTCAATTATTTACCTCCGTCCGGCACCAGGCATTTAGTTTGTGGATGTCCGTGCTCTATTGCTTTTATATGGTCACCAAGAGCGACATGGCTTGGCAGCACTGTACAGCTTTCACTATGGTTGACTTCCGTCTGACTCAGTGTGGGACATAGCAATCCCTCAGGTCGTCGGCAATGTGCACATGCTGATGGACGGTTCTCGGGATGAATGAACGTATGAAAAGTATTTTGTGAGGTCACAGTGTCCTTCCTGAAATATTATGTTCATGAGACTGGGATGGACGTCACGTGGGGTCACCATTACCTTGATCATTGTTTTGGAATATTAGACATGAACTTTTCAGTTCAGTTGTCAGTTTGAGACAACTAATATAGTGTGAACTTTTGCCAGGTTATGAATTATTGAGTTATGGACAAACAAAGTATAAAATAATGGTTAAAGTGGTTAAAATCTAAAACGACACATGCATTGTATTAAGAAAAACGTCTTTACCAAAGCATGTCAATCTAGTAATGTTCAGCTTGTTGAGGTCACATCACACTTTTGCAGGTGTAAAGGAGTGTGTGAAATTAGTTTATCTATAAGCGCTCAATGTTTTGCCGTTACCAAAATGTATGTAGCCTATAGTCATAAGAATATAGAAAGAAACAAAATATATCTATCAAATAAGAAGTTCATGCTCAAAAATGAATAAATATAATTTGACTTTGTAAAAGTATTTCAATGTTTCCCCCTTTGCCTTCAGCGGTCTTGTGTTGTGATAGAGCAACAAATGCATAACGACACTGTAAAATTGCATGTCTTAATGGGTGTTTTCATAACTTGTTGACTTGATGTTGACAGCATCTGTATTCTAGTGCAACATTTTTCAACAACTTTTCTGTGAACATATTTAATGTTGAGCGGAAACAGAAGAGACACTAAATATAGCTCTGAGGGACTCCACTCAACAACGTATAGCGTTTAAATAAGTGGTTAATAATCTGTCACATGAGTGGCTGGTTTTATAGGAGAAAGATGTGTTCTGTGATAGGGACGAGCCCATTAAGCAGCTGCTTTCTGTAAGAAATACTGAAGAGAACACCTTGTTTGGAAATAAGTGGGGGGAAACAAATCTCCACTTATTATCTTCACATAAGTAACACTTTGTGTTGCCTTTCAGCCCCAATAAAGTCTCTCTTAGTTAAATGATCTCTCTTTCACCTTCACAGGATCTCTTCCCAGGCCGGTCTAATTAGACTTCACACTCTCTCTGTCAATCTTGTCTAATTAAAGGTCTTCCATTCTTCCTCTTCTTGAGTCTACCTCCTTACGAAAACAGGTCACACGCTGTCCCATATCTTCCATATCCCCCAAATAAATTAGGCCTACTCTTCCTGCACTTTTCCATTCTCTCTTGCCTTTACCAAATTAAGGCTGTTCATAATTGAATAGTACATTGGACTTGGATTGTACAGATTTGCAAAGGTGTCACACACATGACACAAATCTCTCATTGGTTTCAAAATAAGACAAGTTATCTTCCTTCCTTATTTACCTTTCCTCTGAAACTCCTAAGGTCCATTTGGAATTGGTCTTATATTGCTTTAGATACTAAATGTGTTTCTCTCCATGGCTCATCTCGTTTCCTGTATCGCTGCTGCTAGTTTTGGTTCTCTCTCAGGAGGCTTTTCCTTTGTTGGCTGGGACTCGCCACACAATCTGTACAAAGAAGAAAGCTCAAACATCACATCTTATCTTCTCCATTATTTTTCCTATTTCATGTTCCTCAAAACAGCACCGTGCATTCTAAAACTCTCACATATAGGTATTGCTTGCTGTGCAATTCTTGTGATTGGAAATGTGTTTTCAGTGGCCATGGGATTTTGACTTGGGTTTCATCTGGTCGAGTCCCATGCCTCCATATTGTGTTTAATGTGATCTACCCCGAGTTGTTTGTTTAGTTTCTTTTTTGCGTCATACACTTTTGGGTGGTCAACTTCAATTTGAACTATTTTTCTCTCTCCCCCTCTCTCTCTCTCTCTCTGTCTCTCTCTCTCTGTCTCTCTCTCTCTCTCTCTCTCTCTCTCTCTCTCTATATATATATATATATATATATATATATATATATATACAATTTTAATCAAGCAGGGCTATGACCATGATAATCCTCTGAGCCTCTCTTTCTCCTGCAGGAATGGGATATGATTCCTATGATTCCTGTAGGAATTAATTGTCTTTTTTGGAGTTGAGATGCAGTACATTGTGAGTTTGAATTTGTCCTAGTCTGTGTATATCAATTTCTTTTGTGTACAAACCTGTCTACTATTGGAGAATGCACTATAATGTCCAATTTATTTGGAAAACAGCCCTCATTTTCTGCTGCTGCCAACCTGGCATTTTTCACGTCTATAACGAGATGTTCCTTTCCACTTGAATGAACCGGTATTTTTCCCCCTACTCTTACGAGATGGAGGACATTTTTCCTCTCTCCTTGGTCATCACAGTAACAGCCAAGAAGATCTGACAGGCATGGCAGGTTCCTCCAGCTGAGCATGGAAACTGAAGTGGATAAAGCTACAACATCCAAAGCCAATTACTTAAGTTGTTCCTGTTTTCTTTTCTTTTCCACTGAAAGATGGAAATTTTGACAATCCTCTTATACAGTATAGTAATGACGCACCATGGCCAGCATACTGTACATCAGCTGTATTCACATTATGTATTCTCTTTATTTTGTTACGTATTTTAACCTCTCTTTCACAGTCAGGGGTGTTTTTAAAAGGCCCTGCTGTAGGATACCCGGTTATTGTGATGCTGAAGCGCTCCGATGGGAAACATTTACTCAGAGGGTTTTAACACAGTTGAGATAAGCCTGTGGATGATGGTGACAAATCTGCAGCACGTCTGTGGTCGGGTGAGATGAGAGGAATCCAGCCAGTCAACCAAAGCAGCGTTCTCTGCCAAAAGGAGATTCACATCATGATTGAGTGTCTTCTTTCCAAATAGCAGCACATGTATGAAAGTACAAATTCAAAACCACGATCTAGCCTACCAAAAGGCAAATAAATGACAGTCAATATAGCTTCGATTCTTCTTCTGCTGTCGTTTTTCATTCCACATAAAATGTGTACAAGTATGCACACTAAACCTTTGGTAGAGTATACTGTATCTGTACGTGTGGGCAGAATACAAGTTCAGTTTTTGCTTTTTGTAATCTACACAGTAAAGAAGAAATATTGCAATCTTGGCCAGGTAATGCAATACACTCCCCGGAGGCTTGAGACTGAAGTAAAGAGGGCCACTTAACCATTCTTGTGTGTTAGTATGTTTCTTGCGCTAGCCAGAAGGGACAGAGTAAAAAAAAAATGAAGGGGGCAGAGGAGGTTGCTTATCATCTGTCTTATGTACTCTAGCCCCGTAGCAACACAGCCTCTCAGGGTTCGTATTTAGGAGGGCTAAGAAAATACGCCTGTGTTTTAAAGACTGGCAATATTGTCCATGTCAAAGTTCCTTCAAGACGCATCATGTCTTATACATAGGAATTATGTTGGATTGTTGAAGAAGATGCATGTTACTTGGCCGAAGGAAGAATACAGTGCTGGCTGCAGTATGTTACTGGGACACAATACTCTGTTGAAGCATTTCCTTGTTTGGAGAAATGTTTCTACTTACTTTGACTTGTTTAAATGCATTTGACTTAGTTGAGACAAACCTACCAATCGTGTGAACACAATTTTAAGTAGGCTATTGTATGAATTTCGATATTAACAAATAAAGGGAAAGATTAAATATGCAGTACACCTATTATGAGTTGTATAACACCCGTATAACCCAATTCTGATAATGGTTGTAACTCAAAATGGTAAAATGTGCTTTAAAGTAGTTGTGATTTATTATGATGATTAGTATGATGAATTTCATGAATGAAATTACAGGTAAATGTAAATAAAATAGTTAAATCCCAACAGCATTTATCAACATTAATAGTTTAGTTTAGTCAGGTTTTGTGTGTGTGTGTGTGTGTGTGTGTGTGTGTGTGTGTGTGTGTGTGTGTGTGTGTGTGTGTGTGTGTGTGTGTGTGTGTGTGTGTGTGTGTGTGTGTGTGTGTGTGTGTGTGTGTGTGTGTGTGTGTGTGTGTGTGTGTGTGTGTGTGTGTGTGTGTGTGTGTGTGTGTGTGTGTGTGTGTGTGTGTGTGTTCATAGAATATTGTTTGGGGTTATTTTTTGGCGTGTTGTTGGGTTCTTGTAACCCTACACCAGCCACCTTTCCCTACTCACCTGTCTTATGTTGCTGTGCCCTGCCTGTCACATCCTCCTTCCAGTTGTTTCCCAGCTAATTCTGTTCCCTGCCCACTCCAAGTCCACTGTTTATATACATTTCTGTCACTTCAATGTTTGTCACATCGTCATCAAATTACATTACCAGTGTGTCAGTGTATTGGTCGTTTCTGTATTCCTGTGGTTCGAGTTTCATGTCAGCTTGTTATTATCTGTATACCTGTTCCTTGTTGTGCTGAACTCCCAAGTAAAGGCCTTGATTCTGAAACACTACCTCAGTCTCTGCATTTGAGTCCACCTGCTTTGCTACACCCTGACACATACAGTTCTATCTCTCACCCACACATTATTTTTGTTTTTATATTGTGCTCCTCAAATTTGACTTGTAGGCTACTGTATGTTGCTACTGTAACATAAAAAGAAAAGGACAATACAAAGCTTCCCCCTTTCCACATACAATTTATACCACATAGATAGCACTGACATAGGACATAAGCAGCTTTATGAACCTATTTTTGTTTGCCTTATTTCTTTCTCTGTTCTGTAGTAAATTCACGTAATGTCGCTGCAAGCACTCTGAAAGTCTCGATTGTGGTATTCATTGCCTTGTCATCACCAGATGCCAAAAATGAAGATTGAGAATGTTGTTGTACATGCCATAGTTGGCAGTGAATTGATTGTTTCTGATATTGTTGTCTTTTCCTCCTATTCACCAATTGATATGCAATCTTTTTTTTTTATTAGTAGTGGAAAGTGTTTTTCTTCACTGGAAAGCTGAGAGGGAGATAGCTGTAGGAGTAGAAAAGGATTAAGATTGAAAGAAAATTATACAAGGCCGGTGTAACACGGTTATTATATTTGCCCTTTCATGTGAACTCACTGCTAAGCTGAAATAGCCTCTCTTCACTCCTTGAACTGGTTCCTTTTCAGATGGCAGAAGAGTGACGGGTCAGAGCCACACTGCAGCAAATGAGTGCCTGCCTGCCAGGCATTTGAGATCAGACCACCATCAGGTGCAATGTGTCATGACCCGTATAATACTGAACCACACTCTACAGCTGGACCAGTGTGCACCAAGTTTAGAGAGGTGAGTGTTGCTGAATGCTGATCTTTGTAGTAGTAATAGTAGTAGTAGTAGTAGTAGTATTAATAATTAATTTAGCTTTAGAATTTAAATGTTTTTATGTTGTGTGTATAATATAGTATATAATGTGTATGATTTTATTATAAATGTGTGTGATTATATGCCATATTGTTTGTATTTCTAGGCTCCAATGTTTGTCTATTTTAAACAAAATAGGCACTTGAGAAATACAGGAAAAATAATGATGTTACATTGCTAGTGTTGCTAAAAAATGCATTAATTTAATTGCTAATGCGGTTTTTGAAGGGGGGGGGCATATTTAACTTGGCATACCTTTATGTCTCCACATGTACTTGGCACGTGTGCCTTAGCTTTGATTGGAGATCATTAGCTTTAACGTGAGGATTATACAACATCCACAGCATGGCTTTTGGCAATCTACTGTAGCAATCTAGAAAGTCGTTAAAACGTGTGACCGCATCATGTGCCATCTCTTATTACATTATTCCAAGCATTTTAAGGACAGAATGATAGGCATAGGTGTTGTTGTTGCATTTGTCACTGTACATTGAGAATAATATATGCCTTCCAAAGTCTGTGGGTCGTGGGTAGGCAAGCCGGGCAGGTTTTTTTTCAAACAGTTTTGTGACAGTCATTGCATAACAAGATATCTCACATACAACATAATAGCTATTTAAAAAGGTAATAGTCCAGAATATTTAATTGGATCAGGGGTTTTGTTATTTTAGGTAGACCTAACACTTTACAACAAGGTTACTTTACATCAGGTAACATCAGTAATCAGAAGTCAGTAACAGAGACTATCACATAAAAACATTGTGTAATTAAAAAAAATAAAATAAAGGTTACACAAATGTCCAATGTCATTTAAAGTGTAAACACTGCTGTACCATATGTGTGTATTTTCATTTTTTCCTCTTTGTTGTGGCTATTGTCATGCCAGACAAGTGTGGTGCGGATCAGACCAACGGGGCACCTTAACAACGTGTGGCCTCTGGCGGCCCATGGCAGCACTAAGCTGGGTTGTACAAAATGTGGCCCTAAGGGTCTCCTGGCAGCTGTATGCTAGGTTGTACAACATGGCCCCTGGGGGCCCCTGACACAGTCAACTTGGTTGTACATTGTGGCCCCTCGTGTGACTATTCTCATGGCAGACCCCTGAACAGTATTTGTGGCAAGTTTGTTGTGGATTTGAGCAACTGTGTACCTTCACAACGTGTGGCTCCCGGACGGTCCTGAGTCCTGACACCAGTAAACTGGGTTGTACGACATGGACCCTGACAGGAATAAGCTGGGTTGTACGACATGGACCCTGACTCCAGTAAGCTGGGTTGTACGACATGGACCCTGACTCCAGTAAGCTGGGTTGTACGACATTGACCCTGACTCCAGTAAGCTGGGTTGTATGACATGGACCCTGGCAGCAGTAAGCTGGGTTGTACAACGTGTGGCCCTCAGGGGCCCCTGGCAGCAGTACGCCGAGTTGTACAGCATGGCCCCTGACGCAGGGTTCCACAATGTGACCCCTGGTGTGACTATTATCATGCCGGACCCCTGAAAAGTGTAGTTTGGTGTGGATTGGAGCAAAGGTGCACTTCAACAATATGTATTATATCTATTAGCTACATATTGCGATGTGTCCTGCAGGTTTTGTGATGATTGGCCTAAGCAAGGGTTGTTGACTTTTTACTTTGTTCCGTTTTTGTGCTGAGCGATGCCCTTTTGAAGTTCATTGGTCAATATCTGACAGTCTTGATAAGCTTCGAAAATCTGATAACAATCAGACCTACGATTCAGGAGATCCAGAAAAAAAATCTATCTTGGCACTAATGGGTGCGGCTTATATGGATAGATTTATCTGGACCCACAAAATCCAGGAAAAAAGACATACCTTTGAAGATTGTGGGATTTAAGTTTCAAACGTAATAGGCCAAAACGTAGCCACTAAAGTTTTGTCATCAGGCCGATTTGGGCCATATGTTGTTCAAGTAATGCACATAACTTCCACTCATTGGTGAAAATGGAACCATTCCATTTACAACCTCATGGGAATTTGCAAAACCATTGCAGTTGGAGAAGAAAAACAATTGTACAAAACAGTCTTTCAGCCCTTTGGGCTTGAACCCACAATAAGATTAAAACTGACAGATAAAACCAACACAGAATTAATGAAGTATAGGGAGAATGAACATACAGTAGCATTTAAGTTCATTAATTTGAAAGGAGATTGAAAGTTAATGAAAAATTTATTGTGTAAAAAAACCTGTTATAGATTACTATTTAAACCGTTAATGAGTAATCTGAAATGTTTTACCTTGGTTTATATCCTATGCTAATGTGTCTAGGTGCTGATGTAATGTTATTGTGTATGAGATGTCAACAGACAAGCGGCCTCTCCTAATAGTGCTTGGTAGCCTAGTGTTGATTCTGGCACAAAGGCAATACAAAGATGTTACTGTGGAAGAGACCGCATCCACTGTAATGTATTTATTGTCTAATTTGTGTCTCTGTGAGAGACCATATATCCTGTTTAGGAGTGACACCTCTCCTCCACTTTATAGAGCGGTGGAGGCACTTGATGGGGACTTGAGCATGCTGTGCTGATGGATGAGCTTGTCAGGGAAGCTGCTCTGTTTCCCTCTGTCTCCCACAAACCACAGAAGGCTGGATTAACTTAATCAAATGGAAACATTTCCATATAAACCTAGTTAATGCCACATGAATGCAGTTTTCGTAAGAATTAGAGTACATGGTTGTGAATACAGATTTAAACCAGCATTCTTGTAATAGTTATATTCTATAACAAGACACAGTCTGATAATGGCATGGCATCCCTGTGCAATTGAAAAGGCTTTCAGCAGTTACCTGGCTAACACTACTTAATACCCTACATACGTAATGTATACAGCATATGAGCACTCATTCCCAGCAGGCTAAACCCGTAGCCTGGGGCCCCTCCCACCAGAGGGCCCCCGAAGGCATTGATTGATTGATTGATTGATTGATTGATTGATTGATTGAATACTTATTATTAACAGTTTGCAGAAAAAAGCACAGGAAGTACAGGGAGTACAGTTCAATACAAGGTCTGCTAAAATGATCCAAGCCCAAGAAAACCTATTGCCTTGTTTCTATTGGGGTCCTTCATACTAAATTCATCAAAACATTTAATGACACAAATATACAGTACAGTACTATTCAAGAACAGCATATAAAAGGTCAGAAAGGCCAACAAGCTTTACCCCTGTGGCAAATGTGCAGTGACCCACTATGATGGTAACTTTATTTCAAACACAATATGAGTTCCAGGCTTATTTCACTCCATAAATTCCAAATCAATTTAAAACATAAACATTGCCTCCAGTGTTTCCACTTCCAGAAGCATGACTCATGAGGAATACCTTTTATCACTCTGTGTGATCCCTGTTAAGGCCATAATTAATACATTATTTGACTCCCATCAGTCTACACATGAATCTAAACATAACATTCCTCAATACAGCATAAAAGGCGAGTACATTAATGGTCACAAACATTTCACTTGCACGAGTCGATCTAGGGAGTTTCAGGAATATTCGGAAAGCATTATGCCACCTGAAGTTTTTTTCCTTTTTTTTCATGATTTTTGGCACCACATGTGGGCTGTATACTGTAGTGTAGTGCCAGCATGTTGGCTTGCCCATATAGCTACTTACAGCACTGGCACTGCACAGGAATAGATAGGAATAGACTATGTGACAACCAGGTATAGTCTGGTGACCAACGGAGAGACGGGTGACAGCCGGAATGTAGACGGCACCCCGGGAGCAGTAAGCCCATACTGGCGCCCCAGCCTGAGGAGGAAGCCCAAAAACCTTCGATGAGGCCTTTAGGAGGGCCATTCGAGCCGCAAGCGGAGCCTGCAGTACCACAGTTGCCCAGGTGGAGCCTGCGGAACCATTGTGGCTCAAGAAACCACCACTCCTGAATGAAGTGGCTGGTGCTGGGAGTCTGGTGCAACGCACAGGTCCTGGCGGTACTCCTGGTGAGAGCAGGAGTGGACCTGGTGAGACATAGGAGGGGCCCGGACAGGAGTCAACCCACAGAGCCTAGTCCCTCCACATGCCAGAATTGTACCTCCCAGTCCCGGCAGAGTAGTTCCGGAGTGGATCCAACGGATTGTGTGGCCCTGGCCCTAGTGGGTCTGATCGAGGGTAGCTACTGGGACGTAAGTCGGGACTTGATCACCCCGGCTGGGTCACCCGAGTGAGGGGTATGATTTTCGCAAGACCCGAAACCCCGATGATCACTGAGGATACGTCCCAGGTGCATCCAAGCGATGTATTTTCGTTCACATCAGCATGATTATGTGACCCATATGCAGGAACTTTTTCACAACCTCACCTGCCAATGAGAGAGCGAGGGAAAGGTGAGCTTCTGATTGTCCTCAGAGATCATAACCACACTCTTTTGTTTTGAGTTGAACTTATATCAAACATGTCATATTTTGAGCAGACCCTAGAGTAGCTGCTGTAAGCCAGCACTATATGGAGACAGTACAACTAAATCATCAGCATAAATCTTTTTGAGGGACACTAACAGATCCTAAGCCCAGCTTTGAGGGTCTATGTAAACAAACATTGAAGACAAAAGTGAGGCCGCAAATTGTGATTGGCCGGAATGACAATTGTGGTTGAGCATGGAATGTGATGTATGATATGCTTTTTTTACACTCTTTTTAGCTGTTTAAGTCGTCCATGTACACATTGAAATTGAGTATAGACAATAGTATCGGTTTAAAGCAACACCCCTTTACAATGGCATCTCTGTAGAAAACCTCCCTAAATTGCCCCACGTGTCAACAAATTTACTGTGCGTGTTGGTGCAGGGTAATTAATCACACCTGTCAATTTGTGTGTCCCATACCCCTAGCCCTATGGAGTCATTGAAGGAAGTTTTCAACTTTTCATATATTCAGTTAATGTAACCTGGTTGCATAAAGATAATGCTGTCCCCATGAAGCTCATGGAAAAGTGGAGATATTTGACTAAATACGCCATTTCTGCCACAACTTTGAAATGGGTATGGCTGCTAGATGACCAGAGTTGACCCCAATTCGCAGCAATTAATTATTTGGTGGTTACAGACTACAAGTTAGAATGCTGCCACATTGACTCTGGAGGGCATGGGAGTGATCTATGCTTATGCATATTATGTAATACATGGATATAATATTACAGCCATTCTAGAGGTAGGCTAATATTCTGGTGTGAAGTTGCTAAAACATTCTGTAAAGGTCACCCCTTAACAAAAGGCCAACAAAAAGGCCTCAAGGGCCTTCAAAACATTGGGAACTTTCGCCTTGTGCCTACATAGACTTTAGGATCGCCCCTGCATACATCTTAATGATCAATTCCGTCCAATCCGTCAACGGGAGTTCAAGGGTTAAAATGCACATAAATACAATTCTTCAGTCATAATGCAGTGGGAGAAGTGCTTTTCTTAATCTTTTCACATTGGCTACAGTGATATGCATATCTTCACATCACCACTGATGTGTACAGTAGATGCGTTGATAATGTAGTCTACAGAACTTATAGTTTAGAGTAGTTGGATAGATTAGAGATGGATGGATGGATACTGTAGAATCTGTATTGATCCCAAGGGAAATTAAGTTGGGTTGTGCTGTATACACTGACTGTATGCACGTAGTAGCATGAGCTGTGATTGGTGTGTAGCAGCATTAACCAAGTTGTGCGTTTCGCTGTATGCACGTGGCTGACCTGCTCTGGTATACAGACAGATGGAGACAGACAGACAGACAGATGGAGATACAGACCCACCCTGTTATAGACAGCTATGCTATAGACAGCTATGCTGTGGGGAGGTGGGGAGGGTGATCACTCACACTTGCATAAGTGTGAGAGAGATGATTTTTGGTTTAAAATACATGCAATGTAGTCAACTAAATTAAGTTTCCTCAAATCCGTATGCAAATTACATCCTGCACATAATTCTACATTCATTCAAACTCTGACTGGGGAGGAAGCCTGGGAGAGAGGTGAGTTATTGCTCTTGGGTCTAATGATCTTTACATCCTGATGTGAAAGAAAATATTTCAGAAGGAGAAAACAGTCCAAATCTGTTGGAACATTTTGATGTGGTTCATAATTTACTACACTACACTGACTATCAAGAAAATAAAAACATGTCAAAAAGTTTGCCGACCCTAGTAATAGATCCTATACCTTCTTGCTCAGGGGATCAATTCATTTTTGACCATCGGGTAAAAAATTCTAAATGTCTCTTTTGAAGAGCATGCAGACAACATACAACCACCCCGATTTTACAAGTTATATTGAATTAACATACTCTACTATACAGATGGGACAAAATTACATTTTATCCATAAGGGTAACATAGTGCCACTTTAAACTAGATTAATGTTCAACAGGACTCAGTCTTTGAACCCATTAAATGGTTTTAATGTCAAGATGATCAAGATTTTCCTCAAATGCAGCAAAAATATTTAAATTAGTGCTATTAGGCAGTGCAGAAACAACTACATTTGTTGCATGCATTACATCAGAAAATATGTTTTGATAGGGATATATGCAGTTACAGAAATAAACTACAGTACACTATACAGTACACTATGCACAATGTTTTACATTAGCTCTATGACATGCATACCAGTCTTCTCTTATTATATGTTAGGCCCATTAGCAGCCAGATTATTTGCCATCATTACCCCTCATCATGGCTGCAATCATATCCCCAATCAAAGTATAATTTGGTATGCTTCTTTTTCACTTTGCATATTGCATTATAAATTTATCCAAGTGACAGTCATTTCAGTCCATCCCTTGCATCATTGAGCACAGAGTTACATGATCAGGAAACAACCAAGTCCAAGCTGTCAGTAATTCAATGTCTCCATTAAGGGTTCGTGATCTGTTGTATGATTCATGACGGCCACGTAGGAGAATATTCTAATTGGAAGTCATGGAAAGCGATGGTTTTCAACAAGATCAGTAGCTGTGTGATGTGAGCGGAAACACTTCATTTTTTCCTTTTCTAGTTGCACATCACATGCACATCAAAGTCTCATACCAACACTGAACTGTAGTAATGATAGCACAATTGCACAATTGCACATCACATGCACATCAAAGTCTCATGCCGACAGTGAACTGTGGTAATGAAAGCACAATATTGCTGTTGCTTCAAGTTGATGAAGCCTTATTGAGGGCAATGCTCTCTTGCTTTTTTTTCTCGTTGTCTTTTTCCCCCTTCATTCTTATTTCATCAGATTATTGACAATATGAGGACATCATTGTATAATGTAACACCACAGCATGCTTTTACAAATATATATTATTAAATAATAATACATAAATAAAATAATAATCAAATACACCACAGCATGCTTTTACAAATATATATTATTAAATAATAATAAAATAATAATCAAATACACCACAGCATGCTTTTACAAATATATATTATTAAATAATAATACATAAATAAAATAATAATCAAATACACCACAGCATGCTTTTACAAATATATATTACTAAATAATAATACATAAATAAAATAATAATCAAATACACCACAGCATGCTTTTACAAATATATATTATTAAATAATAATACATAAATAAAATAATAATCAAATACACCACAGCATGCTTTTACAAATATATATTATTAAATAATAATACATAAATAAAATAATAATCAAATACACCACAGCATGCTTTTACAAATATATATTATTAAATAATAATACATAAATAAAATAATAATCAAATACACCACAGCATGCCTTTACAAATATATATTATTAAATAATAATACGTAAATAAAATAATAATCAAATACACCACAGCATGCTTTTACAAATATATATTATTAAATAATACGTAAATAAAATAATAATCAAATACACCACAGCATGCTTTTACAAATATATATTATTAAATAATAATAAATAAATAAAATAATAATCAAATACACCAGATTAAGGCCATGTGTGGACAAGGATGGATGCATGCATGTCTGGTGAGACGTAGGAGCTAGGGGGGGGGGGGATCAGATTTTAAGGGGGCCAGTTTCGAATTGCAGCCATCCGTAGGTGACCTTAGAGAGCGGTTTTGAAGGAGTCAAGGGATTCGCATGTCTTAATGACTGTTGGTAGGGCGTTCCACATTTTGGTGGCATAGGAGCGAAAATAATTTAGTCCCTTGTTTGTGCCGAATCTGGGTTGTACATGGATCGTTGCACTCCCTCTGGTGTTGTGGGTGTGGACTTCGTTAACATTAAGGAAGTATCTAGACAGGTACATGGGTATCTTGGTGGAGTATCGAATCTTGTGGACCAGACCCATTGCAAGATGCTGTACTCTGTCACCAACCCTAAGCCATGCCAGTCTGTCAAAGTGGGCAGGGGTGAGCTGACTTCCCTGTTGGCCGGGTGTGGCCAATGCTATAGCATGGCTGGTGCGGGTTGCACCTCGGTGGAGGCTGCACCCGGGGCGCCCCTCTGTGGATTCGTCTATAGCTTGGAGACCGTCTGATGACCTCTCTTCCAGGCCAAGGCTTCATCCATTAGACATGGATTATAATCGCATCTTTGATGTATTTATAAACAAACAAACAAAAAAAAATTAAATATTTTCATCACAGCCAGGTGATGAATAATGTTAGTTATTTTAACAAACGAAGAATAATGAAGTTACAAAAAATATGACAGAACATCCTACAGTTGTGGTAAAACATATTTTTCTTCATTCTTACACTTTGATCATTCCAATGTTATTATAGTTAACTAAGACTAAATGGAAATAGCATTAATATAGAAGCAAAAATGCCTTTTTCCTTCTCTAATGAGCCATTGTGCATACTTCCCCCGTGATTCCAGCCAAAGCAATCATTTAGCTTGCTTCTTTTTAACATCAACCATTAATTGTCTTATAAGTGTTGTTTAATATTGTAGTTGACTGGTAGTGATTTTGAGCGACGATTTACAATATTGTGCTATGGGAAGATGAGGGAAGCTACACACGTCACATTCACTGAGGTGGATTCAAAATATTTCCATTGTAACACAAGCTCTACCAATCAGAAGTCAGGCGTTGTTATGAGTAGTGTTTCATTGCAAATTAAACATGTTTTTCTTAAAACTAGATTGATTGCATACACTACGTGTGGCTTCTAGTACAAGATAGTACCGGTGTATATAGCATCATTTTACAACGAGGAGCCTAGAGGTAAGTCTATATTGGATTGTTACAACATTATAGGTGATAATGAAATCCTCTACGGAGGAACGGGATGGGATTTTTACTGGCGGAAACTGTCTGTGAAGCATTATTGGCCGCACCTCGAAGGGAGCTTTCACTTCTGCCCGCGGGCGTCACAAAGTTTGCCTGTTATACAAACTCTGTTTCCCCCCACACAACTTCCTAATGTCCTGCACTCCTGGCAGCATGCACCACATGACTGACACAGCCCTGGGAAGGCAAACCAATATGGCAGAGATTTGCACTCTGAGGAGTGCACTTTTCTATTATCTTTATTTGTCATACTGTATTTGTCCTTTTGTTTTCGAAGGC
Source organism: Electrona antarctica (assembly GCF_951216825.1). Classification (NCBI taxonomy): domain Eukaryota; kingdom Metazoa; phylum Chordata; class Actinopteri; order Myctophiformes; family Myctophidae; genus Electrona; species Electrona antarctica. The sequence continues at coordinate 43,559,075 of NC_136789.1, read as the reverse complement.
ATTTTGTCTAGCACTTTTTTGGGCCACATGGAATGGTCATGGTTTTAGTTTGCTTTGTTTGAGCATGACTGACCTTGCTATGCATGGCTTTGAATCTGGCTGACAACTGTGTTATACATAGCAAAATCCTGAGTGTTACTGTAACTATGAACCCTTCTCCAGATTTGGTTGTGTATTACTATTAGCCCTCTTTATCCCTTATCATTGTGATACTTCCATCTGCATGTTGTTGAATAAAGCAGAATTGCAATAACAGAACTTGCAGAAATCATTATCTTGTAAATCCCTGAAAATGGATTGCTGAAGTTTACATAATGAATTAAGGGGCAAAGGTCTTTTCTTTTTTTACTCTTCAACCGCAAACTTTTAAATATCTCAAGCATATTAAAATGCAAAGATCTGATAAAATATGCTCACAGTATGTTTTAGTCACTTAGAGCTCATGAAATATTTCCCAGAGTGCAATGAAGCGTCCAAATGTGTTGAGTGGGGGACTACTTGCAGGCCTGGCCACAGCACTCACATTAGACAGCCCATCAACATTCCTGTTTCTAGTCAAGAGACACACACACACACCCCACACACACCACACACGCACACACACACACACACACACACACACACACACACACACACACACACACACACACACACACACACACACACACACACACACACACACACACACAGCAAGCGCTGTTACTGGTAGGATTAGCATAGAAATCAATATGAATGCACGTTGTATCTTGTTATGAAAGACAGGACAACAGGATAATTAAATGTTGTAAATTCAAATAATATACAAGAGATATTTAACTGACCAGCCCTAGCATTCAGAACACATTAAATAAATCAAATGTTGTGATGTTGGGAGTGGAAGAAGTCCCTGCACTCTCACATGGTCTCAAATACGAGGATGGAAGTCTTGCACATTTACATGCGAATACAGTCGATACTTTAATGTAACTTCCTCTATTCATATGTCATAATTCTTCATACCCTGCAGACCCTGCATGGAGAACTTTCTCAATTGAAGTCATTTCCATATAATTTGTTTTTAAAGCAACTCATATTGTTGTCAAAAAAAAAATACTAGTATGTAAATATCTGAAGTTGTCCCTTATTGATTGCCCTGCCTTTAAAGGTATATTCAGTGATTTCACTTAATTCAAATATCACTTCTTTTTTTGTTTTGTTGTGATAATCCTCCCTACTATAGAGTGTGCTGACCATATAAGGAGTTCCTCCCTGTCCCCAGTTAACCCCTGGGCTAAAATAAAAACCTTAAGTTTCGTTTTTGGCTTGGTGGCCCAGCCGTCATCCAATCAGAATAGAGAGGGGCCTTCCGCCAATCATGATCGAGCGGGGGCGGGCCTTGGTGTATGTGCTGTTGGCCTGTCGTGTGTCCCCCCCACTGTAGAGCGTGCATGTGCACATCTTGTTACCGGCGCGGACCGGGTTTTTTTCCAAATCACCCAAATCACTGAATGCTCCTTTAAATGAAAAAACTTCATTATCACATCTGGTGAAAAGAGTCACCTTAATGTATTAACAATTTGAACAATGTTGGAGCTCAGGCATTTTCAGCTTTATGTTAAGCTTTTACTCTGCCGTACATTATATTGTGCAAAAAATAACAGATCTACAAGTTCAGAGCGCAATCCGATGTGATTGTGTGATTGTGCAAACAAATTTGCACCCCTGAGCTTCCCTCCCCCCTGTCGTTTTGTCACGTACTCACACCTTTACGGGGGTGGTGGGGGGCTGCCTGTCCCCTTTTTGAGAATGTTTTTTTCCCAGCTGCGGCGGGGAGGGGCACCCATGACCGTTCTAAGAAGTATTCGCCTCTGGTCATGACCAGTGGTGGAAAGTAAGTACATTTACTTAGTACTGTAAATTTTTTAGGTATTTGTACTTTAGTTGAGTATTAGTACAAGTACAATTATTTGACAACTTTAGTTACTGTAGTTACTTGTAGATTTGTAATATTATAACAAAACCTACATTAACCACTTAAGACCTATATAGGCTACATTTCGGTTGTAGATCTGCTATTTTCAAAAGATTTTTTCACATTTGAAAACTTCTGAAAACAGGACATATTCTGCATAATGAGTACACCTTTGGTACTTTAAGTACATTTTTGATGCCGATACTTTTGCACTTTTACTTGAGTACATTTGTACTTGTAACGGAGTACATCTATATTGCAGCATTTATGCTTTTACTAAAACATTTGAGTACTTTTTCCACCACTGGTCATGACTCTAGTGTCTGTTAGTACTTGGTAGCACGCTCGCCTTTGGACCATTAAGGCTCTGGATTCAATCCTGGACACCCCCAACTTAACAGCATAAACTGTTACTGTATGCGTAGCACGAGTCACGACTTGTGCTCTTAACAGCCAAGTTGTGCATTAGGTTCTGGGATCTGGTGGTAGGTTTTGTGCCCCACCAATCCAGCAATCCATCTTCCAGGGGTCTAGCGCATGGGATTCTCAGGCAATATCGACAATAAGCCACTCTAATATACTTACTTAATTACTTATACCATCATACGACAAAATATAAATCAGGCTTCATGATTCTCTGGAGTATGCCAAGGTCTTCCACAGTAAAGGGCAGAGGGCATTAGGCCGTTGCTGTCTGGGAAACAGTAACGATTTATGATGTTATATGTTGTAGTTTTTATATAACCAGTAAGACGTCCTCCTGAGGTCGTGCTGAAACAACAGGTCTGGGAATGCCCATATACGGACCTTTAAAAAATATATATTATTATTTGTGCTAATTAGTAAGCCCAGGCGGGCCCTCGGGCCAGTTAGGGCCCAGGTAGGGCTGGGCCTTAATTTTTGGGCCTGGTGAGAAATCTAGTTTTCTCCGGCTGCCGGGCGTGGGAGGTGGACGCTTTTCAGACAGGGCATTAGTCCGACATTCATCCGCATGTCGGACTAGCGTCTGCTCCCCGCCGGGCGCGGCTGTGCTAATAACTTTGGGGCGGGCCCGTCTAGAGTTTGAATGGACAGGTATCAGTCAAAAGGGAGACATTGAAAAGGAAGGACGGGTGGGGAGGGTTAACATATGGAATGTCAGAACAGGTCAGCTCCATATATGGAGATCTAAGAGTTTGAGGTTTGAAGTCAGATTTAGAGTTGCTGGCCAGCTCCATACATACAGATCTAGGTGATGATCCAGTCTTCTCCATGTATGGCTTCAGGGTTTGATGAGGTCAGTGTCGTGATCTTCATACAGTATATGGAGACGGCCATATATGGAGCGTGTCACGAGGCGTGACGGACTGACTGCCATATATGGTGGCGTCACGGACGGACGGACGGACGGACGGACGGACGGATGGACGGACGGACGGACGGAAGGACTGACTGATTGCAGGTTTCCATAGTAATCTGTAATCAATAACATTTCTTCATTTCATTACAATATATGTAAAATGATTGTTGAATAGATTTTGGGGTCATTGTATGCAGGACCAAAAATATTAGCAAAATAAGTTAATCCCAACTTCTATGGACATCTGGCACCTCCTCCATGCTGATAGTACATTCAGTCTTGCGTTTGTTTTTGCAGATCACTGTTTGCTCATGCAAAAGACAGGTAAAAGGTCCCTATTGTTTGAGATCACATGCTGCGAAAGCTATTGCTTTGGTCAGCACTTTTGTACAACAACTATAGAGAGGGGAATAAAGTGTCACACATGGCTTCTATTGTAGCCTTCACACTCCTCCATTTTAAACAAAACACCACAACAGTTTGTGCCATGTGGCACATAAAAATGTTTGCTGAGACATTAGAAAGCATCTCAACAGGGACCATAGATCAGAATCTGTTCATCAAAGACTTAAATACTCCCAACACCTCTTCTCATCATGTATCATTATCTCCACACCAAAATTCTAGCTGCCACCTGAACATATCCCAATATGTGGACATAATGGGCGGAAATTGAAAACACTTTGATGTATTAAACCAGCGGTGACATTAAAGTGCCGGAAAGTCTTAGGAAGAAGCTATCTTTCAGTTATAAAGTATTCATGGGCTGGCAGCAGCCTAACAAAGTTAAAGAAGCAATTTAGTGCCCAGAAGGCCTGCAGCAGCAGCTGAGAAGAGCAAATCTGGTCAGGGGACCTGATATAGAAGCATTCTCCCAATAAATGCTTTTGAAGTGCCCATGAGCAAGACACTGAATCCTCAAATGCTGCATTGAAGTTGCTCTGTGGGAGGGGGAGAGAGAGTTGCTCTGTGGGGTGGGGTGGGGGGGGGGAGAGAGAGAGAGAGAGAGAAATAGTAATGTGTTATTTGTAAACTTCCCTGCTTAAATGAAGAAGAAGAATTGGTGGTTATTCGACACTGTGCATCATACCTGTGAAAATAGTCCTATCATCAAGGTGGATGCCTCATGGGACCCAAACAGCTGCCTTTTTCCCGTACATGTCGGGCATATACGGGATTTAGTCAGCAGTCTTGTAAATTTGCCATAATAGAGTGTCACCGTTCCAACATGTTGTGCTCAGTGAGGAGCAACTTGACTCCCCTAGTGAAGCTGCACTTGCTCTCTTTCTAAGTTGGCAACAGTGTCATGAATGATACGCTTGTGCTTTTTCTTCTGTGTCTAGTGTACAAGACAAGCATATATTTGTGGAACAAAATATTCCTGCAGAGAGACAGAGAGAGAGACAGCTAGCCTATGCACGTGGGAGGACAAGTCAGAGAAAGACAGTGAAATAGAGGGGGTAATTGTTTGAGCGCTTATGTCATCACTGGGTAATAATTGCTGTAATTAGTAAGAATGCACACACATCTCCTTCAGATCATCTTATGAAAAAAACAAGGGATAAATTTGACAATACAGCAAACAGATTGTTTTGTTGCAACGATTACTTAGTTCAAATTCATATCAGATGTGGGGTGAATCTCTGGATTCTTGCATTCGGTGAAGTCTCTGGCGAGTCTACATTGTTTGCCCGCAGTAATTAACTGGAGGTGAAGTTTATGGCAGATTCCTTCTCTAGTGTATATATGTATGTACCGCATACATCATGCAGAATTCATATTCCGAGTCGAGCTCAAAGACAATGAACCTGTTTTACAGCCACTGCTTTAGCTGACAGAGAATGGATTTGACGGCAATCAAAACTGCACACTAATCTATCCAGCTGGCATTTGTCATCAGCAATGTATTTATAGCCACCGCCCACTTGGCATTTACATTGTGAGCAGGAGAGGGAGAAAAAGGAGAAGAGATCTCCGGTCTTTAATACAAGAAACGGGTTGACACGAGGGACCCAGAATATTGACTGCCAGTATTCTAGCAAGCATGTGCCGTGTGTCACTCTGCCTCTGCTGCCATTTCATCCGACAAAGTTGGTGTTGTCTGAATGCTGGTGTCTACCTGCCACTGACTTTAATTTTGTGTCTAGTGAGACTTTGAGTAATAGAGGCAACCATGCAGAGTTCACCTGGGACAACTCTGTGCCTATAAATTGTTTATAATTCAATGCAGCAACTAGAAACGTTGAATGGCAGTTGAATTTAGAATTGCATCATTCTTTTGGTCTAATTCCTTGGTTCACAATTACCAAATTACACTCTATATACCCTTACACAGGCTTAACATGGGATGTTGACATTATGTCCCAGGCCTGGAACCCATCGTCTATACACAGTGGTTGTTAATTCAGAAATATCACCTTACTGAAATGAATCTTCCCCGTGTAAATTCACCAGCTAATTACTTGTTCGGGGATAACGGCTGCTAGGGGCATTCGGTGTCCATAAGGGTTAAGCTAGGGTTAAGCTGACTGCATGCATATACTTCAAAAGGAGTCAAACCGAACCCTGCTGGAACAGTGAGTTTAACACCTGGATCTCTTGTATTATTTCTCTCTGAGATTTTACAATTTCTGGCAACAGACACTCTCTTCACTAGACAAATGTGCTACTGTATCTCTCTATTGTGAATTAATTGAATCCGCTTATCTCCATGAGCCCACCAGAGAGAGAGAGAGAGAGAGAGAGAGTGTGTGTGTGTGTGTGTGTGTGTGTGTGTGTGTGTGTGTGTGTGTGTGTGTGAAGCCACTTAACAGTAACACATTAACTGCCAGGTATTAATTATTGACCTGCTTTACTGCCAGCGTTTTTACTCATCTTTCGAGATCCACAGAATTTTGTTTTCAAAACGGATGTAAACAACGTCACGTTGGACAGACAACTCTCTTCTTTCTGCATTAAAAGAAACATTGTAACTAAGAAATACAAGATATGAATAGTAGCTTTAAAGATAAGGTAAATAAATTGAACATGCACAATTAAACTCAATGAACCTATAGTATGAGTACAGTTAGTGAACAAAATACGAGAGTTAAATGGCAGAAAATCCATTCTGGAGACTTAATGTCCCTTTATCTGACAAATATTTATCTTTTCACTGGTCTATCAACACATCTTATATGATTATGTATGACTTCAAAGGCAGCAGCTTTTAAGAAAGAGAGGCTATTATGTTCTGCTTGATCGTAATGAACAGATTATTTGTGCAAATAGCAGTTTTGTTCTGTCTGTAAATCTGCTTTTTGTTCTTCCTACAAAGACACCAAGATTGAACTGGCAAATAATCTGTCCATTTTGGAAATATTGCTGCAATGGCAACCACGACCACAGGGGATGTTGCCCACAGCTTTGTGAAGTCTTTGGTGATGGATGGCCTTGCACCATCTTGTCCTCGGCCCTCCAAAACTATCTGGCTATTTTGGGGATGTAGAAAAGCTTCTGAAAATGTGTATACATTCAATACACATTTTCAGAAGCTTTTCTACATCCCCAAAATAGCCAGATACTTTTGAATGCGTTCTGACTCTGAACAATGACATTTGACTAAGAAAATGCTGGACTGAAATGTGAAGAGCCCAGTTCTATGATTGCACATTAGCAACTCCTAAAACATTATTGTTAGCTGTATAGGACAGGTTCCAGTCCCCAGTTAATCCATTATACATCCATCACCCAGTATACAAAAGCCACCTCCCGTGCGCTCTTTTTCCCTCCCTGTGCATCTCTCAATCCTGAGGAAAGGGGTCTGACGGCAGAAGCTCCTGCTATTAACAGAATTAACTCCAGCCAGGAGCACAGCTCAGGGAGAACATACCAATTCCATTATCTCAGCTGGACGGAAGCCATTCTCTCTCTGCCACTCGGCAGCCAAAGTGCTCCAAGCGCGGAGCCCACTGAACCCATTGGACAGAGATACAACATCCAGCAACTCTCGAATGCACTCTATCAAAACCTTTCTGCTTGAAATATTCATCTACCTTCTACTCTGGAAAACCACATTTCAATCTTTTCCCCTTCCCAAAAAAAGAAAAAAGTACAAATATTTAATCCATTTTTCCTTTTAGTGAGTGAATTAAGTGAACTACAGTGAACCCATATGTTATCTGGTACACTTTAGTTAGCATGAATACCATTTTGAAAGGAAAAGACAAATGAAAAAAACAAAACAAAAACAAAATAACATATAGGTTGAATGGATGTGTAATAGTGAGTAATTGAGGCTAATGTATACAGCTTAATGGCCTAAATACAAATGGAGCTGTAAAATGGATGAATGATGGATTTATGTAATATTCAATAGGAAGCCCCAGAATAGACAAATACAAAACCAACAAAATGGATAATGGCATTAAAGCTGCCAAAATGGCAGCTTAGCATGGCTTAATGATCTAAAGGCGGGATGGAATTATCTGAAATTGATTGTCACTGTAGAAAAACACTATTCTCCCAGGCCTTTGTGGACAATAATGCATCCAAACATTAAATGGGAATGCATTTAGAAAAATCACCAGTGAGGCCAAATATAAACAAGAAGAGTCCGTCTCATGGTTTGCCAACCTAAAATGAAAGCATTATTATTGTTTTTTTAACTGTTTGTGATGAGTTAAAGTGAAAATCCTACTTCTGTAATCAAGCCAGTACATTGCAAGTAATTAGCTACTGTAACTTCTACTTAATGTAGGCTCATGACCTTTGACTAACTAGTCGAGCTTTATTAAAGTTAGGCTAATATGAAAGCATTAACCCTAACCCAGTAACAATCTCATTTATGGTACAAATAAGTAATACCTTTACAGTAGTATGTGTGTGTGTGTATACTGCGTATACTGTGTATATATATATATATATATATATATATATATATATTCATACTGTATATATATTCATACTGTATATAGAAAGACAGGGTCTCAATTCTTGAGAAAGATAGTAATGGCCTACATCTTATGATCGTATATAAGACAGTGGCAAGACATTTTGTATTTTCTGGATCTCGCATCCTTCGGCCATGGAATTGAACATTTCATGCCTTCTTAATCTCAGCACCAGCTTACTGCTCCGCTTGTTAGACCGCATGACCTGTTCTGAGAACACACACAACTCGCAGCGTAAAGGTCCACATGCACTTTCTGAGCAGCTTCCCGTCCTCCCTTATTACAGGCAATTATTAGTATTTTATTCAAATACGATAATAGATTGATAATAGATAATTGAAAGCAAAAGTCATCAAACCCATGTTTCAGTGATAGTCATTGTCATTGTCTCTTGGGGTCAAGTGACCCGCAGTTTTTTCTTCGTTTTAAGCTAAAATATAAACGAATACATAATTCACAAGTATGTCCAAATTGGCATGCACAGCAGCCCAATGCTGCAAATAGCTTATTTGATAGATATAATATCTAACATTAATTAGGTTATGTTAGCTATAGCAGACACACACACACACACACACACACACACACACACACACACACACACACACACACACACACACACACACACACACACACACACACACACACACACACACACACACACACACACACACACACACAGAGAGAGAGAGCTAGCTAGCCTGTTCTACAGCGAGTGATGCCTTATATTGATTGCCAATTGACAGAGAGGCATAAAATTACATTTGTGACAGTTTTGACAATGTACACTGTATCTCTGCTAGCTCAGTGCCAAGGGTGTACTGTAATTCTGTGCCACGACACACATTCCCCACGCATTCTTTACCTCTGTCTCATCCTACAACTACAGAGAGGAGACTGGCAATTAGTGTTCCTTTGTTTGACTGAGGTTACCTTGGCAGCTGGTGATGAAAGAGAGAGTACTGTCATGACGGAGAGAGGCTTTTCTCATCCATTGCTCGTACTCGTACAAGGATTTTCTCATAATATGTTCTTATCCTGTTCCTACTTTTGCCCAATTCTTACTACTGTCCCACAATATTACAGTGGATTAAGTTATTTTCCCTTAATACCAGAAATATACCAGGAACATTGTCCCAATTTCCTTTTTTACATGAGTTAAGTGTGAATGGACTTCAATATCATGACATCACCGATCTGAGGCTGGAACAAACGTTTGTTTCTCACTGTAGACGGCCGTGAATGACCTGTGTTGTTGACCTCTTGAATGTTGACATTCAGCGGTGAAACAGGAGGGACTAATGGAGCTTGAAAGAAGATGCTTCATAGGCTTTTAGAATAAAACGGCTATGTTGGAGGACCTATATAAATTAATTTGCTAATGAAGTTAATAGTTATGATCTGTCCCGAGTGAAAGGGAGGATATGCAAGTTAAATATCACAGAATAAGTACTGCTCTTATGTGACGTAAAAGGTTAAAGCCTTTTCAGCCAGGAGGAAAAATGCTGTGCCCATGAATGTATTTATATTCTGGCTGTTATGCCTTTTTTAAGAGTCCCTACAGTACTGTTCGCGCTTCCAGCGCCTTGCCACTCCAGCGCACTTTCCCTGGTGGGGGTTCCTTGCACTGCTGAGCATGTAGAGCTCGTCTCAGAGCACTCTGCCCTCTGCCTGGGGAATGACACCCTCAGAAAACACCTACATGGAAATGCAATTAAAAGCCCCTTTCTCTGAATAGCACGGCCTGTTTGGGGGACAGTTGCAGGAAATGGACTGTGAATGCAACATGGTGCTGGATGGCCAGGGGACGAGCGGATGAGCATTCGTACCACCCACCCTCTCCAACCAACCAACCAATCTACATCCATCATTGGAGCGCTTGCTCTTCATCTAGCAGTTTTTTAACTGAGGCAGCACTTATTCACATTGCACAGCATCTGCCCAGTTCTGGACCATATACGCCGACAACATTCCTTGTTTATTTCCTTGATTATTTATTATATTCAAGACATGACGAATGAATACTCTCAATGTCATTTTTTTTAATATAAGGACGGACACAGCTTTTGACAGCTAAGATATTCATTTCAATTTAGATTATATATTTGATCATAATTCAAACCTGTGTACACACATCATACCCTAGATATACTGTAGTGACAAGAAAGAATTATGATGAGATCCTTCAGCTGTTCATATTTTATCCTGTATTTTATTTTTAGATACATATTTGTGCCATCAGTTTTTGTAGCTACAGTAAGAGGAAATGTCAACCATTCCTGTTTCAGCTGCTGCCTGTTACTGTATGCCTCAGAGCACTTCAGCGTAGTATGACTTAATGATTAACTTGATAAGAACTTGGACACCCAGCTATTGCAAGCTGTACTGTAGCCTACTGTATATAAGTTGATACATTTCTCAGTGCTTTTTTTGTAAAATGTGTCACTTGCTTGCTTGAGTGTTGAAACAATAATGACATATCCCTTTCCTTTCCTTTTACCACTGTTCACTGCACAAACTGTGAGATCCACATGATTTGCCACACAAGGACTTTGCTTTGTCACTAATGGACAGGGGTGCCCGCAGTGTAAGGTCTATTTTATCTCTTTGCTTTGCATTCATAATATCACCTCGTTATAATGGTGTCCTGCAGATGTGACACAATTTTGGCCTGATGAAACAATGGTTTGAACTTTGAAGCCACATGCACTGCATGGGCAAGATGGCTTAAAGTTCTTAAAGAGCAACTTGGTGTGTTCCTCTCTTTTTTCCCCCTCTCTACACCATCTCTTCCCCGGGAATGGCCAATCTACACACTCAGAACACATAACGCACAACAACGCATGTGATCTTGTAGTTCTGCTATTTTGCTCAATGTTTGCACATTTTCACAAATGTTAGCCTATTGTTTGTGACACAACTAGAATAGGGGCGCTAGGGTTAATGTGGTTAAGTTAATAATATAATTATCATGCAGGCCACTGGCAGTCTGTGGGTATCCTCCCAGCGTCTGCCACTTGGTACCATCAATAGGACAAGTTCGGCTTGATGAGCTCTCTATGATTGTCAAGTGTCTAATCTAGGGCATTGTCAGGCAGGCTTGTACACTGCTGCCTTTCTGGAGAGGGAAGAAGAATTCTGACTTGGTGCACAGTTAATTTAAAAGGGCCATAACCACCATGGCGTCATCCCTATTTTGGGCATGTCATTATAATTATATAGAAACAAATACAAATTATTTCAGTAGCAAAAGCTTTTTGGGAAATGTTGTACATATAAAAGCAATTTTGTTTCCCTTCACAAAAGGATAGGTATTGTTGACTTTGTCTTTTATTAAATCCAAATTCCAATTAAATTACTGTGCTTTATTTATAACTGGGGTTACAAGAGGCAGGGGAGCTGAAAGCAATGAAAGCTTATAGGATTGCTTAAAAAAAGACAATTAATCCTTAAGTCCTTGACTGTTTTTTTTTGTATGTAATTGGAGCCGTACCGAGACGTGATTTAAAAAAATCAAATTGATTGCAGGTTGCCAGACAGCTCTTTGACCAGATCATACCAACAGCAGAGTCAGGTGTAAACTGGCACCCTTTCGTCATGCTGCAGGTAATAAGTCTGGAACCATATGTGTGTTAAAGAACATTGGACCAAATAATTATGACACCTTTAACCTTACATCCAATTATACATCTCCATTGACTACATGTAGGTAAGGTAAGTCAATGTTGCTTCCCAACAATAATAGGCTATACTGCAACATATAAATACCACAACAGCTGTTTCCCAACAACCCTCCTCTGCCATTCTATCTTATATCCCATCCAGCCCGGAACTATAGGGGTTTGGACGACGTGGGAACCGTTTTGCCCGAACACCCTGGAGAACAGATAGCACACGTATGTGTAAGCATGAACCACAGTCAAAAGCCTGCCATCATTGCACTTAATTCTACAGTTGGGTGCCACCGATATTGTCCCTTATCATTTGACCCATTTAGGCCTGACCTCAAAATTTAAAAAAATCCTTCTAAATCCTCCAGTTTTCTGAAATAAATATTTTCACGATTTTTCAAAAATAGCAGACCTACAAGCTCGTAGCGCGCCACTCGGTGGCGCGCTATGAGCTTGTAGATCTGCTATTTTTCAATAGCTAAATTATAACATAATGTTTAAAACACCAAAAGGGGTTCCCGCCCAAAATGGGTTAACTGTCCTTTTGCGCAGATCACGCAAACCTCAGCAAAAATAAAAGGACAATATCGATGGCCTCCAACTGTATACTGCACTCAAAAGTATTGCACTTAGGAATATTGCACTCAAATGTATTGCACTTGCCCATATCATGACACAAACAATGAAAACACGTGCACTCCATGCTAGGTACAGGCTACAGCACTAAACATGTGTGTCTCTACAGGTGGAAGGAAAGTTAAAGTGAAATTTATCAGAGTGTGAAAGTTGGACCGTTCTCTAGTGGAATTCTGTGAATGTACATTTCTTATTTACACCATGCACTCTTGTTCTTGTGAAGCACTTTTGTTCTTATAGGAGAAATATTTATGATTGCTATTGGCCAAATGAGACGTATAGGCTACAGTAGTAGACTACACACTAGTTAGTCTCTTGAGATTGTTGGCTCAAACAATGTTCAAATGCTTCTGGCTAACAGTCTGTACATCTGAAGGCTCTGAAAATGAAACAAATGAATGAAGCAGATGTCCTGCCTCCCCTACTTCCATTTTGCCTTTGCAGTCACAGAAATAAGTCCTTCTGTAAATCAAAATATTCAAAGCCTATCTAGCTTTCTGCTAAGCAGCCAGGAATGGAAATTCAAAAATACATTTTAAACTTTCGTGAACGGAAATGACTGATGACAGCTTCCTGATGCAAGTTTTGTGAGGCGCAGAACAGACTCTGTAGTATTTGAACATTGTGGAAGAGTTCTCTGCCCCCCCCCCCCCCCCCCCCCCCCCCCCCCACCCCACCAGTCTCCCCCCAGTTATTTTTTAAATGAATTAGAAATGAATGGTTCGGAAGTTCACTCGAAAATTCTTGCCGAAGTTTGAGTCCTAAAAACAGGGCTAGGGTACAGCCTTATAACACAGTACCCCAATAAACACATTCCCTGACAAACAATCGGCACAATAATAGAACAATAACGTGGCCGTGTCCCTAATCCTTCCTCAGCCAGTACGGGCCTGAACGCTACAATATTATTGTTATATCTTCAACTCCTTGGCTTCAGATCAAGAAGTGCTACTTGGCGTGCTTCTCACGTGACCGAGGGCACATTATGTTACACCTCCTGCGGTGAGTGTGTGGGTGACACATGCACATGCGGTGCTAAGTATACTGTAGCTCTTTGGCCTTGTAGTGCTGGCCCTGTGGTGAACAACCCCCATCTCCTGGCCTACTGAACCTCTTCTCTTCACAATAGCAGTGTAATATTGTTTTAATTGAGCGTTTTTTAACCATTGGCCACTATAACCATTGTGTACAAAATAAATTATTCTGAATTCTCTGTCATTTTAATAACGGTACTTATCCCTTGCTGTATTCTCGTTGCTCTATTCTTGTGAACACCCCAGATGCATTTTTTCGTGCAAACCTGGTGTACTCATTTTTGAGCGGTGTCTAACTACTCCAATGAACAGCTATGTGTGTCCATATGTATATTTGAGTATGGATGTGTGTCTGTCCGTATGTCTATTTGAGTACGGATGTGTGTCTGTCCATGTCTATTTGAGTACAGTCAGTTCGCACGGTGTGATTTTTAAACTATAAATTATTGTTACAAACATAAGGTAAATGGTTGCTTGCGTTCTTTGTCACTGTTGTAAAGTGCTACCCATATCTGAAATAGTTATTAAATAAATGTCACAAATAACTGTACAAAACCTGCTAAATAGACTTCCTCTTTATAGTGATAATGTTGCACCATTAGTAACATGTAAAAACTTAGGCTATGTATCTCTAACAGGCCATACTCAAAGTGGGAGATAATGTTATTTTTGTTTGTTTGTTTGTCCAGAGCTAATCTGGGGATACTCTCTCAAACTGCCTGACCAATCTGTGCCACATTTGCACACTTCCTACTGCCCACATCCATTTTCTTTCACATGTTTTGTTCACATTTTTATTTTGTATTAATTAACTTAAATGTTATAATTGATTGAAGCTAGTGGCGGTGGGATTGGCCTGAAACCTAGCTTTCCCAAATATGAAGTCTTTCATAGTGTTACAGGTCGGTTACTTGACATCACCCAGCCCTGGGTAGGCAACCTGGTGTGGCAGAGATATTGCTCCACTGAACAAGCACACATTCTAGTTTATGCTTCGTCTTGCAAGTTATTGTCGGTGAGCGACACGGTCATACGACAAAGTATGAATTAGTCCTATATGGAAGGCTGCAGGGTTTCTGGTGTGCTGCATGTTGATTTAATTAATACAACATGTAGACCTGTCTGTCTCACAGGGATCACCTGAGCTTCACCCAGCTGATTTCTGCCCAAGTGGTCAGACTTAAGTGTAGTTAGGGGTTAAGTGTCTTGCTCAGGGAAACCTCAACACATTGCTGGCTTTGTTTCCCAGGTAGCCTCTCTACCCATTCAGCTATGGCCATCCCAATTTAATTGAATATTACAGATTCCTGTGCAATTTTGGAATGTGAATGGACACACTGTACAATCAGCCCAAAATTGTCACTTGACAATGTTTACTTCTTACTTCTTTTGGATGTCAGCTGGAGGTGCCAAATTACAAAGTGCGTTATCGTACAGATTTCATTAAAAAAACGTATGTTAACCACATTATCCCTTTATTTTGCCTGTGGCAATCTTTGTTATAGATAGATGGAAAATAAATTAAAAAAAAGCTTAGAGAAAACATTTTGTCACTAACTTAGAGAACAACTTGAGCACATAATAAACATGATGTTGGAGTGTGTTTTGTGTATTTCTGTTTTGATATTAATATATGATTTCAGCGACTGACATCATCATACAGGATGTCAGCGAAGATTGTTAATTTAGGAAGATAGTCCATCCCGATTGGAGCCACTAGAGACGACATGTGGTACACATATCCTACAAATGGTCTCCTAAGTGGGCGCCGGTGTCAGGCAGCAAATCTCGCGAAAGTCCTATGGTTACTGGTGCTAGATCCCGTGAGAGTGTGTTGCTAACTTGCTGGGGCAGAGAAATGTCAATAATAAAGTAGATTTTATCCTGCATGATTTGTTTCTCTGAAAAAAGCCATTTTAGTATGAAAATCTTGGGAATATTGTGTGACATTTGACGAGCGGGTCCAATATTTAGTTCAGTGACCATGGAGCTAAAGAATGGTTCAGAAGCTGCGTTCACGTTCATTCTTCCATTGGAATGAATAGACTCAAATCTGCTTCCCGTCTCCTAAAAAAAGTGTCTAACCACTTCACAGTTCACACAGAATGATACGGGAAGTGAAGAACTGACATTCTGTAAAAAAAACAATCAAAATAGTAAAAACACAAAACCCTTTAAAGTCTGAAAACAGTGGGCAGAATTTAATAGGATACCTGGTGTGGACTATGATAATATAAATATACTGTGGGGTATAGGGTTTTACACAAAGGATGCATTTCTCCTCAGCACAAAATTAGCTGTATTTTCTGCTGCATCTGTAGTGGGTAGTCCATCAGTGCATTGTGCAGTATATTTTGACCTTCCTTAAGTTCAAATATCCTGCCTTGGAAACAACACGGGCTTCCTCTTCACTATAATTGCTCAAGATGCTAATTGGACTGTGGAAGCAATCCCCTGGACTGCATTGGGGATTTCCACAAATCTGAATTCAAAAATAACAAGCAAGAAAGCTTTTAAATTCCAATTGCCGGTAGACATCTGGATGGCCTTGCCCTGAAAGCATTTTCATAATTAATACAGAGTCCTGGTGGAAGGTGGCTTTTTGTTTTGATTGAAAGGTCTGTCTGCATTCCCTTAGCTAAATGTGCAATAGAAAATATAAAGTCTGCATGCAAGGAGATGACATTTGAATTCAAGCATGCAGCATGCATTAAATTCTAAGTAAGGAACTAACATAATTTCTCTGTGCAGTGCACATCTATTCCTGAATGTATAGGATTGAATGGACGTTGGAATGTTTCTGGTAGCTCTTCAACATAGGCATTTTTGAGTGGTGCTAGCCACTCCTATAGACAGCAGACTCCTATGTGTCCCTATGTCTACGTACGTATGCTATTATTCAAATATTTGTATTGAAGTTTGCACATTTAAGGACGGACAACAGATACATGACACAACAAATACAGAACAGATACAGAACAAAACTAGAAAAAGTGCCCTTCCGGGCACAGGTCTCCACCAGGAGGATAGGAGTGTGTGTGATGTTTGGCAAAATGTTTAGGAGGATGTTTTTTTGTATTTGTTTTTGCAACAATTGTCTTCATTTTGTTGAGGAAATGCAGAGCCAGATCACTCATAGCATCTCTGAGGATAGAATTCTGGATGAGCAGGACATGTGCAGCATTTTGTACAAAACGGGCCACTCCTGAAAACTTTGGAAGGCAATCTTAGCCAATCAGTGTACAATCTGAGAAATCCAACAGACTCGTCTTGATCACATGACTACAGAGATCATGTGTACCGATTGCCATTTCTTCATACGCCTTTGATGGCAATTGGATGATTTGAGGCATTTTGTTCCAAAAATGTGTTTTTCAAAAATCAACCTGTTGGTGGCGCTATAACAGGCCAATGTGAAAAGGGTGGGATATATTCCTCAGCCTAGTAAGAAAATGTGTGAAAGATTTCACGTAAATTGCATGCTGCGTTCATGATTTGAGGCTTTTGTTCAAAACGGGGCAATCTTGCAAACTGTGAAAGCCAATTATAGCCAATTAGGATGGAATATGAAATATCGGACAGATCCAATTTGAGCACATGACCATAGAGATACTGTGTAACGATTTGTGAGATTTTTGGATAGAATCTGGAGGAGTAATATCAAAAAAATTGTCCAGGTGGCGCTATAAAAGGCAGATGTGGAAAATGCAGGTCAAAGGTTTGTCCTTGGCCTCTAGGGAGTGTGCATGCAACGTTTCACGCAGATCGGTGCAGTTTTAGGTAAAAAATGTGAAAAGCTGCCTCATGGTGGCGCTATAACAGGCCGTTCTGGAAAATGTGGGGCAGAGGTTCATCGTTGGCATCCAGGGAGTGTGTGTGCAAAGTTTGGCATCGACCGGGTTAACGGTGCCGGAGATTAGCTGGTAACGGACGGACGGAAGGACGGACGGACACACGGACGGAGTGCAAAACATACTCTCTCCCCATGCCTTCGGCCTGGTGGAGACAACAACAAACACCAGTACTCAACATTCATGTATATAGTGTATAAAATTATGAGATGCAATGTAGAAAAATAAAAACCAAAAACTGTATGCTAAAGAAATCAACTGTTACTGGAGTAAAATTAAATTAAAAAGGGGGTGGGGGAACAGAGAGAGATATAGGAGGAGGGGGGGATGGCCAACGGCTAAGTAGAAAATACTACCGCAAAGTAGGTTAGAAACGGTTGCCAAACTCTGGTATATTTCTGAGTGGAGCCCCTGATTGTATATTTAAGTTCTTCGAGTTTGAGATGTGACCTAACATCCTCCACCCAGCGTTTGTGAGATGGCGGCGCTGCCTTTTTCCAATTAAATAATATCAGGCGTCTGGCAAGTAAAGAGGAGAACACTATAGCTTCAGCCTGATGAGTTGGTATTTGTATTCCCTCTGGAGGGGCTTCTACGTACGTATGTGTCTGTCTCTGTGTCCGAGCATGGAAAGCTAAAACACCTCGCCAATACCACTGGACACACACACACACACACACACACACACACACACTCACACTCACACTCACACTCACACACACACTCAATGTATCCACTTCTAAGTCAGAGTGGATACAGGTTTTACAGTGTGTAGTGTGTACCATCTAAACTTGGTCTCTACTATCTTGATGCTATATGGAAGTGGGGGCTGCAGTGGTGTGTCTGGACATGTTACCGGGCCGCATGGCAGTTAATAGAGACAAACTCTATTACGACACCATCTGCTCCAGTGAGCAGTATATTGCTGGCAGGTACATGTGTTGCGTGTGTTGGAGTGAGACCTAGGAAGCCGGCAGAAAGGTTCCAGTCCCAATGCTCTCTAAAGAACTGTTTGAGGCAATTACTGTACAACAAAGATCCAATTGGCCTGGTGTTGTTGCCAGAACTTGACCAATAGTTCTATCGTGTGCTCTGCTAGTGCTAAATGGGTTTTCGGTCTCACAGGACTGCGTTGCTAACTTTTAAGAGATCAGATGTTGCAAGCAATTTGCTTTGTTGCCGTTAGACACATTTTAAGCCACTATTAACATTAGCATTTTAGAGGCCTACAGTAACATTTGATTTATACATACATTAAACATTACATTAACATAGCATTATTTAGTTTCAAACTGAGGGGAGAATCTACTGTGTGTGTGTGTGTGTGTGTGTGTGTGTGTGTGTGTGTGTGTGTGTGTGTGTGTGTGTGTGTGTGTGTGTGTGTGTGTGTGTGTGTGTGTGTGTGTGTGTGTGTGTGTGTGTGTGTGTGTGTGTGTGTGTGTGTGTGTGTGAAGTTAGTATCTCCTTCGCTACTGTACAAATAAATAAATAAAGCAATAAAAACATAGCCGTTGATTTTGAGGCTTCCACAGTGAAGCGGCGCTGTTGCATGAAACATTTATTTCTCCTAATTCCCCTTGCAGAACCTTTGAGTGGTAATAACATGTTTCTTTCCGCTTGGCCGTGTCAGATGGGCGACAGGAAGACTGTAGGCCATAATTATCCTGTTTGTTCAGAGGCCCAATGCTTTTTATTATTTAAATCTCCTTGGGCTGTGAAAGTGCTGAGAGGCAAAGTCGTTTTTCCCCATTTCCATGCCATGGTGTGCGAGTCAGTGTTAATGCTGGCTGTAATTTTTTCTGTTCCGTTTTCCCTGTTTTTATCAAGAATGAGAAAGATGGGCCAACCATAAAGTGATCTGGCAAAATATACAAATGACTTGTACGATTAGCTGTTTTATACAGACTATATGCAATTTTTTTTCTTTTTTTCTTTCATTTTCGTTCCTTTTAACATTTGCTGCTAATAGCGATCTACAAGCTCACAATGCATTTTGACATTGTGAGCTTTTTGAACTTTACACTTATAGTTGCTCATTATTTCCACCAGGCCAGAACGACTGGAGAATGGCCGGGGGCAGGGATTATGTTTTCGGTCCCGTGATTCTGTCTCTGTGAGCAGCTAATCTCGGGCACCACTGGACAGATTGATGTGATGCAATTTTGCATGCACACTCCCAGTAGGCCAAGGAAGAACCTCCACCCCAAATCTTTAAGTCGGCCTCATGGTGGCACCATAACAGGCAGGCCACTTCATATTTTGGCCTATAACTCTTGAACCACAGCCAGTTGGGAAAAGGAAGGTTCCCAGTTCGATCCCAGGCTCCAGGTTGGTGCATTGCATGGTTTCCTCTGCTGTGTGAATGGATGGGCGAATGTAATGCACATTGTCTCTTCTACCAAAAAATATATAATGCTGTGGGACATGGCTGTTATTATATTGTTTTTATATGTTTAGGCCTACGCCTAAGCATAAATAGCTATCTATGCTTAGGCTATTTGAGAGTTGTGAATAGCCATTCCTCCTATTTAACACAAAACACAGCCAAAGATAAAGCTATCTGGTGACAGCCCTTGCCTTACCTATAGGAAACTATAGGGTTGTATAAAGTTTGACTGCGGGATTAATTAATCATGATCCCCATCTGACTGCCTAGTTTTTCACTAACCTTTGAAGAACCACCCGGCCGTCATCATCGTTCCGTTTCATGAAAATCCGCCTTGAAATGGTGTGATCGTTTGTCGTCGTGTTGAAAAATAATCCAAACTGCCGATCAACAACAAAGAGCAAAGGAGGAACGCTCCCGTAGTCCACCGCCATTGCAATAGGAATGCATTGGGCCTCAATTTCCCAGAAGTAGAAGCCTTAGCAAGCCAGTGTGACTGATCTTTTTCTGGTTACGTCATCCAAACGCGTTGATAGGCGTCACCTATCCCACTCTGTCCGAGGGAAACCGTGTAAGTCTTAAAACGTATTAAAAACGGCGAAACTCGTGATTGGGAGGGAAGCTGTTCTTCATCAATTAACTTGTGTAACTCGTGATTGGGAGGGAAGCTGTTCTTCATCAATTAACTTGTGTAACTCGTGATTGGGAGGGACTGTGTTAACTTGTTTACCGTATTGAGTTTAAAACACTAGAGCGGTGCCCGTTGGGCACTGGCCTACTTGGAACGATGCAAGTTGGAAATGCATGCCCCACCCAGATATTATGCGTTGGAGCCTCTACAGCGGTGCCTTTTGGGCACTGGCCTACTTGGAACGATGCATGCCCCACCCAGATATTATGTTTGTGTCCCTTTTATGCCCATATATGGAGTTCTTTGTCATGCCCAAATATGGAGTATATGCAGACGTCAGAATTATGTCAGAACAGGCCAGCATATATGGACCCTGCAGGGGCCCTGTCCAGAGCCCGGGCATAGGCCTTTTTGGGGTGGTTCCGGACAACCGTGGGTCCGACCGACTTGACACTGGCCACTGCGCCCCCTGCGGTGGCGGGGCACGCGTGTGTCGAATTTGAGGTCGGTGGGGCGAATGGTTCTCCAGTTACGTGGATTACAGACAGACAGACAGACAGACAGACAGACAGACAGACAGACAGAGACTTGGTGCATTTATACTGTAGATAGATAGATTTGTTTTAAAAGACATTGGTCTATTACTCAACTTCACAGGCATAAGCGCAGTGCATTCTGATATGGATTTTGAACATGTAGCAAGTGAGGTTAGGTTAGGTTCAAGTGTTGCGGAGAGAAGCAGAGGTGCTCCATTACGGCCAACAGATTTGTGGACTGACCTCTGGAAGCACAAGTGTGTTTCTAAATGTGCATGAGCTGATTAGCTGCATTAGTTTTGAGCACCAGTAGCTTGAGTAATATGTTTAGACTACACTGTTCTGCACAATTCAACACGTGCATATGTGCACACACACGTACACATGCACACACATGCGCACACACACACACACACACGCACAACACATGCACACACACACGCACACATGCGCACACACACACAGACACGCCATTTCATTTTCAGTCCAGCGCAGACAACAACAATGACTCCTGGCGCTGGAATAAGCACAGCTTTGGCTTCCAACTCCACAGCCTCCTGAGACCAGGCCTATTAATTTATGTCATCTGTAGTGGACATTTGTGTTCTCTGCATCTATCTTTTTACTCATTTGATTAACTATTATGCTGATGCACTCTAAAGTGTTATCCTGGGCTTTATTGATGCCACGTGTGGGGGTTGGATCAAGCTGAAAACTAGCTGTGCCCTCCATCCTTGTGTATTTATCAGAAATGATTGTGTATACTTCTGGAGCTGCTTATTGTAATATGTATTCAATGGATTAAGTCTTGTAGAACGTCTGGTCTTGTGTATACTCTCTCTCTCTCTCACACACACACACACACACACACACACACACACACACACACACACACACACACACACACACACACACACACACACACACACACACACACACACACACACACACACACACACACACACACACACACACAGATATATATATAGATATATATTTTCTTCTTCTTCTTCTTGCCAATTAACATAAATGTTAACTGGGATGTATTCCAAATGTACAGTTTAGTATGTAAATTTCTGTATGAGTTGTATTACCTTGCAGGCCCTTTGGCATGGTTAATGAGCTGATTGATGGCCCTTGTGTTGTGCCTCTCAACAGCCTCATCCCCATTGGCTTCCACCACTAGGCTGATTGTCTATTTAAAGTCAGCATGGGAAACATGGGTATTTTGTGGCCACGCTACCCACAATACATTGACACTCTCCGTAAACGGTATTTTGTGGCCACGCTACCCACAATACATTGACACTCTCGCGTCAAGAGGCGGCAAGAAAGCGCCTAGAGCAGGCGTCTCTTCCAGGTGTTTATATAAGATGATAGACATATTCAATGAAGATGATATTTGTGCCATGCGTCTGTTCAGTTTCATTCATTCATTGTGCATGAAATACTGAATGGATTACAATAATCTAACATTCTATATAATCAGTAACATGTAGGTGATACTGTATGTATCACTATCAAATATAGTTGTATTGAAAGGCAAACGAAGGTTAGAGCATCAAACTAACGTTGGGTTGTACAATGTTAAATAATTAATATTCTCTGTGCTTAATAACGAGCTCCCATGTGTGCGCCCTCATGTGGGGGGAGGGGGTTCAGCACAAACACGTAGGACAACCAAAATAATCGTCAGCAAAGTCTCTGCTTATTGTGAGTGAGACTGTGTTGGTCGCGGAGTGGGTGTGAAACCTCTTCAAGAGAGAGAGAGAGAGGATCTGCTGGACACACAAAACAACCTTCTGTATCAAATATAATTGTATTCCAATGCAGTGACGCGCGTCGCTCTTCCATGGGTAGAGAGGGTGAGAGGCAAGATTGCACCGGAGAGAATGGGTAATGTACTGTATATTGCATGTTGTGCAGTCTTCTCTTAAAGGCAGAGGCATGGTGATTGGTTTCATTATTGTAAAGCCCAAGCCACACCTATGCATAATGTAACGGATAGCAGAGGTGTTTTAGGGATTTAGGCTGGGGTGCAAGATAGGATTTTTTACAGGGGAACGCCTCTTATGAAATGCAAAATCCCCAAATTACGGATTTAGGGTCTCTGACGCAAGATAGGGCCCTTGGTATAGACTAGAGGGGGAAAACGAGGCACCCTCTGGGGGGCCACCCACAGTCAAAATATGTATTAGGGATTAAATGGTTATGCACTACTTCTCCACGGTCTCCAGATAAAACGTCAAAGTCCCGTTGCGTTCTAATTTTTTATTGACCCTTTACCCGAGAACGCACACTTTATGAAAAAGCTATAATGTCGCTAGGTGGCGGTAACGGGCTGCCAAATAGACCAGTCGCCCACGTACAAGAAGAAGAACCAGGTAGCTCCACCTTCACGCAACCCTATCAGGGTTTTGAACGCTTCCAGACCACAATGGAGTTGTGGCCGTCGCTCGCTGCCTGCTTTCTACTAACGCATCGAGTGACACACAGGCTGACAGGCAGCCCAGAGCATGCAGGCAGAGCGTGCCACGGGATGGTCATATATTTTATAATACATTAGGCTACATAAACGCTGCTGCATAAACAGCGTTCTCAAAGATTTCCACTCTGGAAGGTGTTTTCACTTTGTTGCGTTTTCACCTCCTGAAAACACCGTTCTCGTCTAAAGGGACACTCCAGCAAACTATACTTTATTTTGTCGTTTTCTATGAACACCTCTCTCGTGTAAAGACCACCTAAGTCTAAGTAAACATTTCTATCCATTGGCTCCACGCAAGGATACATTGCTCTGGTGCTCCCTATCCTAGCATTTTATATAAAACTGTTCTGCCATCCAATACAGTTTACATGCTGAAAAAAAAAGAAGAAGAAATCAAAAAATCTAAATAATACAATATTTCCCATGCCAAGGATGAGTTAGACGAGTATTATAGTAAAGGCCCACACTGCCTAGGAGGAGTTAGACAAGTTTTTTTCATTTGGGGGTTTTGCACTAGATGTGGCACTCTTGGCTATAATCCACCGTTCAACTCACACAGGGGTGAAATCAGCCCTCAGCGGCTTCTGACATACATAGTAGGGGTTGGCCCATGCATCCAGCAAGCCCAACCCAGTAGTCACTTTGAGTGGCACCACACGAAGCCACGGCTGAAAGTATGTAGCCTACTTTATGTCGGACATTACTAACCCTACTCCTAACCTCAGTCTTAACCGGCCATGTATGTCGGACTCAGTCGTCTCGATTAACCGGCCATATATGTCGGACTCCGTTGCCGCAGTCGGCCACGGTCTAAAAAAAAATGTTGTTTGTGGTTGGCACAACAATAGTGGCATAAGCAGGATTCAAACCCGGGAAGTATGGATTGAAGGTCTATTGACTAATGAGCTCTACAAGCTGGCTGCCAGAAAGGGTTTCCAGGCTCTAGTAGAATTTGACAACACCAATATGACAAGAAAGAAAAGCCCCGCCCAGTAGGGGAGGGGAAGCCCCGCCCAGTAGGGGAGGTTATGCCCCGCCCAGTAGGGGAGGGGATGCCTCGCCTATCTAATTTGATAATCTGGAAATGAACAGCGGCAACAGATTTGTTTTGCAGGACTAATCAATGTATTATTATTTTCAACTTCACATTCTGCAATGAGGTGCTGTCACATCTCCTTCAGTTTATGCTGAGACACTTGAAGAGGGACATTGGGTGAGCTGCTCTGTTAGCACAAAAAACAACCAGGGAATATCATTGTATTAACCATATGAACCCTAACGTCTGCGAAAATAGGCAAACATTTGTCAAAAATACCATGTTTTCAAGCTCGATATTGGCTGTTTCCGGTGAAGAGATTTGGTGTAGGGGGGAGGGGGGCAGATGGATCTAAGTATAGACTCCTGGGGGACCCGGGTCAATGAAGTATAAGGGTGTAAGTGGTTATTTGGTTAATACAATTGAATGCCACAGACGAAAAAACAGTCTAAGTCCACACTATTGATCCATAATGTATAAATGATAGATAAGGGTTCAGGACAACGAGGCCTTTTCGTGGAGGGGTCAGAATGAAATTTGGAAATTTTGGACAGGCAGCCCAGAGCATGCAGGCAGAGCGTGCCACGGGATGGTCATATATTTTATAATACATTAGGCTACATAAACGCTGCTGCATAAACAGCGTTCTCAAAGATTTCCACTCTGGAAGGTGTTTTCACTTTGTTGCGTTTTCACCTCCTGAAAACACCGTTCTCGTCTAAAGGGACACTCCAGCAAACTATACTTTATTTTGTCGTTTTCTATGAACACCGCTCTCGTGTAAAGACCACCTAAGTCTAAGTAAACATTTCTATCCATTGGCTCCACGCAAGGATACATTGCTCTGGTGCTCCCTATCCTAGCATTTTATATAAAACTGTTCTGCCATCCAATACAGTTTACATGCTGAAAAAAAAAGAAGAAGAAATCAAAAAATCTAAATAATACAATATTTCCCATGCCAAGGATGAGTTAGACGAGTATTATAGTAAAGGCCCACACTGCCTAGGAGGAGTTAGACAAGTTTTTTTCATTTGGGGGTTTTGCACTAGATGTGGCACTCTTGGCTATAATCCACCGTTCAACTCACACAGGGGTGAAATCAGCCCTCAGCGGCTTCTGACATACATAGTAGGGGTTGGCCCATGCATCCAGCAAGCCCAACCCAGTAGTCACTTTGAGTGGCACCACACGAAGCCACGGCTGAAAGTATGTAGCCTACTTTATGTCGGACATTACTAACCCTACTCCTAACCTCAGTCTTAACCGGCCATGTATGTCGGACTCAGTCGTCTCGATTAACCGGCCATATATGTCGGACTCCGTTGCCGCAGTCGGCCACGGTCTAAAAAAAAATGTTGTTTGTGGTTGGCACAACAATAGTGGCATAAGCAGGATTCAAACCCGGGAAGTATGGATTGAAGGTCTATTGACTAATGAGCTCTACAAGCTGGCTGCCAGAAAGGGTTTCCAGGCTCTAGTAGAATTTGACAACACCAATATGACAAGAAAGAAAAGCCCCGCCCAGTAGGGGAGGGGAAGCCCCGCCCAGTAGGGGAGGTTATGCCCCGCCCAGTAGGGGAGGGGATGCCTCGCCTATCTAATTTGATAATCTGGAAATGAACAGCGGCAACAGATTTGTTTTGCAGGACTAATCAATGTATTATTATTTTCAACTTCACATTCTGCAATGAGGTGCTGTCACATCTCCTTCAGTTTATGCTGAGACACTTGAAGAGGGACATTGGGTGAGCTGCTCTGTTAGCACAAAAAACAACCAGGGAATATCATTGTATTAACCATATGAACCCTAACGTCTGCGAAAATAGGCAAACATTTGTCAAAAATACCATGTTTTCAAGCTCGATATTGGCTGTTTCCGGTGAAGAGATTTGGTGTAGGGGGGAGGGGGGCAGATGGATCTAAGTATAGACTCCTGGGGGACCCGGGTCAATGAAGTATAAGGGTGTAAGTGGTTATTTGGTTAATACAATTGAATGCCACAGACGAAAAAACAGTCTAAGTCCACACTATTGATCCATAATGTATAAATGATAGATAAGGGTTCAGGACAACGAGGCCTTTTCGTGGAGGGGTCAGAATGAAATTTGGACTTAGACTGTTTTTCGTCTGTGGTACTCAATTGTAAATGCTAAAACGAAGAAAAATATTTTTTATACTGTAGTTATACTATAGTATAGAGTGAAAACAGTAGGGGGGCCTATAGTACAGAGCCCTGGGTGACTCTGTTCAACCCAAGTATTGTTATAGGGTTTAAATGTTTTAAGTAATATTCTTGTCTCTGTGTTGGCGTTTTGTGTTTTCATGGTGTGGTTTAGGTCCATTCAACCTCCTTCATACAAATGTCTAATAGGATCAAATTATGAAGTGAAGATTCTGGTGGTCACTGTGACCTCCTAAAACAAAAATGCCAATGTCTAATAGGATAAAATTATGAAGTGATAACATTTTATATCCAAAAGGTCATCTTCCCTCTGACATCATAATGTTTTCTGGTCATTATTTAACACCATAACTCTGGAACAGAAGGCCGGATTGTGAGCATATTTAAATTTTTACCGATACTGAATTGGTGATACTAATCTTGGGAGTACTAACTACAAACTGTGGTGACTGTATAGATTCACATGTGTGAAGCATCCACATTTTAGAAGTTGTCTACTGTCTCACTTAATCAGCTTTTATGGCGAAGCTTGCTAAACTAATTAGAGCCACAAGTCGGTCTCTAAATGCTTCGCTCAACAGAGACTGTGGACAATCTCCCAGCTGGCCTTGGATGCCTGGGTGGAACAATTCCCTCATAAGAGACAAAAACTAAAACCCTGCATTGCATGACCAATGCAAAGCCTTTAGTGAGGTCTGTCATATTGGGACAGTGACATGATTGGTTCCCAATGCAGTGGGTGTAGGTTTATTACTAATAGTGGGCTGTTCTCACCACTTTTCTAGCTATACTTTGTATTTTAAGGCCTCAGACGTAACGGTAGGCGGAGATCTCAGCTTGTCTGGCAACTAGACATACTGTTCGGCAGAACAAGAACAACAGAGCCTAACTTGTAAAGTCAAATCTGGGCCAGTTTGTTACTGATTTGTACCCCAAAGTGCACCCTCTTCACATGCTCTCCCTGGATGACAACCAGTAACGGGGGCCTTCTCCTGCTAGTCCCCCCCCCCCCATCCCCAGCAAAAAAGAAGAAAGTGTTGCATATGCTGCAAACACCGTGGCAGCCTTTGCCACAGTGTGTGACTATTTCAGATACCAATTTGTGCACAATGCGCTCAGTAGCACCATGGACAGCAACAGTGTCACAAAATGCATGTCAACTAAGTTTTAACCCCTATGAATTTCTAAGCTACAGTTTTTTTTTACTAAGAGACGAGGCTTGGGCATTTTAACGGGCAATAACTATCTCTCTCTCTCACGTGCGGTACTGTATCTTATGAGGCGTGCGTGCGATATATATGGGGATATAATATGTCCCAGTATGATTCTAAAACCAGTCGGATTGAAAAAGGTGCACTCGGTTTCACCACCTCTCGTGACATGAGCCATGTCTCTGTCTATCCTAGTCTATACCCTGTAAAAGGATTCACTGGAATCATTAATTTGCTAATTGACATTAAAAGTTACATTTAATAACTTTGTCTTTGTCTTAAGTATATTATATTGGATGAGTTTGGACAGACTGGATATAAACTGCCACTGCTTGGTAGAGACAGAACCGCAATTTCTATTTGACTTGGCATACTGCGTATCTTGCCATTCAGAAGATCTTAACCCATGGTGACCCGGCCGATACCAACTTAATTGTCTTTTCTCTGCCTTAATTGGTAGCTAAACAGTGCAAAGCACTCATGGGAGGATTCAAGTATACTTTGCAGAAGAAGAGAATGGATCTTGCTATAGGTGATGCATACATTTATAAATAAAAGGACATATTTGATATGTGGGAGATACCCAGAAGGTTTAGTTGATGATAGAGAAGTGCTGAATGTTCAGTCTGGCTGCTGAAAGTGTCTAGCCCAGCAGATCTTTTCTATACATATGAATCTCGCTGCGATTGATAGCAAATGTGGCAGCCCAAGTGATTTTGCAGTCTGTGAGGTATGGGACAATCAAACTATATTTCAGTGTTAAAAGACACATAGTTGGCTGAGGCTTGCAGTTCACTGGTAAAATAATGGATATTAACAAACACTGGCAAGAGTGTTGTCTTTTGTTGGAGCAGTGACTTTATCACTTTGTTTTCCCGACAAGCTTTGGTGTTAAGTTAATTGAGAATCCATCTCATGCCACAGGTACTTTATGCTTATTATGTTTGTCGGATTACCAAGTGTAAAAGAAGAGGGAGAGATATATATATATAATTGGAGCGCTTATGAGAAAAAGGCAACATGTTCCACTTTAGATGAATACACACTAAGACCCACACAGCCCACGCCAGAAGTCACCAGACAAATTTGATCAGGTTAGAATGAATAATCCATTCAGTTTCCTAGTAAATGATTATTTTAATATACATCTGAATAACTGTGTCCAGGTGACACAGGGGAAAAGGTCACACAAGCCATTTTGGAGAGTTACAGACCTGTATACGGCCATTTGGAACACACTCAAGGACATTTTGAGACCCACTGGTTTAGCAGAGTGTTTCTAGTAGTGAGCCAATGCACAATAGCAGCACCAGAATGGACCTACATTAGTATCATCAGTAACACCGGATGTAGGGAAGTGGCCCAAGCTCTTTCCAAAATGGCGTGTATGCATATACCTGTAGCCCATTGGCCTGTCTTTGAGGGTTGGAAGTCAGGAGGGAAGGGCAATCTCTTTAGCTGCACTCACGACCCCTACAGCTGGAGCTTGGTCATGGGGACTATACTAAACAGAGAGGACTATGTTGGATAGCGTGTTCCTCCACTTGTGCTAAATCCTCCCACAGAAACCCCTCACTGTCAGGTGAAAAGAAGCCACATGTGACACATGTTGTGTTCGTCTACACACTCGCACATGACCAATGGTAGGAATAAATTGCATTATGACTAAATTGGGAGGAAGAGGAGGGGAGACTGAACAATCATCCTCCTGATAATTTGTCACCGCTTTCATTTTTGCTGTATTAGTTTTTGGGAGTCCAATGTGGTTTATGAAAATGTGTCCCTTAATGAGCTATGACACTATAGTACCCTCTTGTGCATGATTGATTATTTTTATTCTGGGTTTGTTCTGTATCAAATTACACTTATTATTATATGAATGGTGGCCTTTCTAAGGGCTGAGGAAAACAAGAAATGACACTTTAATTGGTGAGTCATAGCTGTTTTGCTGTGTAAACTGATAAATGTTACAGTATCCTACAGTGGCAGGTTATGACCAGAAGATGGCAGCAACAAATAACTTGTGTGGATTCAACTCATGGACTTATTAACGACAGTGTGTTGGATGGAAAGATACTCAGCAACACAGATGCGTAGTAGAAACAGAGAGGGAGCGAGGGAGGTGAAGTTGTGAACGCACAGCAAACGTGGGTACATTTTAAATTTGTTTTCACATTTCCTTTGGTTCTCAGAAGTAGCAAGAGGTCTCCAGCAAAATTAAGATGTTTGATTTTACTATTATATCACCACCAGCTAGAAGTTACAGGATGTATAATAATGACTATTCAGATGATCCACTGTTATCTCCCCACCTACACAGACATAGACAGCTGTAGAGTTCTGTATTAAATCAAATATAACAAAAATATAATTTAATGGAATTCCAGCACAGATAATGGGTGACCAACAATTTGTCTATGACAGGCCCTTTCCTGGCCAGGTTTCTCATGTAAAATATGTTTTAATCTCAGTACGGTAAAGGTACTGACTGTAACCTTTATTCATCATACTATTCAATGTTGAATACAAATATAATGAAAATAAATTGCAAACTAGTCGCAATTTGTGTTAAGGAATCTGTATACATGTCAGAAACCACTTGTCATTAAGTTATACAGGGTTTTATTATCTTAAATTGATAATCCATCCATAGTGCTCCTATATTTTATTTGCATGAGAGTCCTATCAATTAGGCTATTGAGAACTCGAGGACATCTTGGGGACTCTTGGAACATTGTTTGAGTTATAAACCACGTATTAATCAATACTGAAATATTGATATCTGTTCTGTACTTGTAGCATGAAGCTGCTCTGGATAGTGTTCATGTTCAGTGCCTGTGCCATTGTTTGTACCAGACCACTGAAGGGCTTCCATTGTAATAAACAGTGGTGGAATTGTGAGCTTGTAGATCTGCTATTATCAAAAGATTTTTTAATACATTTTATACATTTGAAAACTTGAAATGGGACATTCTGCATAATGAGTACTGTATCTTTTAAAATGATCAATACTGCAATGTAGAAGTAGCCTACTCTTTAGTAAAGTAATAGCTTCAAAATTTACTTGAGTAAAAGTACAAAAGTATTTGTGTCAAAATGTACTTAAGTACCAAGTGGCTGCGCCACTCACTCACTTTTGATAATAGCAGATCTACAAGCTCACAATGCGTCACATTGTGAGCTTGTAGATCGGCTATTTTCAAATGGCCGAAATGTAGGCTATATAAGGCTGAAGTGGGTAATGTATGTTTTGTAATAATAATCCAAATCTACAAAGTAACTAGTAACTAAAGTTTGCAATTAATTGTAGTGGAGTAAATAGTACAATATTTGTCCCTGAGATTTAGTGGAGTAAAAGTACAGAAAATTGGAAATACTCGAGTAAAGTAAAAGCACCTCAAAATTGTGCTTCACTACTTAAGTAAATCCACTGGAATTAAATGCACATCATTTTAATCGTGGGTGATGGGCTGATCTGTTTCAATACCCGCTTACATGTTCAAACATTTAGATTTTTGCTTAAAACTTGCATTGGCTATTGCAGCTTTAAAACAAAATAGCTTCTGACAGTCAGTTTGTGCTGCTTACACAACTTGTAGGCTTACTACCCTTTTTGAGTTGCATGCTTTGCTGCGCAAATCCTTCAAGCATGGTTAATTTCATAGCTGAGCAAGTGCACAACTTATAGTAAAATTGTTATGGACATTTGCTGTATTGCGAATCTTGCGATCACTGCTCCTGTTAATGGGTCAGTGCTCAAACGTGTTTTGAGCAGACACCCTTTACAGTATCTCCCCCAAATTAGACTATTTTCTGTTCACCTAAAAGTTTGTACTGTCAACTGAAGCAGCCACTGGCCAAACTGAGGACAGATGTCTTGCCACTGGACAACTTGAAAGCTTTTGTGCAGTGACCTAGTTTTTTTCCCCTTTTCTTTTAATAATTAAATCTTGGACTGTGGTGACTGGCCTACTAATTAAAACAAAAAATGCACACTGGCTCATCGAGGATCTTCTTGAATCTCCTGAGGTCCAGTCCAACACTGACATGAGTACATTTATTTGGGCTAGATCATCATATGATTTAGGACCACACATGCAGACTCTACATGCAGACTCTATTGTTGGTTGTTGCCAGGAAACGAATCACCCTCCATCTTATAGCCACTGGATGGCAGTGTTGCCAGATATATCTAGCTTTACTTGGTGGCATTACAGTGCACAGCAAGCACAATGAATGTGCATTAAGCAGTTGAGATTTAATAAACTAAAGGACTCATTAAACATCTGGTTGTAAATGATACGAGAAATTAAACGCAAAATGTAAAAAGGGCAGTTAAAACATATTGAAAAATAAAAATAAATGAAAAACAAAAGATCATTAAGAGAGATTGACATTTGTCTTGGGAACAAGACAAATGTCAATTCATAATTGGCTACTGTATATTATTTGATACAGGTATGTACAAACTAGATGAAAAGCTGATAAAATGTTACTAAAAGACTGGACTGACTGAAATGGTCTCTGCACAAATACCGTTTATTGAAGCACATGCTGGGTTTCAAATTCATCCAGTCTGGTGGTAGGCCTATACTAGGTGTTAGCATATAGGTGCACATTCTGAATACACCTGACAGGACTTTGTACCAGTGATGCCGGTTCCCACGTCTCCTCATAGGGGTATTAACTAGCCTGGGTAAACCTTAGAGTATATATTAATATATTTACTCAAGGGGTAAACCCCTCCCCCTCGCCAGATTTGCAAACCCTCCTGGCAGAATGAAATGTTGTCCAGCAGGGGAGTGGTTTTACCAGGCTAGGTAAACGCTAATTTGTTGACCGCCGGTACCCCCATATATTAATACAATCTTAGTGTTATGCCAATTATTTTGGCCCCACTTGCAATATGCTCAGCCCGTGCCCTACTCATTATGGAACACTGCAAATACACAAGCTACACAGCTGCTTCCTATTAATTGAGGACTATCAAATCGGTTTACAGATATCATGGAGCCACCAGTGGGCCTATGGGGACCACAGGTTGAGAATAGCTGTTTTGGATGTGCTGTTTTAAAGTAGTCGCCATGCAGCATTCTGTGAATCAATCTCCCACAGTGGGGACTGGTGAAGACCAGAGGCAGCCTACAGGCCAATTTGTAGGCCTAATGTTAAATTGGGTATTACGCTGAATATTTCATGATGAATGTCACAGCGTGCGACGAGATAACCCCGACACAATAAAATGGTCAGCCTGCTGCTCTGTTGTGGTTATTACAGTACTGTGTGCAATGCTGTGGAAGGGATAATTGGAAGAATTCAGAGGTCAGGCTGAGCTGCAGTCAATGGGTGGGAGAGAGGGAGGGAGGGTAATGTTAATGTAATGTAATTATGTGCCTTATGAATTAGCCAGCCAGTACTTTTAATTGTTTACAACTCACTGCTGGCAACTTGAACTCTTTTCAATGAGGCATCGGCAGTGAAGGAGAAAATAAGCATGTGTGCATGAAAGCAAATAAACAAGATTAAAACCTAGATATTATGTATGATCTTAACCAGTCAACCGGTTTTCAAAGTTGAAATGCTGACCCGGTGGCATTATGCATGATCAATCTGCGTGGAGGAGTCACACAATGCAATTGGCTGGACCAAGTGGTGGGTGGGTGGGGCAACGGACTGATGGGTAAAACCATAGATATATAAACATAGACGCCCTTTCCGGCTCTGGAGCATATGTGCTCAAGGGAGGGCAAAACTTTCCCGAGATTCCTTACAAAGTAATCACTTGAGTGGCAGCGTGACGTACGTAACGTGCCTTCCACACTTCTGCCGTACTTCCTTCCCCAGTGTAAATTCTTCCGCCCCTCCTTCAACACACATCGCTCCAACGAACTGCAGCGGCCAATGAGGCATCTATTTTTTTAATATCTATGTATATAAACCTAGATATCTCATTAGCCGCTGCAGTTCATTGGAGCAACATGTAATCGTATGGAGGCTGCCATATTGGCGGAGGCACGGCACTCTGGCCAATCACAGTTCGTCTTTTCTGTGACTAATCACTGGGAGGAAGTGATGCCACTGAGGAGGAAGTGATGATTCAAACGCATTTTTGAGGGCTGCTAGCTCCTCCAATGCACAGCTTTGTGTGTTTGTAGCACGGAAAACCGGTGCACTCTCTTCATATCTCCATAGTCATGTGCATGATCAACATGAATCTGACCGATTTTCCATATTCCATAGGCCTACCAATTGGATAAGATTGCCTTCCAAAGTTTGCAAGATTGGTCCTGCATGCAATTGCTGTGACATTTTGCACAAACAGTCCCACTAACTGCAAAGATATGTGTAAAACGTTGTATGCGCACTCCCTAGAGGCAAAGGAAAAACGTTTGCCCTGCATTTTTCACATCGGCCTTTTATAGTGCCACCAGGAGGCCTGACTTATGGAAACACATTTATTGTCTCCACCAGGCCGAAGGCATGGGGAGAGAGTATGTTTTGCACTCCGTCCGTGTGTCCGTCCTTGTGTGTGTGTGTCCGTCCGTCTGTTACCAGCTAATCTCCGGCACCGTTAACCCGGTCGATGCCAAACTTTGCACACACACTCCCTGGATGCCAACGATGAACCTCTGCCCCACATTTTCCAGAACGGCCTGTTATAGCGCCACCATGAGGCAGCTTTTCACATGTTTTACCTAAAACTGCACCGATCTGCGTGAAACGTTGCATGCACACTCCCTAGAGGCCAATGACAAATCTTTGACCTGCATTTTCCGCATCTGCCTTTTATAGCGCCACCAGGAGGCCGACTTTTGTAAAACACATTTTTTTATATTACTCCTCCAGATTCTGTCCAAAAATCTCACAAATCGTTACACAGTATCTCTATGGTCATGTGCTCAAGTCGGATCTGTCCGATATTTCATATTCCATCCTAATTGGCTATAATTGGCTTTCACAGTTTGCAAGATTGCCCCGTTTTGAACAAAAGCCTCAAATCATGAACGCAGCATGCAATTTACGTGAAATCTTTCACACATTTTCTTACTAGGCTGAGGAACCCTTTTCACATTGGCCTGTTATAGCGCCACCAACAGGTTGATTTTTGCAAAACACATTTTTGGAACAAAATGCCTCAAATCATCCAATTGCCATTAAAGGCGTATGAAGAAATGGCACCCTTTTCACATTGGCCTATTATAGTGCCACCAGGCACTCTGCATTTCCTCAACAAAATGAAGAAAATTGTTGCAAAAAACTAACAAACAAAAAAACATGTTTATATTACTCCTAAACATTTTGCCAAACATCTCACACAGTCCTATCCTCCTGGTGGAGACCTGTGCCCAGAAGGGCACTTTTTCTAGTTTATATATCAGTCCTTCAGACTTTATCCATATATCACACAAATCGGTACACATGATCTTTATAGTCATGTGGTCAAGACGGATCTGTGTGATTTCCATCGTGGTTGGCTAAGATTGACATAGAAAGTTTGCAGGTGTGGCCCTTTTAGAACAAAATGCCTCAAATCATGAACACAGTGTCCAATTGCTGTGAAACATTCATGCACATTTCACTGCATTGAGGAACAATATGCCACCCTTTTATCATTACCCTATTATACCGCCACCAAGGACACATTTTGTCCAAACATCACAAACGTTCCTGACCTGGTGGAGACCTTGTGCTCCGAGGAGCAGTGTTTCTAAACCTTTTTTGGGCCGGTGGCCCTATCCAATGTCCAGGTACTGGACTATTCGTATTTGATTATTATTACACCATGATACTGTCTATGAATGATCCTGACATGATACTGACATGAGCCCGGACCTCAAATTTGAGGTCCGGGCTAGGCTAGGCTAAACTTCCGCTCGCTCGAGCCATTGAGTTATAATTGTACTTCCGGCAGTCTTCCGGGTGCTTCAAAACGCCACTGAGCAACTTCCATTGAAATGAATAGCTTGGGGGCGGGGCTAGGGCTCCGGTTTGGTCTCTATCCTTTTATTACTCTGTGTGGAACGCGTGGGTCGAATTTGAAGTCCGTGGGGCGAACGGTTCTCGAGTTACGTGGACTGCATTTATAGATACTGCCCGAGCAGTGCCCGTTGGAGCCTCTACTGCGGTGCCCGTTGGGCACTGGCCTACTTGGAACGATGCAAGTTGGAAATGCATTTGAATGCTGGTCTCAGGGCAGCTCAAATGCTATACATACAACCATGTTAAATTGCTGCCCTGAGGGCAGCTTTTGAATGCTGGTCTCAGGGCAGCTCAAATGCTATACATACAACCATGTTAAATTGCTGCCCTGAGGGCAGCTTTTGAATGCTGGTCTCAGGGCAGTGTTAAATTTAACATGGTTGTATGTATAGCATTTAAGCTGCCCTGAGACCAGCATTCAAATGCTGCCCTGAGAGCAGCAATTTAACATGGTTGTATGTATAGCATTTAAGCTGCCCTGAGACCAGCATTCAAATGCTGCCCTGAGAGCAGCAATTTAACATGGTTGTATGTATAGCATTTAAGCTGCCCTGAGACCAGCATTCAAAAGCTGCCCTCAGCTCTCAGGCATACATACCTGAGACCAGCATTCAATACCTGAGACCTGAGACCAGCATTCAAATGCTGCCCTGAGGGCAGCATTTGAATGCTGGTCTCAGGGCAGCTCAAATGCTATACATACAACCATGTTAAATTGCTGCCCTGAGGGCAGCTTTTGAATGCTGGTCTCAGGGCAGCTTAAATGCTATACATACACCAATGTATAGTACTATTAGCCCCGCCTCCCACCCTTGCTGATTGGATGCACGCGAGGGCCAATGAAATTGAATGCTGCCCTCAGAACACATTCGAAGGCATAGGCCTATAAGTCACATCTGCAAACTGAAAAGTGTACTTGGCAATCAATTCGGCCCACTGGCAGAGCCTGATTAGTTGAGCCTCAATTGGCTGAGGCAGAGGCTGGAAATTGCACAGGTGAAAGGAATTGGCCTCATTAGGCCCACTGGCAGAGCCTGGCCCAATTGAAAGGAGTTGGCCTCATTAGGCCCACTGACAGAGCCTGACCAGAGCCTTTTGTGGTGGTTCTGGAGTACCGTGGGTCCGACCGACTCGATACCTGGCACTGCACTCCCTGTGGGGGTGTGGAACGTGTGTGTCGAATGTGAAGTCGAGGAAAACGGTTGTCGAGTTACGTGCATTACAACCGTACACACACGTACGCACGCACACACGTACGCACGTACGCAGAAACGTGGCGCATTTATAGTAGGATAGATAGCTTTCAGTGCCCCCAAACTTCTCTACACCCTCTGGGAGGCTGTACCGCCCACATTGAGAAACACTAGTGTAGACCCCGGGACACGGGGAGAAAGTCGAGGAGTGACATGCAGCAAAAGTCTGCCAGGCTCAGGACTCACTGTCACACATCAGAGAGCCTATGTCTATGTGGTATGAGCCTTAACCACTTGGCTATTGGCGTCCCCAACTCGGATGTCTTTTTGATGAACTCCCAGTGGGGAGCTGTTAGGGCTTTAGTGTCTTGCGCAAGGTAACTGGTTAAAATGACTGGCGACCCGTAGCATTCACCCCCATATTGAGCAAATGCTTCAAGAAGCATGTCAAAGAGCTGATCAATAGCAGGTTGCCACATACCCTATTCCTCCACCAATTTGCCTACTAACAAAACGGATCCACATACAGTATGATTCCAACGCTACACACTGCCCTCTCCCATCTGGAGAATCTCCTTTGTGAGAATACTGTCACTGATGTCAATGAGCTTACAGGAGAGAGGTGGAGAACCCCCATCTGCAGCCTTGATGTATAGTGGAGAGGGTCATCGACTTCAAATTCCTCAGCATCCACATCAATGAGAAACTCCCCTAAGACATATACACCGACCAAGTGGCGAGGAACGCACAGCACTGCATGGGTCTGTTATCTCAGGACAAGACGGTATGGATCCTGAACGTCCTATGGGCCTTCCACAGAGTTACCACCGAGATAGCCTGGGAGGCATACCATTTCGGGTTTATGATCCGGTCGGGGTGCGGATGATATCTTATTTCATATTGTGGTCTGGTTTGTAGTCATCAGGCCCAGAGCCATAGAGTATAGACAGAGTTGCGACATTGAGAGGGCAGAAAACAGCCTGGTCACGTGGTTCATGTACTCGCGCGAGCTCATAGAGCAACACAATATTTTGGGCAGAACAAATAATTAAGAAGAAAAACAACGAAAAGTGTAGTGTACCCTGCCCTGTATTTGTTCGGCCCAAAATATATGTGATGGTTGTCATGATTTGTCACAATCCGAGTTGGCTTCGTTCGAGGCTTACAGATCTTTAAATAAATACTTTTTGAAATGTCTATGGGAAAAATGCATGGGGAATTATTTCCTGCGCCAGTCGTCGTCATGAAAGGGGGCGGGACTGCGACGCTCTATAGACTCCACCCAGTCGTGGAATTCCGCGACTGGGTGGTTTCCTGGCTAACCGAGAGCATCCTGACTGGATAGATTTCTGCCTTGTCTGCCTGCCTGTACTGGCCTCAACTGCAAAGCAATGCAGAAGCCAAGTGCATCGTGTGAGCTTCCCTGATAGATGTTGTGTCAGCAAAGCTCGCAGGCTTATCAAATATGCCATCCATCCCAACCACAGACTGTTTCAAATGTTACCAAGTGACTGGCAAGTGGCTTCGTAGCCACAGAACAAAGGGCTAGGTTTAGGGTTCATTTCAAACCCTTGAGACTGGTAAAAAAATACCTACAATTAAATAAACTAATTTATAAAAATGTGCTTCTTGGAGCACAGCCTCAGGCCTCCGCCTGGCCAGGTAGATACAAGTCAATTTTAGCCAATCAGGATAAAATGTGATCCGTCTTGATGACAGGACTATAATGTGCGATTTGCGTGGTTTTTGGATAAAATCTGTAGGAGTAATTTAGCAAAAAAATAATTGCAACGTTTCACTGCAATCGGTTCATGATGTGAGGCATTTTGTTCAAAAAATTCATGATGGAATATGAAAAAGTGTGGGGCGCTCTTATCATCATACATCATCACATTCCACCATCACTTTTGGCTGTCTGTCCTCACTTTTTATCCTCCGTTTATTCCGTGGCTCAGCCAATCAAATCATCGCTATGGGGTACACACGCACACACAAAGCTGGGCATTTTGTGGACAAAATCAGTAGGAATATTTGGGGCAGAGGTTCTGTGCTGACAGCTGTGCACAGTTTCACGTTGATCGGGTCAGCGGTGCTGGAGATTAGTTGTACACAGGCGGATGCGCACACACACAACACACACACACACACACACACACACACACACACACGCAGAAGGAGGGATAGGCAGAGGCGAGGACAGTCTTGGCCGCGCCTTCGGCCTGGTGGAGACAAAAGTTTGTTTCATGGAGTTTCAACCCGTTGAAATCAAACTCCTGGCATCTTCCTGTGTGTCTTAACTCCCTCTGCCCTCAGTTTCCTGTCTCTCTACACTCTTCTATCTTGTAAACTTTACAATGTAAAGCAACAACATAAAATGTTTAATCTTTTTATAGCAATAGACCAACACAGATTACTGAACTTGTCAAAGTAATTTGCACATCAAAAAATGGTCTCAATCCTTTTGCGTCAGCTCCTGTTAGGTGCTACTCTGGAACTGTCATTCTGTGAAGAAGTTTTACAAGGTGTGTCAGCAAGATACACCCCTGCGCATATTAAGGTTAATTTGAACTGACTGGAATAAACGGTAGGGTGTGGAACCATGAGAGTGATGCGGCTGATGCCCATGCCATAACGACTCTCAACCGTCATTATAAGCAAACATTTTCAAACATTTTCCAAAATGCTACAAGGTCACAATGCGTCACGATACAGCAGGGAGCTTGTCGATTAACACATTTTGCTACTTTTGTGCCACAGCATTGTTCAAAAATACTTTTGCACGACACTGTCCTTCGGAAATTAGGGCTTGAGTTGTTAACATGGTGTCGTATCCGATGGTGAATGTTAGGCCGAGGACTGGAGGTCATGTGACCTCAATTCTTTGGTAACATTTTAATGTCCCATGCATTAGTCACACTTCAAAGGAGATTCAAATTGACAGTGTGTGAAATGCAGACAGCTCAGTGGGGGTAGATGCCTGTCAGTATCCTAATGTCCCCCGCAGACTTCAAAGACGGTGTCAGAGTGATGTTGAGAACAGGAGTAAATCTATATTTGCATGTATCCTCATAGGTAATAACTGTTATTTCTATTGAAAGTCCACGTCTATAACCACTTAGTTTACTAAATGTAGACTTGAGAGAAAGCATCCATGCAGCAGCAAGCCTATATGCTAGATTGCTTCCTGTATGAGAGAGTGCATTTTCTCATGTTCTGTCAGGGCAACTCATGAATGGATAGAATATATTGTTTATTGAATATAAAATGAGCAATATATGGTTGTGGAGTTGAGGCGTCCCAATGGATTGATTGAAGTATTTATTAACAGGTTGATGACTACAAGTATTTGGGTTCATATATCTATTTTCCAAAAGCCAAAAGGACTTTCAAACTAGGAAGGGTATGACCTAGTCAGCCTGCAATGACATGCATAAGATTTGGTCATCCCTGCTTAGTAAGATGTTCAAAGTAAAAATATTTAGGACGACCGTTGAGCCGATACTATACTCTATGGCTCCGAGACATGGACACTTTCAAAGAAATTAGAGAAACGGTTGGATGGCACTTACCCGCCTTCTAATGAGAGCAAAATCTCTCTTGGAAGAGCCACCCATCGACTAATCTAATATACAGCAACCTTCCCCGTGTTTCTTCACTAGTCTGATCCAGAAGAACACAGTTTGCCGGCCACTGCTACAGAGCTGACAATGAGGTTATATATTCCCTTCTTCTCTGGAATCCTGCCTCAGTGCAGAAAACTGTAGAAAACTGTTGTTCCCTGATGTCATCGCTAGGGACACATGCATCAGTAAGCAGGAACTGGCCGGGGATGGCAATGAAGGACCGGAAAGTCTGGAGTGGCATTGTGAAATCCATGATCTCGGCCGCGGTCGAAAAATGATGATGATTTGCAGAATTACAGTACATTTCTAGCACAACTCAATACAAAAACTGTTAACTGTGGAGTGTGGACTACACCATAAAGCATTACACTTGTTTACAATAGGGTCCACCATTTTCAATTCATCATAACATTTAGAGACGTAAAAATATACACTTATAGCCAAAATGTTGGCCACCAGCAACTGCATTGAGTTGCTCTGTGCATGTCTGTGGCAGGCGCAACGCTCATTTTTGCATATTTTTATGACACTTGACCCCAGATCCTAAAAGGGAAAGTTTTAGTCACCGAAATTGTTGATTCCAGTCATTGGTATCATTTACTAAAAGTAATTTGGTTTTGATTTGTAAATTTACAATTTAGTCAACTATTACAGAAAGCAAAATGATAATAGCCAGTAAGACGCCCTGAGGTCGCGTGCACGCATCTGCCTGGATGACGGCAGACTGCTGGGCGAGCACTGGCTCCTTCCCCACCCGTCCTTCCTGTTCTGACATTCCATTTGTTGATCTAACCTCATTAAACCCTGTACACTCAAGACATGCTCCATATATGGCCAGTACAGAATTCATTCCATATGTTGATCTGACCCCTCATGCCAAAGCGCCAGTGCTTGCCCAGCAGTCTGCCGTCTGCTTCTCACCCTCAGGCGTCTTACTGCATGGTAATATGAATTAGTAGTAGTAATAATAACTCTTCCATAATAACGTTTTCTGTATGATAATAATTGTTCGGTTAGCTTTTTCATATGCTTGGCAACCGACCGCCCGAAGAA
This sequence comes from Electrona antarctica, assembly GCF_951216825.1. Lineage (NCBI taxonomy): Eukaryota > Metazoa > Chordata > Actinopteri > Myctophiformes > Myctophidae > Electrona > Electrona antarctica. The sequence continues at coordinate 43,517,343 of NC_136789.1, read as the reverse complement.
AGACCAGATTAATGACTAGATTAAAACTCAACTGAGTGTCCAAAAGTGCCCTAATGTTAGTTTATAATGACGAATTCAAACGTGCCTTTATGGTTTTTATTAACTTACTTACAGAAAACAAACATATACTGTACATGAACACGCTTAATCACACCCCAATACAAATTAGTACAAGCTCAATTTACTAAACATGTGACATTTTTACCCTGTTCTATATTGGCTATGTCTCTCTAACTGTTTCAGATGGTAGAACAGTATTATCGTTTTGCTCAAACACACATTAAACACCCTATGAATGTGTCTGTGACCTCTGTCCCTTTCCGTATCACTTCATAGTGAATAGAACTAATAGATCATTCATATCAGACTACTGCAGTCATGGCTCTAGACATGTTGGCCACACAAGCTTAATAAATAATAATTCTAATTTGAGTATTTAACATTTCTACAGGTCCAAATTGAACCATACAATAATTGTGTCCTCTTTAGTTGTTGTTGGGGTATTACTACAGTACAGTTGCACATAATGGAATTTGTCCTCTGCATTTAGTCATCCTACCTATTAGGAGCAGTCGATGCCATTAAAAAAGCACCCAGGGAGCAGTGGGGTTAAGTGTCTTGCTCAGGGACATTTCGACGGATAGACTGGGCAGGCTGCAGGGGCGAACCGGTGACCTTCCGATTCCCAGAGGACCCCTCTACCCACTCAGCTACTCATGATAAAGACATGGATAAAAATCGGTTGATAGAAACATTAGTATTAATGCTAACATTGCACAAAATTGCATCAGCCAGGGCAGAAACCATTTTTCCCTTTTTGCCATCACATCTGAGCATCCACTGCCACACATTACTTAGCATAAACAGGTGGTTAGAGTGTATTCATATCTACAGAGCTGTAGAACTTGGCGTTCTCCTTGTCATGCACGAGGGACTTATTAAGCCCCTCCAGATTTGAGTTTAAAAGAGAGAGGGAAATGACTGCTGACAAACTGAGACACTCTTAATCAGTAAGCCTCTTTGAGCCTTTTTTAACAGCTTTGCCTTATTAGCATTTGCCACTCAAGTTTTAACAGAACCCCCACTACACCCCTCCCCTGCCCTTCTGCTTTGCAGTTGTTGCGGAGTTCAGTTTGGGAGCAGATGCCTACCCTTCAGAGACATCCTCCTCACAAGTCTAGTGTCCCTATTTTGGCTTTTTTTTTTTTTTTTTTTTTTTTTTTTTTAAATATATGTTTATTGGTAGCGGGTTTCAACAATTCAAGTTCAGTTTGAACATACCATTCTTTTTTTCATTTTCTCCCTCACCCCATCCCTCCCCCCACAGTTATCGTCATTATTAAAACAATATATAAAATAATAATTATTGAGTACAGACATACAAAAACAATATTCTTTTTCTTTTTGAGTGATGCAACCACTCCTATAGACAGCTTTGTGTGTCCCTGGCTGGCTGGCGGGCTGGCTGGCTGGCTGTGTCCGAGCATGAAAATAGCGTTTGGTTGGTGTGTCACTGTGCCTAACACACACACACACACACACACACACACACACACACACACACACACACACACACCACATTAACTGTATATATGATCATTTTGGGTGTGACGGTACAGTACAGTACAGTACAGTACAGTACAGTACAGTACAGTACAGTACAGTACAGTACAGTACAGTACAGTACAGTACAGTACAGTACAGGGACCCCCTGGGGACCCCCACACGGTAACTCTGTCATTTCTCAACCATTTCGGACGCGCGGCGGCTCGCCGGAACCAGGCCGGCGCCCTGGGCGCATTCCTGGGGTCTGGATCCCCTCGAGGACTCCCCGGGGACCCCCGGAGACCCTCACATGGTAACTCTCTCATTTCTCTACCGTTTCGGACGTGGGACGTCTTGCAAGAACCGGGCCGGCTTCCTGGCCGTGGTCCTGGGGGTCTGGAACTTCCGGGGACCCCCACACAGAGTTGCACCACTCACTTCACATGGGTGTGACTTTTTCTTTTTAACAGCGAAAATAGCAGCTCAGCTATTTTGTCGTATGACAATTACAATTTAAGAATGTAGCAGATGCTCTTATCTAGAGTGACTTACAATAGGCAAGGTAATCACATTGTATGACAAAGTAGGTATAGGGCTTAAGCTGTTCTTAAGAGCGTGCTGGACTAGTTGCCACCAGTAACTGTTCTTGACTTTATCTATCCCCTGGCAGGATGTATCCCTCCTCTTGCATGGCTCATCTCACTGCACACCGTTCATATCAATTTCACTAATTCCTCACCGTCGCTGAATAATGTGTTTGCCATTTAAATCATTCAGAAAGCAATAAACACTCACTAAGCAGCTCACTTCGTGAACCAAGTGAAATGCAGGAACTGGGTGGGAAGGTTGCATACTGCTATAAGGCATTGGATGATGAGTATGTCTTATTCTTGGTCATTTCCTGGTGTGCGTGAAATTGTGTTGGATTTTGTGAGCAGTCAGCAGTCTGTATATCTGCTCGTTATCTGGGCAGTAGAGGCAAACGTTACATTATTTTAATTGACAGTGAGGTTGCAGTGGGTATAGGCTACCACCTCTTCTGGGAATGATGGATTGATTCCCTCTGTTTTTGTGTTTTTCTTGTTTACTCATGCTCTATGCAGGCTTCAGCATTTCTCATAGTCTTTATTCCCCGGCAGACAAAACAACAACATTGCAGGAATGTCCATAGGCTGCGAGAGAAAATAAATGTTCTTGTCATTTTTGCTCTTGTCGCTTATTTGAAGAACAGGGGGTATGTTGCATGAAAGCACCAATATCTGTTTGGCAAACTTTCATTCAAACAGCTTTGTATAGCTACCCAGGCTGAGTGCAGAAGTAGAAAATGGGTTATTGCTTTTTTCCTGCCGTTCAGAGCAAAGATACTGTATTCCTGTAGCCTACCTCTTCTCAATATCTGACTTGTAGTTTGTGTGCCTAAGTGTAGGGGGCAGTAGTACAGTGCTTTGCAATGCAGATATGATGGCACATTGGTAGACATAAAGACATAAATAATATAGGGAGATGCTGGTAGCAGAGGTTATATACTCTCTATACGGCATCTGTTCGATCAATTGTATTGCTTTTATCAGGGACTGTTATCACCTTTACACTGTAGTTAGTTTCTGTTGTAATCATATTCAGACTGCATGATCTGTTTAAATAAAAAGTACAGTATAGTCATACAGCATATAACATTTTATCATAAAAATTGCATAATGTTGTTCCACAGTTTGATTGCATGAGGGACATGCTGTACAGGTACATGGACCGTGTTATTTGCACACATTTCATTTGACTAATGGCATTTTAAAGTGACAATAGAAAGGGGGATGCCAGGAATACAGAATGGCCTGGGTGGTTGGGTTTCTTAGCTGTAGCCTGAGCCATCCTGTGTACAACTGAACAATAAAGCACACTTACTATCTCTGCTGCCCACTTAGTACTTACAGCCTTGGCAGTCATACTGATAGTTGCAGGGGGAATAAGGTATTTCTATTAGTATTAAAACAGCTGGGAAAACAGCTGGACCTAGAACGTCCCTGAATCCTGGCGACATGTTCAAGGTATATCTGTGGAGCCAAAGGTGGATCCAATTACAGGTTCCATTATAGATTTTAAAGGAAAATCTCATTCAGCCCTTAATTTATATAATGTCCTCCAATAGCAATTGTGTCATTGTACCAATGTGACTCTTCCTGCTAAGATGACTGTCTGTTAGTTGGTGTGTCCACCACTTGTGTTTACCACTTTGATCCCAAACAACATTATTTAGACAATTGGATGGATTGCTGTGGAGTGTTCTGTGCTCCTTCACGAACCCCTAAGGATCATGGCCCGTACTGATTTTGGTTCCCTATACAGTAGCACCACCATTAGGCAAAAATGGCCACTTTCACACACAAGTGAAAGTGATGCTTTTGTTCTTTGATGATGATGATGATAGTCACAATGATGATGACTATGATGGCAGTGAACATTGTGAGATGGAAGATGACTGATTTAAGCAGTCGCACCTGGCCTGAGTCAAACTAGAACTGGACTCAGAGCTGGGTGTGGCTGCGCACCTCTTGTGCATCATGGACTTCATCAAGGCACAACAGGATAAATCGGTCATCTCCACAAACACTCAGGAGAGAGCCTCTGTCCGGACAGTGGAGAGCTATCGCCTCTCCTGTGTATTAATATTATTGTGAACTATTCCCTGCACATGGAGGAATAAAGCTACAAACTTAAAGGAAGCTGCCCTGTGTTGTGTCCTTCCTTAATTGCCCTGGGTGGTGACTAGTCACAAACATTTTTCACAATTCTGCCTTGGCTATTGATTTTGTTTTGTTTATGATTATATTGTTGGTTTTACATAAGGTTTTCAAATTGTATTAACATACAGTATATGATAATGGTGACATGATGAACTTGTGACTGCACTGTATTCTTGTATCCCACATTTTATGCATTTATTTGTATTCCCCGTATGTGATATTAGGATTGGGAAGGTCAATCATGGCATAACCTTGACTTCCTTTGATCTTTCCTTAAGTGGGCATCTTATTGGTCCTTACCAACAGAATAACAGTTTGTGATATCTGCACAATCTTTGTCAGCGCACATCTGCACTATGGCGATTATAATTAATTCAATTCAAGAGTACAGTAGTTCAGGCTGATAGCAGTGTCTGGTGTACTCTGAGCACGGTGTATGCTGATGTAGTACACTCACGTGTGCCCTGCTTGTCTTTTGTTCAGGTTGCTCACGTTTTAAGTTGGTACTGCTTGATGCCTTTGTGAATCTCAGTATTTGTCCACTGACAAAAGTTTTACTGTAATGTAAAACTTTTACATTACAGTAAATTCATTCAGCTCTGTGTTTAAGAGGCGTTCTTAAAGGCCACTGATCTCATTATTATGAGTTCAATAGCCTTCAAGAAGGCATACGGTATTATGGAATTGGATTTAAGTTTACTTATTCTGATTCTTGCTTAGATATTTTGCTTTAATTGATGGCACTGCAATGTTATTTCAAACTTTGTATGTCGGTGAACCTTTCCAAAGATGTACTGCTGTATCCGGATGATCCTGCCATAACATCTGTAACTCAAAGAGCCATGCATGGGTGAAATGCATCATGAAATACAGTCTGAGACTGTGTGCCTAGTTATCAGTTGAATGGCAGGCCCACTTCAGGTCCAATTTCCTGTAACATAATTGTATATTATTAAGGAACAGAGACTGCATGGTGCTCACACTCCTTGATTGCTCTGTGCATGTCAAAACTTTCTAACCTGACAGCATTGTGCACTGCACTACAACCTAAGTGGAAAAGCATTAAGTACTGTATGGCCATCATCCTCTTTGTATGTTTTGAGAAAGCTGCCTCACAAATGAATCCTTCTTTTCAAATAGCACTTTTAAGCGAGCAATTTTTGATTTGTCTTGTTATTTGACTCTGACTCTCCCATCGTGTTTTATGTGTGCAAAAACTTAAAAATTAAGATGACTTCAACTGACCTGCCATATGCTTTATTCTCATTAAGCAGGACCAATGGGTCTTCACGCCATTTGACAATGTCTGCTCTAAGGCACATTCAGAATGATATGTGCGCACCTGAGAAGGTCAGTTGCTACCAGGTGCCCTTTATGAAAGACTTATTTGCAATATTACAAGTGAAGAAAGGGAAGGCAGGGAAGATGACCCTGCTCACACAATTATTACCTTCTGGGGGATGGGATCAAAATTAATAATTCCAGACTCCTAAAAAGCCTTCGTTCTAAGTCTCTGAGTCTCTGAGTCTGAATCCTCTCATCTCATTGGTTCTCGAGTTACGTGGATTACAGACGTACAAACGTACGTGTACGACACACACACACACACACACACACACATGCAGAGATGTGGTGCATTTATTGTAAGAACGATGCGTTACAGTGGGCAGAACACAATGACCTCACAAGTCCATCTCAATTAACAAGGATGCATTCTCTGGTCTTATGCATTTTAGAGAATGTCACGTAAGTTTTCCCTTCATTGTCAATGGCGTTTTTAAAAGAAACATTGAACTAAAAACAAACATTAAATCTGTATATAGGAAAAATATAAAACATTTAAAAAATGAATGATACCTGTACCATGTTTATCACTCAAGACTCCAGAAATGTGTGTTTTTTGTTTTTTTTAATGTTTTTTTTGTGTGGCTTTCGCCTTTATTTTATATATTTTTTATGGAGGGACAGACAGTAGGCTGACAGGAAATGGGGATAGAGATGGGGGGAAGACATGCAGTAAAGGCTGTCGGGATCGGGAGTCGAACCCTTGGCACACTGCCAGACTGGATTACCAGCCAAGATGCCTGGACCATTGAGCCATGGCCCAGGCCAAATGTGTGGGTTTTTGGGACAAAATCTGTAGGAGTAGTAGCAAAAACATTGCATAATTCTAGTTGGGCAGAAATGGGTGGTGCCTCTACGGGGAGTCCAAATTCTGATTGTTAGACCTACATTATAGCCAAACAGTTATAGGCCAAGATGTAAAGCGGCCTGGTACTATATAGTGGATAGTGGTGGCCGTGCTTCTTCTGGCAGTGTGCATTAAAGGTTTAACGCTGTTTGGTCCCGTGCTTTCAGAGATTATCAGACAGACAAACACACAGACAGGTGAAAACATAAGCTCCGCTTATGAGTAAATTCTTTCAAAAACAGAAAATAAAATACACATAAAGCACAACTCCCAGGCGGATCTCAAGATACGCTGGTGACACACTCACTCACAGAGACTCACTCACAGAGATTTTGTGGAGTGATTTTGTGAATTTATAGACTATTGCCTCAGGATAATGTCGTAACTGAGAAGACATCTGCAATAAAATAATGTTGTCTTTCTGCCAGGCCAAGAGGGTAGGGATGATCCAGGAGGTTTAGGTTCATCCCTATAGGCCTTCCTGGCCTAAAGTCAAAGTGTCATTTAGTACGGTTCTGTGCCTTGCATGGTTGCATCCAATGCCTGTGTGTGTATGGTAGAATATAACACACATTGTAAAGTGCTTTGGCTGCTATAGAAAATGCAACCTTGTCCTTACCACTGATGAGTCCCTTTTGTCGTCCTCCTGTGTCCCTTTTGTTGGCAAGTCTTTTCATTGGGATATTGTCAGGTAAAAACATTTATTTTTCAATGTCATCCTTTCAAATGAATTTCTATTTACCATAGTTAGGCTTCATGGTTCACAGGTGATATTTTTAGTCCCTCTAGCTCTAATGGCCCCACATAACAGCTCTAATGGCAATGATGGCCTGTCTGTCTGTCTGTCTACCAAACAACCTGTCAGGCAGAAACCATATCTCCATATCATTCATACTTTCTATGTTTTTGTTGAGGGGCGTGTTTGTTTTAAAAATGCCATTGACAATGAAGGGAAATGTAAGTCATATTATCCCTCATTACGTCATATTGTCTCTTTATTGTTAATGGCACTTGATGTTTGTGTTGGCACCGTTTGTTTTACATCACCATTACATCAACTAATCAACATGAGTATACATTGCCAAAGCAAGTGTCAAAATACAATAAAAACTGTTTAAAATGGGGAGTATATACAGTTGGAGGGGGGTACAGCTACAGCATTTTTGTAAACAGAGCTACAGTATGTCACATTGCGTGTTATGTTAGGGTATAAGGCTTTTTTGAAACAAATAGCAACATGTTTTGCAGTCACTTTGGGACAAATAGCATTTTTTCTCAAGAATATTTAAATAGCATACAGTGTTTAAAGGTAGTATCTCTGTTTACATATGCATTGTGCAGTAGGTCTAGCTTGAGTGTACAGGCTTTGATAAGGTCTGGCCATATATGGAGCGTGTCTTGAGTGTACAGGGTTTGATGAGGTCAGATCAGTATATCAGTGGACAGGTATCAGTCAGAAGGGAGTCATCGAAGAGGATGTGTGGGGTAGGATCAACATAATGGAATGTCAGAACAGGTCAGCTCCATATATGGAGATCTAAGGGTTTGAGGTCAGAGATGTAGCAGTGGCGTGCACAGATAGACACTTTTTTTGTGGATCATGTGGATCATGGTGACATTGACCAATTCTTGATGGTGGTGACATTGACCAATTCTTGATAAAAAAGCTTCTAATATATTATTTAGGCCCCAAAATCTATAAATCTCACACTATTAAGGCAACCAGCCAGTTCCACACGCTGCACAAGGTGCCCTTTTTTCACTTGAGCACCTGCCCCTCTAAATGTCTGTGCACGCCACTGAGATGTAGAGTTGCTGGCCGGCTCCATATATGGAGATCTAGGTGATGATAAATGTCTTCTCCATGTATGGCTGGCTATCCAGCGTTTGATGAGGTTAGTGTCGTGATCTTCATATATGGAGACGGCCAATCGGGCCATATATGGAGCGTGTCACGAGACGTGACAGACTGATGGCCATATATGGTGGAGTGACGGACGGACTAACTGACGGACTGACAGGTTTTTCAGGTTTTAATCTGCGACCCACGGTCGCAATTTATGGTGAGACGTAATTATTGAGAAATGAACCCTGACAGGATGATTTATTAGACCCTGGTGTGAAGCTGAGAAAACACTGGTAGGAAGTGGGATTTTTTAAATAAATTCATTATTATTGGTTTTGAATACGATATAAGACAGAAACATCAACACGATATAACAATTAAACAAACATCAGAGTATAATTAATAAGAGGAATTAATCATGATTAGGTATAGTCAGGCAACCACATTACAACAGTGGACACATAGTGGTAGGAAGTCAATATTAGGAATCAATATTCAGCAATCAGCATTGTCTATTTCTCGCCTCAAATGTTTTCAAAAACATTCTTGAGTGTACCGTTTTAGTGTGTTTGTTTACTTGGCTGCCATGTTTTGCATACCAAAAATCAAGCAATGCAGATTGAGTCTTTGATTAGACATTCTATTATTGTCTATTATTGGAAAATAACAGCCACTGAATTCAGTGATTGAGCAGCAAGCCGTGTAGTTATACTTCATCGTACGACATTGTCAGCCAGGAAATACGGTAGCTGATCTACAAGCTTGATCTGACATGTTTTTAAATGTTTACAAAAATGTTCTCCTCTAATAAGCCCAAAATAGGGACTCCAGGTTGAAAGTGGTTAAGATTGTCTGTCCATCCACACATTTTTCCTCTGTTTTTTTCCCCCCTGAAAACTAATGTTTTAGACATTATACTACAAGGTTTCCAGCTGACACCGACAATAGCTCAAACTATTGGCAACATTGCCGTGGATTTTTTCAGTGCACCTTCATACTGCCCACAGAACAAATCCTATTGATTTAGGTGACCCCAACATGGCCTTTCCCCAACGCCACCCTTAGGCCAAACTTTCAACGTACACGCATGAAACCTAGTCGGAGGATTGCTATAAACATGCTGGGAGCACTTGCTGTGCTTTGCGGATGAACCCTAACCATTAGAGTGACTACACCTCTAGTCATCCCTCAGGCCAATGTCAACTTTGCAGGTATACAATAATACTGTACACTACTATAGCTCATTATCTAATGAACAGATTGCAAGGTGAATCCGACACTATGGCCTTTCCTCTGGCATCTCCTTCAGTGTACAGTATATGTGCACACATACAGTATGCATGCATGTGTATATATACGTTCCAACACTGGTGATGATAATACCTGCAAGGCAATCAAAGGCATTGCACTTCCATACCTTCAGGTCATGATCCTACACCTTCCTGTACACTTGGATCAGATTGTCTTGGATCTGATTGTCTGTCTCTCCCATCCCTACGACATCCTGGCTGATATATATTCCAAGCCCCCCCCCCCATGTCTATTCTTTTGATAGATAGATGCCAACTAATACTAAGCATATAAGCAGCTAAACAGCATAGCATGCAGAGGTATAGCAACATGAGCAAAAATATCATCAATGCAGAGCTTATTTAGAAAGCATCATTCAAATTAGTAAAGGGACTGCATTCGTTTAGCACCCTTCTGGGAACAAGATCACCCATTCACCTCCTGAGCCGCTGCCCCAGTTATAGTGGGTCGTTTGAGTGGGTATAGTATAAACAGACAGTATATGAGATCATTTAGAATGATTTTTTTTGCATTGTTGATACATTTAGTGTGGATGTGTGTGGTACTGTAGGCCTGTCACTGAGATCTACTATACATACATACATTGGACTGAGACATCATATGCACAACGGCAACCTACTTCAGATTGCCAGGGGTGATCACAATCAAAACAGACACTGTGACACGTTTGTTTCGTGCAGTGGCCACACAGATTACTGCCTGTCCACCTCCTGCCAGAATGTCTTCCCTCTGCATCCAGTTTGCTGTGTATTTATGCTCTAATGTGCTTCCTTTAGCTGGAGCACTGGTGCGGTTTTAGGGATGGCTAACAGGATTGAGAGGTGAGTGCCACATAACTTCCTCACCCACGACTACCCGCTGAATATCCGTGAAAAAAGGGGCCATTTCTATGGAAATGTGATGTTTACACGCATGGGAGAAGTCTATTATCTTCTATTTTGAGAATGTAAGGAGGACAGTTGTTTGTGAGGTTTCTCCCTTGTATGATTGCTTTCTCTTAGTCTCTCTTAGTCTTTGCTTTTCTATTTTTTTTGTGCTCAACCAGAGGAATAACAAATTGTGTAAATGTCCTTTTGCTTGATTACACCTAAGCTCTTGCAGCTCTCTGTGTCTGGGGAGACATATCTCTGTATAGTCTCCCAGTGCACCTCTTTGGGCAGCTGAAAGGGGCCTTTTTCACCTCTTAAGCATTTAAATTGAGTTGGTGGGATTAGGTCCTCTCTCTCCTATTCTAGATTTATCTGTCAGGTGTATGTTTTAAAACTGTAAAACTCTTTAGTCATTTATAGCTTCATAGCATAGAATAGAGTTTCAGTGGACCCCCTTTGCATGAAATGTGTGAACTATGCCCAATTTGGAGGAAAACATTCCATTATTGGTTTGCCTTTAAATTGAGCAAAATATAGTGAAATAACAGCACATGTGCTCAGTAAATTGGAGCCCACCTTTAATGAGAAGAAAAGGCCTGCTTTGCACTGCAGTGTTGTTCAAGGTGCAATCATTCAGTTAAGCAGCACATGTACAAAATATGTTTGGGCCTGCCAAATTTCAATATGTTTTTGTGGATGCCCAGACATTATCCCATGGACCACTGGGGGTCCCCGGACCCCAGTTTGTCCCCATTATTAGACCATGAACATATGGAGCAGCATATCCTGCAGGAAGTCTCCTTTGCAGGAATAAAGTGCCAACGAGACCACTTAACTTTCAGCGAGATAACTGAGACTCTTGAGAGAGGACACCTGATAAAGTCTGTTATGAAGAGTCGATCCTTTGACATATCTAAAAAATGTCAGAGCATACCTATTTACACACATATCGACGTTGCGGGTGCTGAACCACTAAAGCATAATATGGAAGGAGGCAGAGCCTGCACACCAGTTTCAGGCGAAGGATTTACTTTATTGTACCATAAAGTAAATCCTTTGCCTGAAGCTGTTGTGTGGGCTCTACCTCCTTCCATATCTCAAAAATGTCCCAGAAGAACTGTACGTTTTTATTGGTGCAAAAGTGCTGATTTTAGAATTATGTCACTCAAAAACCCAACAAAACAGAGATAAGAACATGTTGGATGGTAGTGATAAACGGAATATTGGCAAGATGGGCAGTGGAAGTGTGCATTATATTAGTAGCAATGCTAGAATAATATTTAACTTCAGGTTCTGATAACAGGCTAGAATAGATTATTATCACCATCACCATAATTGCTGTCGTTCCTATTCAGCACCTTAAAGGGATATTTCTTTAAAGCTTATCTCCATATATCAGTCCCAGCGTGGTTGTCGGAGAAAACAGTGTTTTAATCCCAAACACATTGCGTTAAAAGTTTGTAGATGTGGACCATGTCAACTCAATCCGTTTTGTTTAAAGTACACTATAACTGACAATGTTTTATTTACTAGTGTATGCAACTTTAACGGCGCTGAGTCGGCAGCAGCAGGCTTGAGCCCTGTGAGATGCCCCCGAGCGAGGCTCTAGCCAAGCAAGTGCCACACTGCTCAAAATGTTGAGAAGCAACGTACAGAACAGTAGGCTGTCAGTGGTTTGCAGAAATGTACAACAAGATCATCCTAATACTCAATAAACTTCCGTTGCAGATTGAGTGGCTGTCGCTTTAAATACACAAGCATATAAATCTTTCATTGTTATAAACCTGCTTGTTTCACACACTCTCTGGACAGATGTTCTGAAGTTATGAGAACGGGGTTTGTACCCACCTCATAACTGCCACTTGGGCTGTGCATGTGGTCAGGACACACGTCGACTCTCACTAAGGCTGAGTGTGGCTGGTTCTGAACACGCTCTCATCCACGCCATCTGTTCCCTGTGACATGCCTGGCCTGGGCAAACACAGTTATGAGTAGGTAATGGTGCGGACGAAAACCTGTGACCTTGACGCTGCTTCCACTGTGCGATCAACAGCGAGGGGAGGTAGATTGATGAGAGTCAGTACCCCATTCGATTTGGGTTTGTGAGAGGAAGGCAGACTTCCAATGTTGCCTGGCAACATGTCTGTTTCTTTGTGGGACGCAATGCTGGAGTCTGCTTCATCTGCCACTCTACATCTTGGATGAACTTTGAAGATGAAATCAATTCAAGTCACTGAGTACACATTCCAACTGTTAACCTTTCTCTGTTTACCAAAACACATCAATTGCTTTCTGACACGTTCTGCCCTTGTATAACTACTAGTCTCCATACTAAATACTGTATGTTGTTTCACCTCAGCTTCAGTTGTACCCAAAAACAGTGTTTTATACCCTGTGACCATACTGTAAGTGAGGTGTCATCACTGCAGCTTTAATGTTTAGAGAGTTAAGTGTTGCCCCATTACCTCTCACTTGGAGGGGCGGGAGGTGTAGCTAACGGTCTGTGTCCATTTACAGCAGCTCCATTAGGCAGAGAGAAACTTGTCTCTAACAATTGACTAGTACAAACATGCACTTTGTCTTTTAAAAGTAAAGGGGCAAACTGAACAACCTGTTCTATACATTTGATCATGCACCACCAATTTCTGTATAGATGCATTTGTGCGTACGTGTGTGTGTGTGTGTGTGTGTGTGTGTGTGTGTGTGTGTGTGTGTGTGTGTGTGTGTGTGTGTGTGTGTGTGTGTGTGTGTGTGTGTGTGTGTGTGTGTGTGTGTGTGTGTGTGTGTGTGTGTGTGTGTGTGTGTGTGTGTGTGTGTCTCACATTCTACTAACTAGGCCAATCAGTGTCATTTATTTTTGCACCAGGACATTTTTGTGCATTTGCTTTCATGAACTAACAAATAAAAGTCTTAATGTCCGCACACAATCACATCAGTGACAGTGACAGTCCCACTGTTCAAAGTAAATCTCTAGCTTGTTTGACATAGAGTGCCAATGTTCACCAGCACCAAATTTAATTTAGCCTGCCTTTGATTGGGACATCCCTACTGTATGGGTTGAGAGAGACTAATCTGTCTCTTTTCTCTCTCTCTAAACCATGCTGAGTGACATACAGATACGCACACACACACACACACACACACACACACACACACACACACACACACACACACACACACACACACACACACACACACACACACACACACACACACACACACACACACACACACACACACACACACACACACACTTTTCATGTACAATTGACATGCATAGCTTAGGTTACTTCCTCTCGTGAGTGAGTGACTGGGCTGGCGAAAACCTGATTACTTACATTTCAAATCACAACCTTTGACTGGTGAAGTGGTGATGTAAACATAATTGACACATCACATTAACAATCACACGCATTACAGACCAATTTGAATTACAGCAATCTGACAGAAAGCTGGAGAGCGGTAGACGATTAATTTGTATGAGAGAAAGGGCGGAAGACAGTAGGGACAATGTACAATTGGTAATCACTTGCTGCGCTGCTGTTTCATGGCTCTAGGTAGTAATTTCAGTGCATACATTTTGTGTGCCTCCTGGTGCATATTTGCACTACTGTGTGCAGACTGTGCACCTTTCTAGTTAGAATCTATGACACATGGTTGATAAATTCTGACTATCACATACTGTAGGGGTAGTTTGGCTATTTAGCTGCAGGCACAATGAAATATACTATATACACACACACACACACACACACACACACACACACACACACACACACACACACACACACACACACACACACACACACACACACACACACACACACACACACACACACACACACCAAGTTCACATTACAAGGACCATTGAGTTGCATCAGAACAATGTATGCCTTGAGCGAGAGAGAGGATGTCTACATTACATGACATCAAATCTACTCAGTATAATGAGTAGCAGTTTCAAACTCAGTCTCAGAAATGATATGTTGCTATTTGATAACAAAATTGTTTAAAAAAAAATGTGACCTTCCTTTGAAATACTGTAGGGCAGGCTCCCAACTTTGCTGTATAGTGACATTACAAAATTGCAATGATTCAAACCGAGTTATTTTGGTAATTCATGTATAGCTTGCTGGACAGGCCTAGACATACCCCAGTGGGTATACGTGGCCTTTATTTACTGTGTATTGAAAAGGTCTCATCTAACTAACAAATACCCTGTTTCACAAGCCTAAACATGGACAATAATGGTTGTATTTAGCTGTAGGCTCTGCATAGTTAATTGAGACATGAGAAACGTTGTGCAAAGAGAACACTGCATTTAAAATGCAATGTGATTTTTATTTCTCAAACTTGCCACACAATGGTGTATGCCTTGTGCCAAGTGGAACGACAGCTGTGTGCATTTGGTAGAGCGCTTGTGTTATGTGGCAACAGGGATTTGTATTTCTGCTGACCACAACTGCAATAAGGCAGGCCAGAATGAATTCACAATGCCATCTAGGCCTAAATTCATGACAGGCCTTCAGTTTAACATATCTGACAGACAGGGGTTGTATAAAAAATGCATATAAAGTTGTTTTTGGTCAGTGAAGATAATATAATAAAAATCACACGTGTGTGACTGTGAAGTGAGGGGAGCATGCAGCCGTATGTGCCAGATGTTGTCATTACCCTAAATAAACATTAAAGTCCTTAGACTTGGCTGGCACGAATTACATCAAAATTGACCCTAAACAAACATTCAATTCAATAGACTTTTGCTGGGATGGGAATTTTATAGTTAGGCTCTCGACACACATTAAATGTCCATTAGACTCGGCTGGCCTAAGACGTAATTTTGGAAAGCCATGCACTCGAAAATACTGTTCCTGAAGAAACAGTGTGGGCTCGAGTATTAACCCACATGATGTCACAACCTAGTAGCCTAGGGCTACACATGATTATTGCGGCCCACACACAATAATCTTCTTAATATATTTATTTCAAGTAAGACACCCTGAGGGCGAGAAGCCGTGCACGTATCCACCTGGGTGGCGGCAGATTGCTGGGCAAGCACTGGCGCTTTGGCATGGAGGGTCAGATCAACATAATGAATTATGTACTGGCCATATATAGAGCGTGTCTTCAGTGTACAGGGTTTGATGAGGTCAGATCAACACATGGAATGTCAGAACAGGTCAGAGCTCCATATATGGAGATCTAAGGGTGGCAGTGGGGGCAGTGTCTTGAGTGTACAGGGTTTGATGAGGGCCCAGGTAGGGCCGGGCCTTAATTTTCGGGCCTATTGAGAACTCTAGTTTTCGCCGGCTGCCAGGTGCAGCTGCACTAATAACTTTGGGGCGTCTAGAGATTGAATGGACAGGTATGAGTCAAAAGGGAGACATCGAAGAGGAAGGACGGGTGGGGAAGGCTCAACTGTGGAATGTCAGAACAGGTCAGCTCCATATATGGAGATCTAAGAGTTTGAGGTTTGAGGTCAGATGTGGAGTTGCTGGCCGGCTCCATGCAGATCTAGGTGATGATCCAGTCTTCTCCATGTATGGATATTCAGGGTTTGATGAGGTCAGTGTCGTCATCTTCATATATGGAGATGGACATATATGGAGCGCGTCACGAGGCGTGAAGGACTTACGGCCATATATGGTGGTGTAACGTGTCACGAGGCGTGATGTCACAAGGCATAATGGACTGACAACCATATATGGAGGCGTGACTGACTGACAGGTTTTGCAGGCTTTCATAGTAATCTGTGACCTATGGTCACAATAATAATTAATGTCCTCAAAATATTCCATGCTCATAATTTGAGGATGAAATTTGAGGACGGAATTGTCCACACATACATACCTTAGTTACGTCATCACCATCAACAGCCAATTAGGGACCACCGAGGACATGCCTACATACCACATACGCCGACCACAGTAGTAGTAGTAGTAATAATAATAATAATTGTCATCGTCGTCATCATCATCATCATCATCATCATCAGTAAAGGAAATGAATCATTCTGTTCACTAAATGCAGAAAGGTTCCTCTTATATGCTAGTGGCCTTGTCCCGAGTTACTGTATATTGAAGGCATGTACAATGGCTTGATAACACAATGGCGTTGAGGTGCTATACGATAAGAGCAGGAAAACTGTTCTCCTTTGATGGGTGAGATAGATCCACGCCAGTTAAGTGATTTTGTTCATTTTGCACCTCTGTAATGCAGTTTGGATGTAGTCATCATCCACAATTATCATTCGATCTACTCCTCTGGATGTCAGGCCAAAAATGGTTTAATTTCACTCCCTGAATCAATAGTGCCTGATACAAGCCCATCTCATTCTCATCTCATGGCAATGCACTGCATTTATAATGCTATTGACAGTATTGACCCGTATTGACGAGTGGGCAGGCTAAGCACCCTGCAGGCAATGAGCAGAAATGAAGTGTCATTTCTTTACGGCTGTACACCTTTCAATTCAAAGAGCTCATTTCACAAATAAAATGAGTTTTGTTACTCATAGGCTAATATTACATTTGTTATTCTGGCTCTGATTTAAATATTAAATAAACTGAAAATGTATGTTAAAGAAAAGTCCTACATTATCACTCTCACTTCCACTCATGCTATCTCTCTCTCACTGTGTGTGTGTGTGTGTGTGTGTGTGTGTGTGTGTGTGTGTGTGTGTGTGTGTGTGTGTGTGTGTGTGTGTGTGTGTGTGTGTGTGTGTGTGTGTGTGTGTGTGTGTGTGTGTGAGAGAGAGAGAACCATAACATTGCCAGCAATGTCTAATGCAGAATGTAACACAGCTGTTGTATATAGAGAAAGAGTAACTGCCTGTGTAACAGGGACATTTCCCCATTAAGAGCAACCTTGGTATTGAGAACAGAACTAATCCAATATTTATCTACTCCAATCTTTTCCTGTGAGGAAAGTGCACTCAGAAGTATAGTGGAGGTGGAGAGACACACATCTGTAAAAGCACCAGCATGCATGACAAACATTACCTGATTTTCAATTATGTGGAAAAACAAAAAGATAAAGTACAAATGTCAATTATATTAAATGGCTGTGCCTCCCTCGCATAAGTGCATTGATTTTTAAATCTGGGTGCATCGAGGTCATCATTTTAATAACATTAGTCGTCATCATACGAGCACCATCATCATCAACTATGTTGGAGAAACTTAAAGCAAAGCTGCATCCATCACATTGGGTGATGTGGTTACAGTTTTGAGTTTTCTGCTGTCACCAGTCACCACATCATTCAATGTGATGGATTAAAAAAAATGATGATGGCATTCTAATGCAGCCTGTAGCCTACTGGATGCTACAACAAACCTGTCAACAACACAATGAGTTTCATTCCAACAGATGTTGAAATGATAGGCTTTCAGGCAATTGAGGCAAATTATAGCCTATGTGCTTTCTATTAACTTGCAGCGTGGGATACGAAATAAAATAAATAGCCTCTCTACTCACGAAATCGATTAGCATTATTATACGGTTATGCGGAATTAGTGTGGTACCTGAATGAGTGATATGTGATATATTGTTCTCCCGGGGCAGTGGAATAAAGAGGAGGGGCTGCGCTGCACTGTGCAGCTGCAGCTATCACCTCTGATTGAATCCTTGCACCTTTCGGCTCGCAACTTGTCCCGCATCAGGATGGATGCGTTTCCTTGCAGTCGGACGCGGTAAACAAAATGAGAAGACGGCCAGGTCGGTGTGGCATAGCAGTAGTAACTGGAATATTTGATGAAAGTCGGCGGTAATTGTTACAATTAGCGACTGCAGACAGTGCAGAACAATCCCAACGTGTTCGACGATCGCACTGCTCCACTGGCGCGCTCTTGGATAAGCTGAATGGACATGTGTAGCGAATGGTCTCGCTCGGCGCGTTGATGCCGTCCAGTTGTTTTCGTGTGCATTAACTTGTCTTTAAACCATAAAAGTCGCCTAGTCGCGCAATTCGAAGGGAGGTTGCTTTTTGGAGGAAAAAAGGAATTCATGTGCCGATAAGCTTTCGGGGCCAATATGCCAGTATGGGTCCCCTACGGTTCGTGTTTCTCTGTGGACTGCTGTATACCCAAACCAACGGTAAGTTTCCAAATGCACGTGATTAAAATTACTTATGGACAATATTGTTTCTCAAAATTCTCATTAAGGCAAATAACACTTAAACTCATTGATCTAAAAAGCTTATTTAAAGCAATTACTCGTGCCAGCTCAGCTCAGTGCGGCTGCATGCAGCGTGCCGCGTGCGTCAAGTGCGCCAAAACGATGGGTAGGCTATAGCCAAATCATTTTGTATGTGTTTCTCATGAATTATTGTGTTTTGTTTGGTGCAAAAGCGTGGCTAATTGTACACCGGACTATCCATATAGCTGGTCAATTCGATTCGAAGTCACATTGAGATAGAGTAGACTGTGCTTTCTGTTTGTGCATTCATTCAATAGGTTCCTCCTAACTGACTGAAGCCTAACAAACCTATATTGACTATTGTACCACTGTATAAGTTCCCCATCATTTCATCAGCTAGCCTATTGTTTTGCAGCATGTTTTCATTTGCCTAGCCTGTTGACCGATATTAATGGTTGACAACCTGACATAGTCACACTCACATTAACTTTTTGTTCTAACACAAGGACTGAGGGGAACGTGTGTGTGAGAGAGAGAGTGTGTGTATGTGTGTGTGTGTGTGTGCGCGCGCGTGTGCATGTGTGTGTTGGGGGGGGGGGGTGTCACTATGTCTGGACGTCTGCTAGTCGGTTATAATTGTTGTCTCTGTAGCTACTAGCTCATGAAGTTGCTGACAGAGGCAGATGGTAGACCTTATGTCCTATATCTAAAAGCTCTAATGATCCATGGACAATATGCTTATGTATCCAGTGAAACTTGACAGCGGTAGAAAGCACTGTCAGCAGGTTACACATATACAGTACAGTATCCACCCTTACAGTATGTACAGTATGTGTAAATGCACCTACTATACATTCTAGCTGCATTGTGAAGACATCCCCTGTTTTATTGTCTTGCTAAGGCAATGTTGTCTATGTCTAAACAAAGTGAAGAACATTGTTGTAGTAGGTGGAGCACCAGCGTAGAACTGGAGTGGTGACCAGCACTTCTATGTCCTCTGAGAGTCAGTAGATAGATACAGTGGGCGCTGGTCGATGGGCCTGCAAATGTAACTCCACACAGCATCTACAAGTATGAGGAGGAGAGTCTTTAGCGTCTTGCTAGTGCTCTAAATCACACTCCTTTCCAAGCCAAGGTTTTCATTTGTATGCACGACTACACTCATCATAGCTGAAGGAACAGTTACAATGCGAAATCAAACTGACACCGCCAAAATGACACCTGCAGCACTCACTTTCCCGGGTAACGCAGAATACGTCCTCGTCTGGACATAGCAATAGTCTTCTGGTGATTTCCTTTACTCCCCCCCCACATCATCTTAAGTCATCAACTGTGATTGCTGTGACTCCACCCTTTCTTTGTCCCTGGACTTTTCTCCACTGATAAAGCAAATACAGTGGGCTCAGTGCTATTGAGATGAAAAAGATCGATTACTAGTGTCGGTCAAATCCTTACTTTATTGCCCCTGTAGCTGCAAGGACATGGTAGACTTTTCTGTGTTGACATTAGCTTAGACGAGCATGCAGCTTGTATTTCAAAGGAACAAGAGTGCTAACAAATAAATAGAGGGTCCACCGGCCCACAAATAATAGTGTTGTCTTCCTCAAGGTAAGCTTGAGGTACACACATTTATAATAATTATTTTAATAATTATTTTAGTCCCAGAATATTTTCATGCTTTATGTTTGAATTAAAATTTACTCAGGATAATAATGTTCTTCATGATTTTTCCCTCCCTTTTTTTCTTTTTCTTTCTTTAACAATATGTCATTTGGTAATGGGATCTATTTAAATAAATTTGAAGCATACAGTAGGTTCTCACTATATTATGTGCCCATAGGCAGGCAGTACCAGCTCCACTCATTATAATGATGGACACCTGCTTAATGGAGGCATTCCAGAAGTTGTGGAAATTCAAAATATTGGACACCTGCCCGACTGGAAGGATTTAAGTTATTGTTTGAGGAGGACTGTCAGTCTAGAAACCAATCTCATGCATATTAATAGGAAATGTGACAGTTATATATGGATAGACTTAATAGCTTTAAATCTAAGCACAGTAATGTTAATGTTCCATTATGCACACTGTATATAGTATATATTTCTTTAGTCATTCTTAATTGGCCAATAAAGAGCCAATTATTAATGATGGAATGATGAACTTGGCCTGAAAGCTGCCAGTTAAATTGCTCCAGTGAGGAACTGGGATGATATAAGCCTAAATTGATGTGACAGTCAGAGCGTAGGAGGTACTGTTTTCATGTAGTTTCATTTTCACTGTACTTGACTGCTGCTCAATTTCTGTCAAGTGTACTGTACCAATGACATTTTTACTCCCAGGCACATACTGTACCTCTCTGGGTGGGTATAGTGTATTGCTTTACTTTGGAGAGAAGTTATTGCTAATTGCAATGAATAGGAATGTTGGCAATCCAGAGAGAAGTTTTATTTTATTGTCAACTCACTTAGCTAAAAATGAGTTTACAGTTTAAAAATTAGCATTTTGTTGTTGTGAGTTTGTTTTCGAAGAAGCTTAAGTTCTGGATGGCCATCAATGTCTGTTTTTTATGGAAGGCAATCTTCTTGGCAAACCTATGAGCTTTTCAGACATTTATCTTTGTTGCTTTTATCGTTTTTTAGCTGATAAGTCTCCTCCGATATTGTTCAGATTAGTTATTCCTTAAAGGTTATGTGGCACACCTCTTTTTGGAACAATACAGTACAAATAGTTATTGGTCGATTATGTCTGTTAATATCCCATTCAAACTTGAGTATATATTAGATGACGGTTTCTTATAGCCACAGAATATAGTCCGCCTAGTAAATTGTTTTTGGTAGGGTATATACACAGGTAGTCCTCCATTAAGCCCATTAAACAGTGGGGAATGAGTGACTATAAGCAGTTAGAGAACAAATGAGACAGACTGGCATTTGGCATAGTGACTGCATAGAGGTACTTTATCAATTACGATGGGTGAGTATTTCCAAACTGCATTTATTTTGTGCAGTTTAGAAATAAAAATCACACCCGTGTGAAGTGAGGGGCGCTGTAATCATCGCACATCATTCATCATCAAGAACGGTGGTCCCTTATTGGCTAAGGGTTCCCACCGACATACATATGCCGATTTGCTCAGACACATATGACGTAATTTCTCCGTTCATTGTCAATGGCATCTTTAATGTTTGTTCAGACAACACAAACATTAGTTCTCCGTTCATTGTCAATGGCATTTTTAATGTTTGTTCGGACAACACAAACATTATAGCTGTATATAGGAGGGGCTTGCGTCCCCCCCCCAAAACACATGGGGTGCACGGCCAAAAATGTTTAGGAGTGGTTGCTATAGGGTAATCAAGCCCATTTAAATAAGTAATGTTTCACTGTGGTTTGGGGTGATGATAGGCCCAGGGAGTTATCTATGTATTTATTCCTAATTTCCTATGATAAAGGTCTGAATAAGAAAGTCCCGTTCAAGTGCAAAACGTCAGTTTTCTTTCATATCTGCAGGTGAGCAGTTCCAAGATGTAGTTATTGCAAACGTCTCAGATTCAGAAACTCATTCTCCAGTGTCTAGCATTCAGAGTTCTACGCATGTGCACAAATACTAATTGGACTGCTTGGATTGTCGGGGGCATAAAACTGTATAAATATCACATTTTCAATATAATAGTGTCCCGCTCTGTGGGTCTAGAAATGGAAGCGCTGGGCTATTATGCATACCTGATTTCAGGATTGCTGGATAAAAACCCTGCCAACTTTCAGGCCATTATGTTTCCAAACAGTTTGATTCAGAATCAAGTCTCTGTACCAGCCAATGGTGTCTTGTCAGTGTGTGTGAGAAAGGTTGGAGAATCAAGGAATTTAATGTTAATTTAACTCTGATACATTTG
Source organism: Electrona antarctica (assembly GCF_951216825.1). NCBI lineage: Eukaryota > Metazoa > Chordata > Actinopteri > Myctophiformes > Myctophidae > Electrona > Electrona antarctica. The sequence continues at coordinate 43,494,810 of NC_136789.1, read as the reverse complement.
TACACTCTCAGTTACAAATGGATAAATGAACACTGAATATTTTACTGTTGAATGTTGTGAAAAATTGCCATTTCAGTTAATGAAATTGACCATAATCGTTTTCATCCTCAAGGCAAAAAAAGGTTGTTGATGACTGTTTGATCACAAGTTTAGTTTCATTTAATTAAATTAAACTCTGAACTAGGCAGGATTGGAATGGAAATCGACTATGAGGAAGTGGACGCTCACGTCCTCATACAAATATGTCCATAGGGGTTGACATTTTGTTTTAATGACCTAATTTTGTCTTTATTTACATCATTTTTACGGCTTCATATTCGTGGTTGCATTCATCACCAGGGGGAAAAAAAGGAAATAACATACTCAAACACTTTTCATGTGGTATTGCAGAAATAATTAACGGGCCATAGTAATCAATATTACAGCCCATGATGTGTTTATGTAATTCCCTTGCACAGAAATACATAAGAGTGTTGTTATATTCCATTTGTCAGCCTGGGAGTAATGCAATGAATGAATTATAAGATGCTGACGGATAAAGGTTCTAGATTAGACTGAAGAGGTTGGAGGCAGTGGAGGGTGGAAGTGGGTAATGGCATCAAGCATGTGTTTCCCAATGTGAGCTGCTGTGGGTCTTGCTGTCTTCAGCTGCTACCTGGCAGACACTCTGAGGACACCGGTGCTCATGTGCTCATGGCAAAATACATACATTTAGAGAGAGAGAGAGATCTCAGAGGAAGTGGAGACAAATGCACATTAAAAATGTACTGAAAATGCAGTATAGCAATAATTGTTCTACAACCACTGAGACATTATATTTGATATCAACTCAACTCCTGATTCAATGTGCTAATAAAACTAATGAGAAAAAGCTAATGAAATGTGATGACTCTCTGTGTCTATTAATATAAAAGCCTGTGTATCATGATGCCATTTGTCATTTCACAGAACAGTCATGTTGGGCTCTCATCTCAGTGATATGTGTGATAATCTACATTGTTTTTCATAACTGATGTCATAGGGGTTTTACTGTGTACATACATTACTGTACAGTGGACTGTAATACAGAATATTGTGTATGTACTGTACAGTAGGCTATATACAGCGACAATACTGTTGCAGTCAGAGATGAGATTCATTTCTAGATCTGCTGTTGATCAATAATTCCAAATGATTCCATGCAGCTTTAGAGTTGTTTTCGTAGTTGATTATCATTTTGGAGGACATTATGGGTGTCTGGATCTGCAGGTCTCTCTGAAACCATATCCGTTCTCCCATCACAGGATCTCGTGTTCGCCAGGAGGACTCCCCTCCCCGCATCGTGGAACACCCCTCTGACCTCATCGTGTCCAAAGGGGAGCCGGCCACCCTCAACTGTAAGGCGGAGGGCCGTCCTCCCCCCACGGTGGAGTGGTACAAAGACGGGGAGCGCGTGGAGACGGACCGGGACAACCCGCGCTCTCACCGCATGCTGCTGCCCAGCGGCTCCCTCTTCTTCCTGCGCATCGTCCACGGACGACGCAGCAAACCCGACGACGGCAGCTACGTGTGTGTGGCCCGCAACTACCTGGGGGAGGCCGTAAGCCGGAATGCCTCCCTAGAAGTAGCATGTAAGTCAAAGTCTTGTTTCTCGTCAGTTTGTCAGCTAGTTTCGGTGTTTTCCTGATCCACTTTTGGGACAATTTAGTTGCTGCCAATTCCCCCTGTGACTTGCAGTCCATGTTGCTGCTGCTAACCCGACTGTTAGATAACCACCCGCCTCCTCTGATATACATGGAGTCACCAGTTGCTTCTTTTTCATCTGACAGCGAGGAGTTTCAGCATAACGTGCACAGCGTGCCCGGCTAAGCCGGAGGGACCACAGCTGGGAGTGGGAATCCAACCATGGCCGCTGCTGTGGAGGGCGTGTGTCATTTTGCCGATTCGATGTTTTTGCTGAATTATGTTTTTAATGGATTTTGGTGTGTGTGTGTGTGTGTGTGTGTGTGTGTGTGTGTGTGTGTGTGTGTGTGTGTGTGTGTGTGTGTGTGTGTGTGTGTGTGTGTGTGTGTGTGTGTGTGTGTGTGTGTGTGTGTGTGTGTGTGTGTGTGTGTGTGTGTGTGTGTGTGTGTGTGTGTGTGTGTGTGTGTGTGGGGCCTGTGGTAACCCAATGCTGTCACTTTGTAGTGACCAGGATTATGATCTCGAGGTGGATATTGGTGAATGATTGTAAAAAGGAATTGACCATTAAACCATATTTTTTGTTTTTGATATCCATCAGCCTTTTGAATAATGGTCTCTGGAGAGAACAGTGTTGGGGCTAAATGAGGTGTAGTATTGTGTAGTCCCCTTGAGGTGCGTGTTTGTGTAAGGGGGAAGGTATCACTGTGTTTTATGATGTGTGTGTGTGGAGGGGGGGAGGGGTGGGGGGGTCACACTTAGAGCACCGCCCATATATGTAAGAAGTGAGACCACCATCCATCATCATCAGAGAAACATGACATTACCTATTTCACGGAAACATGTTTGTTTGCGTGTGTGTGCACGTGCGTGCGTGCGCGCATGCGCGTATCTATCTGGAGAGATTGAGAGAGAGGACTAGACTAGACTAGAGTAGAGTGAGAGTGAAAGAAGGATCATTTATTTGTGTTTTCATCTGATTCATGCATACAGTTTGGGTGTATACCATCCACACATAAGTATGTGTGGATTGTTGAGAAGACCTGTTTAGGTGACCTGTTGGAGTTATGTATGGGCCAGCAGTGCTCCAGGGACTGTGAGAAAGAGTGCAGGATTTTAACCTAGCTGACTCTCTCCCATCTCTGTTTAGATTTGGAGAGCTACAGGCCGCTCCCAGCCAGCTTTCTCCCACACAGGGAGAGAGAGGCTCTGGGCTATTCACGTTTTCATTATGTGCTAAACTGAGCTGAATTCTTGCCATGAATAAGATGCACACACACACACACACACACACACACACACACACACACACACACACACACACACACACACACACACACACACAACACACAACACACAACACACACCGAACATCCATTTCCCCACATTGGAAGTAGTCAGACGGTCTGACTACTTCCAATGTTCTAGTCGGACTCAGACCAGAACATTGATTTGATTGATTGAGGTTTTTTTTCCTTTTCTTTTTTTTAAGCTATTTTTGGGTCTTTGTCTTTTTGAGTGGTGCAACCACTCCCTTACGGAGCTATGTGTGTGTGTGGGTGGCTGGCTGGCTGGGTTAGCCTGGTTAATAAACCAGACCGAATCAGCCGTTGGCAAAAAAAAATTGCCTGCCAGCGGATTAGGGTCTGGCGAGGCTCAGTAGCACGCCTCTTTCCTACAACCGAGAACAGGTCGGGCCAATCGGGACACGGTATGCAATATGGGCGGGCTTTGGTACAGTGACGTTCAATGCTTGAGACCTTTGACTGACAGTAGCTCTGACCAATTGCGTCAAAGAGAAAATGTTTGAACCCGCCCCCCGGGAAATGAAATCCAAGTGGAGCCAGCCCAGACTAATATACCGCGACAGTGTTGTGTGATATTAGTCTGGCTTATTAGCCAGGCTATGGCTGGGTGGGTGGCTGGGTGGCACGAAAACAGCATGGTTGTTTTTCACCACCGGTGCGCAACCTAACGCACACACAAACACACACGCACGTATTAACTGTATATATGATGATTTTGGGTGTGCCAGTACAGTACAGTACAGTACAGTACAGTACAGTACAGTACAGTACAGTACAGTACAGTACAGTAGAGGGTACAGTAGAGGGACCCCCACACGGTAACTATGTCATTTCTCAACCGTTTCAGACGTGGGGCGGAACGCTGGAACTGGGGCGCGTTCCTGTGGGTCTGGAACCCCCCCCCCACACACACTTGATAGAATAAGAGGGGAGAGAGACCGGGAGTGACATACATTGGTCATGAACGGGACTGGAACCAGTCAGGCTGCATTAGGACCCTACTGTAGGTGCCCGGACCGCTAGCGCTAGGGCATGAATAGAGTATTAAAGTCATGTACAGTAGAATAGATCAGTGTTTTTTCTACAGTAAAATCCTCAGTGTTAATTTATCCAATTGTAACTCAAACCAAATGGACCTGAACGGGTGAATGTTTTTTAAAATGAGAGCCTTGAGGGAAAAGGTGACCTAATGACTTGTGTGTGGCGTATGCTTTAATACCCACCGCGAGAGTTGAGTAAGGGACTATTCCCCCTGTGATTCTTTGCTCAACCTGTCTGTGAACTCATGCCATAGAGAGTTATAGCTGTATATGTGCCTGGTGTGACCAACACTGACCCCTCACACACTCTGGATGTGTGTTTGGCTTGAGCTGGGCCTGATAGAGACAGAAAATGAAAGGGAAAACATGCCTCCTACCTTCTCTGTACAAGACCTATGGATTGATGGATAAAAGACATTCTTATTTTTGTGTGGGGTTTATTCCCATCTGCATTCTCTTTGTTGAATAACATTTCATTAGCACCAACTCTCTGTTTCTTTGCACCCACTGTTTCATGTTTCTGTTTTGTTTTTTTATATATAATTTTTATCCCACGATTTTGTAACCCATTTTTCACCCCTGTGTCAATTATCTAATGTGATCCTGGGCTCTACACACCCTCCGCCAACCTGGGGAGAGCAACGGACTTGAACTCATACTTCCTTCATGCATGTCCATGCGTGTCCATGGTGTAAAGTCGCTCCTTTACACCTGGTTGGACGTAGTGCGTGGAAGGAACACGTTATTCCAACCAGTTCCTTTCCCCTCCATCAGGCGCCCTAGCTGGCCAGGGGGAGGCAGTTTAGAGACCAGGATTACTGCATGTATTTGTGAGGGTACCTACCCAGGGGACACAGGGAGAACATGCTGTTTCTGCTTTTTAACCAATGTCCTGGAAAAGGTTTAGGGATTTCAATTTACAATTACAATTTAGGCATTTAGCAGACGCTCTTAATCCAGATTGATTTACAGTAAGCAAGAACAAAACATGGGAATTACATCAAATACATAAAAATAGTCATCAAGAAAGAATCATATGTAAGCTAAGAACCTAACAGTGGAATATCTATATAATGAAACGTATGCGTATACACTAGAGTACAATGTCTACATAAAATGTATCTGAAGAATGCTATCTAACATGAGGAGCAACACCCAACACAACACCAACGTTCTCACTTGGATTGTATTCCTCATGTTAATAGACGTGTTTCAACGTAATGCGTCACGTACAAAAGCGCATGACAAGTTTCTCTTGTCTGCTTGTCACTCTGCCTGTCATTTTACCCACGCTGAAAACTCCCCTCTCATTGAAAACTAATTAGTCACTTCCCATGTGAAAAGCCCATTATGGTTAACCACTTTCTCTTTCATGTCCCTGATGTCATTACAGCCGAAAATGTAGATCTGTTCTCCAAATGTTTTCAGACAAATTCAAAATGTTCGAAAATTGTGAAAATAGCAGTACCACACATCGCATAGCAATTTGTTATGACCTTGTAAATCTTCTTTTTTCAGTAATCGTTGTATGGCAAAGGAAAGAAAGGGCATACGTGATTATGAAAGTAATTTAAAGAATGCACAAATCAGATGTGTTTGCATGCAGTTTGCTTGCAATGTGTTTGTGTGCATTAGTATGAGTTAGAAGAGTTTTGCTTTAGCTTGCTTTTCCAAAATGGAAATAGCTCATTGTTGTTTTGCTTGCCTTGTTAAATGTACTGTTTCACTGCACTGTATTGGTGATGTGATGTCCGTGGGCTTCTTTGTCTCGGGCTTGGCCTAACCACTTTAAATCTGGCATTCCTATTATACGCACGCACGCACGCACGCACGCACGCACGCACGCACGCACGCACGCACGCACGCACGCACGCACGCACGCACGCACGCACAGTCACACACACAGACAGACAGACAGACACACACAGACACAGAAACACACAGACACGCACGCACGCACGCACACACGCACGCACGCACGCACACACAGTCTCACACACACAGTCTCACACACACAGTCTCACACACACAGTCTCACACACACACACACACACACACACACACGCACGCACGCACGCGCGCGCGCGCGCACACACACACACACACACACACACACACACACACACACAATTTATTTTTTCACAATGTGACAATTTTGAGCTTGTACTGTATTTGCCATTTCTGAATATCCAAATGATAAAATAGGGCGTACGTGATTAACTGGGGAACTGAACTGGGGAACCTGCCCTGAGGCCTTCTTGCTTCTGTAATTCAGACTACCAGGGCTATAGGCTGCATAATCACATGACTCCATCAGGACCCACACAGGTCCCTCCAGAATCTTTTCAGCACAATTCTTTGTCCTAGCTATAGACTATAGCTATGACTAGCTATAGTATATCCCACAATTTTCTAATTAGGTATAGCTTGTAGATATAGGTGTAGAATACCCATCAGGCGAGTAATACTTAGCTAGCAAGTACAGTATCTGCAAGCAAGGGGAAAATGTATTGGACTTTAAGAGGTCTCTGTTTAATGGTAATTGAAGGAACATTACAAATCAAAGTGACCTAGAATATCAGAGCTATGGTTGAATGGTAGCACATTTAAAAAATGGGTAAAATGACGTATATCCCATCACTATTGTGCTTACACCATACTTTATCTGACAGGAGCTTAAATACAATAAGGGGATTGTCTGGAATGTCTATTTTACATGGAAAAAAGAAGAAAAGAAAAAGAAACAGTTAAAAATGTCTTAACACTAACAGTGAGATAACTCCATAACTAGCAGATAAATCGCTGTCATTGTACAGTTGGAGGCCATCGATATTGTCCTTTTCTTTTTGCTGAGGTTTGCGTGATCTGCGCAAAAGGACAGTTAACCCATTTTGGGCGGGAACCCCTTTTGGTGTGTTAAACATTGTTATAATTTAGCTATTGAAAAATAGCAGATCTACAAGCTCATAGCGCGCCACCGAGTGGCGCGCTACGAGCTTGTAGGTCTGCTATTTTTGAAAAATCGTGAAAATATTTATTTCAGAAAACTGGAGGATTTAGAAGGATTTTTTTAAATTTTGAGGTCAGGCCTAAATGGGTCAAATGATAAGGGACAATATCGGTGGCACCCAACTGTATGTGCATTAACATTATCATCAAAACCTACCACATATTTAAATGTAGCTATTCTAACAGCAGCATGCTTTTCTTGTGGCTGCCATTAATTCTAGCCCGGTTTGCCTTACGGTAAACTTGCCTCACGGTTCACAACTACATTGCATCACTGTCAAACTGTTTCCCCCCCGCTTCGCTTCCAGCAAGTATATATTTGCAGATTCTTGCAGCTGCAGATGTTATCCAGCATTGTATGTTGACAGAAGCAGTGACATGCCAGGTTACCAGTAATCCAGGATGATTTGGTGTCAGCTTCGACTTGCTTGCATTATAGGTGGAAATGACAAAACCCACCTCATATCAGTGCAGTGTGTCATTTTGAGCCATGTCGAAATTCTATTTCCTGAAATAATTGTCTTTCCTGACACCATAATGACACAGAGGTGATAAGCTAATTTACAGAAGAACAATCATTATTAGATTGGTCTGTACAGTATGCTTGGCTGTGAAATTAGGGCGTGTTCTATCTTTTATTTGACATCACTGTCGCAGCATCAAGCATGTTCCTAATGTTTGATGGTCTATTGTTTAAAAATATTAGTAGGAAGCTGCTTTCAAATGTCTACAGTAACACCCAGTTTGGCAGCCAGTCAAGTTGTCACATCGCCAGTCTGTTTAGTTAAACACATGCAGCTGAGTGCTATTTCAGACGACTCCCCACAAACAACAATGTGACCTCCAGGCCACCAGCGGCCTGTACTAATCATCAGAGTGACTGGCTGCTGATGGAATTGGGACAGCTCCTGAGTAGTTATAATAAGGGACGCAAGCACTGCAGTGATGATGTGCTGAGAGGAGCCATGGAGAGAGCGAAGTGGGAATGCAAGGCTGTTCATTAAAATAAATCACAAAGTTTAAAAAGCCCACGCACGAGTGTTAGTCTGTCAGACTACCCCGAGGGCACCAGAAGTGTAGACAGACAATAATCAATCAATAGTGATTTGTCATTGTGTCAGTCAAAGCCCACCAGAAAGCCAGATAAACAGACTGAGTTACAAAGTCAAATGCTGTATTTTCAATATGCTGTTGAACGTGTCCACACATCCCAAGGATCTTTATCACAAGTTTGGAGTAAATTAATTTGCTTTAAAAGCTTTTATTTGTATTTTTTAATTGTACTAGAAACCTAAATAAAATAGACCTTATTGATCCCACAGGGGAATTCAGTTTTCAGCTTCACCCAGCTGATTGCTGCTCAATCGGTCAGGCTGTGTACAGGTGAGCAGTTAGGGGTTGAGTGTCTTGCTCAGGGGAAACATAAGGGAATCAAACATGGGACTTAAATGTTTCCCAAGCGGCCTCTCTGCCCATTCTGCTATGGCAGCCGAAGTGGTCATCATGAAAAGACATTAGCACCTGCACTAAGGTTGATTGGATGCAGATACTGTGTGATATTTTATATGAAGGTTGAACTTGTGGTCAGCTATTAGTCAGCACTCTGGCAGTGTGTAATATTGTGGAAAATGGTGGCATGCATTGCAGTTCAGTGGCGATGCTAGTGGAATACACATTCTAGTGTTATCACCTGTACACTTCAATCTCTCCCATTGATAACTCAAATGTAGGGGCTGTCAGGCTTGTAGTGGACAAATAAGGTTAGGCACGCTAGACTAAACCATCTGCAGTGAATCCAGCAGTCAAACACGTATCACTGGGTTACGTTCCTCTTATCAGACCACTATGGAATCATGAGTTAATTGAACCCAGCTTGCCTGTGACTGCTCTGTCTCGTTGCAGACAGACATGCACACAGACGTGCCATTTCAGAACTTGTCCTGCCATCGGCAAACTAAGCCTTTGCACAAGCAAATGCCCGATTACCTTCATAGTAGAATGTTCCGTTTTTCCATAAACTTCTCTCTTGTCAAACCCAACCACAGTTACTGAACTGCAGTTGCTCTCTGACCTGCTTTCATTCAATACACAGGCTATTCTAGGTCATTTTGTTGGCAGGGTTCCACATTTTCCCCTCGTAATATGTTTGGTTTTAGGACATGCCTAGCACGCCAAACACTAGGAACGTGCTACTGTCCAGTGACAGAGTGTAACTGGTTAATTATTTCAGATACTTTCGTCAAGGTACACCATTTATATTGCATTAAATTTGCCGTTGTGATTCTGCTCCTTTGATGTTACAGATTTATATTCGCGAGCATGACACAGAATCTGAGATTAGTCTGATTACAAACCCTGTATGTATGTATGTATGTATGTATATTATAAACACGCACGCACGCACATACAGTGTCTTCTATGGCCTACAGGGAGTGTGCATGCAAAGTTGAATGCTGATCGCTCCAGCGGTGACTGAGATGAACTGTACACACACGGACAGAGGTGAAAATGTAGTCTAGTCGTGTCAGCTTGGCAAAGTCAATAATTCAATTAGTCCTGTGTGTGTGTGTGTGTGTGTGTGTGTGTGTGTGTGTGTGTGCGTGCACGCATGTTGCTGATGGTAAAAGAGCTATCTTTCCATCATAGACACAAGGGGCAGGATGTAAAAAGCCTCTAATATACCTGGGCTGCCAGAGAGCTTTTAATATAGTAAAAGCTTTAAGGATTAAAAGGGTAATGAATGAGAAATGATGGAAGCCTCTGACAAGCTCATCCTTTTTTCTCAAAAGGGAAACGGCCACGAAGGACTAAGATATATTCTTTTCTAGTTAGTGTTTACAGCAGCTATATAAAGTTACAATTGTGCCATTGTGTGTGATTGATGAGTGTGGATGTGTCCCTCTTAAGTGGTAGTTCTGCACTCTGCAGTGTACTACTACTGCTACACTTACATATAAATGTCAATTATATGATGTACCTACTACCTAGAAAGTTCTGTCCCTGAAGAAACAGTGTGGATCGCTAAGGATGTTGATAGTATTACGTATTGATAGTTTAGTGTTAAAGTATTAGTAGTGTTAAAGGTGTTAAAGATGACGTCGAAAATAAAAAAAACGTTCGCTCTGAAAGAATATATATTCAAAGATTTGTGCCGCATTTTTACGATTTTTCAAAAATAGCAGACCTACAAGCTCATACGAGCGCTACAAGCTTGTAGGTCTGCTACACACACACACACACACACACACACACACACACACACACACACACACACACACACACACACACACACACACACACACACACACACACACACAGAATTATATCAGGACTAATTGAATTATTGACTTTGCCAAGCTGACACGACTAGAAATAGATCTGCTATTTTTCAATAGCTAAAGTATAACATAATGCTTAGTTAAAACACCAAAAGGGGTTCCCGCTCAAAATGGGTTAAAGGTGTTAACACATTTGATGCTAAGGATGTAGGATGTATATTTGTCCTATTAAATAATTACGCGATGTGCTCATGACCATTGACCAGTAGGCTTGTTTCCTGGGGTTTTTACAGTATGTGTCTAATATGTGTTTTTAGATATTTTAGTATTTCAACGTGTCCATGATATCATGGACACTGGGCTCACTTCTTATACATCATTAATATAAGATCTGGCTGCAAAAAGGGTGAAGTGTCCCTTTAAAGATGTTAAATTATTATTAGTGTTACAAGTTTTGATAGTGTTGACAGTGTCATTTAAAGACGAGGTTAAGTTCACAATATTTATTTATTTATTTATTTATTGTGCTCGTTACATACGGTAGCTCCCTGTTTCCCAAACAGTGGGTTGGGACTCATCATTATGGGTCGTGAGTGAATACCCCATTCTTTTTTCTCCTACATTTCGTTTTTAATTATTACTAGACCTGTACGTGCCCGTCGCAGTCGGCCACCGGCCTACTTGGGAACGATGCAACTTGGGAACCTAATGATATACGTTATCATAGCATCCGTTTTAACTGTCAGCCGGTGTCCCACATGGAGATCTGTGTATGTGCCTGTGTGAAAAGTGTACTTGGCAATCAATTCGAGCCTGATTGGTTGAGCCTCAATTGGCAGAGGCTGGAAATTGCACAGGTGAAAGGAGTTGGCCTCATTAGGCCAACTCTGTGTACATTACAACCGTACACGCACGCAGACAGAGACGTGGCGCATTTATAGTAGGATTTCAAAAGATTGTTTTTTAATCCCCCCCCCCAAAAAAAATAATAATAAATAAAATAAAAACAATACAAATAAAAACATTTTTAAGAATTAGTGAAAATACCAGATCTAGATTGGCTATTTTCACTATTTGGGTCCCAGCCGGGGAGACATAGAATTTCTCTTTTGGGTCTTGACCTACAACGTTTGGGAACCACTGCTGTAGCAAATATGGTGGTGGCCTGGGCATGTCACTAGAACTAATTTATGCCTCATTGTTTTTTTGGCTGAAGATAGGGAGACAAGGGGCTAGCATCTGGTGCTAAGTGGACCATGCTAACTCCTTGGAGGTCCTTGCATTATGTTGTTCAGTAAGTTAGCTAAGGGCTAGCATCTGGTGTTAACTGGACCATGCAAACACCTTTAAGAGCTCTGGTGCACTTTTCATACCGTTGGTTGGCATAAGTCTATGTACTGTATGATCTGAACAACCTTATAACTTGCAATATTACCGTATAAGCTATCTTTCTTATGTCATAACGATATTACTCCATGCATGATTCGAAAACCTGTAAAACTGTGATGTGACAATAAAGGCGAAGTTGAAATGTTATGCAATTCTAAATTACATAAAAGATTTTAAAAACACTTTAAATGGAAACTTAATTCAGAACTCCAAACTAATTTGAGTTGTTTGGTTTCATTAGAATGTCTTCAGAGGACATGTGCCAGCCATTGCAGAATAAAAATGTATTATACTCATAATGTAGTTCCTTCATATTTTCCTTGAATCACTCTCAGATGTGCATTAGTCTGTTTTGTCAACTGTAAGCTCTATCATCAAACACATTTGTGAAAGTCTAAATAATAAATATTAATGAAATGGTGGCAAATATGAGCTTCTGCGGGAGCTGAGTTCATACAGACTGTGTTTACTAAAAGGCTCAGTGGTGCCCCGGTGCCAAAGCCATCTATCAGTGGAACAGTGTGTGTTCACAGGAGCCTCTGCTGTGGAACTCGCATCCTGCCAGTTTCCCTGTCTTGTGTAGTATCCTGCTAAACCTGATAATACAGTAAAAGAACAGCCATGTTAATCAGATGATAATATGGATGAATGTGTATCGTATGTGTGTGCATATTAGTTCAGAAGGTTAAAAAAAAAAAGTAGTGAAAATGCCAGATCTACAAGCATGGCAGAGGAACTTCGCACCGTTTGGCACGGCGACTCGCTCACTTTATCTCGCTTGAGACGGCACGCTTCCCGACGCGATAAAAACAAGTCATCCCTAACGTCTCGCCTCCTATGGAAACAATAGCGGCCGGCTAATGTCCGATCTGGCTCAAACCGCTGAATGGATGCAGCGATTGTCCTTCAGCGTGTGGACGTGTTGATGACACCTCTATTGTCGACGGGTGGAGCCTCTACCCCTCCTGAGGTGTTTGGAGAGAGAGAGAGAACTGGTCTAATCATTCTGCTTGTAATTCAAGTTGGAAATATTCACATATCGAACATAAATGTCTCTTTACTACTGCAGTAGCCTAATTGTAGACAACGAGCTACACGTGACGCTTCCCTCCCTCTGAAGTGTGCACTTGTCAGAGACCAATGTTCTATGAGTTGAGTTGAGACTGTTACCTTTCAAGCTCAGAGGATGGCTTGTTTTAATTAAAAGTATGTTGTAGGCTTACTACTGTATGTTAGGAAAGATGTTTCGTTAGTGTTTTGCATGGGTGCAATTCAATGTCATTCTGTCATGTTCTGTGCAAGGAAATGAAAAAAGAGCATTTGATCCTCGCATATCTCCCTCAGGCTGTGCCTGTGTTATATTTAAGTGGGAGTAGCTAATGTGTGCGACTGTGCGTCGCTAATACCCAGACCCCCGCCCCTCACCTTATCAAACAGTATTTACCTGAACGCATCTGAAACGGACATTCTCCTGTTGCATGCTACAGTGTGAAAGGCCAACAACGGACAATGTCCGACCTGATTTCCCAGACATTGTCCAATGTTCATATGAGAAAGCAGAGAGAGAGGTAGGGAGGAAACTATTTGAATAGCACATTTCAACAACAAGGACATTCGATGTGCTTTACATAAAGCAAGCAAAGGAAACACATTATAAAACAATTTTAATTCAATAAAAAGGAAGTGGAAATAATGTTAAACTACTATCGCCTTAAAACACCTATTCAGGACACAGAGCAAAAACACAAGAGAGGGGGAGAGTGCTCGTATATTTTGTGCTTCTGACTGTGACAAAGCTAAATGAGGTGTCTCAGCAGGATGATAATGGTTCATAATGGCTGCTGCACTGTTTTGATTGAAGTGCAGTCTGGAAAACTCTGCTTGATGTGTAAAAATGTTCAAGGGTTCGTGACGGATGGCAGACGTGGAGGATCAGTTAAACAATAACAAATGAAGGTAAAGGCAGGCGGTGGCAGAGCTTCCATATGTGTGGGGCGATAGGCGGTTTGAAGTAAATATGGTGGCAAAAATGTCTAGTTACTGATTAATCGCAGGTTTAAAACCCAGCCAATTTCGGGTATTTCTAAGTCATAATAATAATTGCCCCATCATTACTATTTTTTCATTGACATAATAGTTCCGTCATATCTTGGAGCTGTGGAATTAAGTAAACCTACATATAGTACTGTGCTCCAGATACCCTTGTCTCTTCATGACATAATGCCACTAATTTGAGTGGTTCTATCGCCTCCCTTTAGCAGACTCTCCATTCTGGCTGGGGTGGAGAGACTGAAGAGCATCAGCCAGCCAGAGGGGCTCTAGTAGTGGGTGCATTATTCATGTGGCCTACCCTACATACCATCTCATCTAGGCCAAGACACTTTTTCAACTGCTGAGTGTCACGACACGTACCAGACTTTCCCCGATGCCTAGTCATTCACTTCCGTCACATCACTCCATTCTGGGAATCTTAACGGAGCTACTCGATCCATTACCTCCTCCAGTTCACAGAGCGATGGAGAGAGGCAGCGCTCCGGTGGCATCAGGCTTACCTACTGTTCACACACCCCAGTGAGTAAAAAGGTACTGTAGAGAAACATCCGCCGGCTTGATTAATTTATGAAACCCACTGTATGTAGTACTTCTCTATTCTCCCAACCCCACCTGAAACACGTATCTTTCTCTTTTCTTTTTTTACGTACTAGAGTATGTCATTTTGTGATCTCCGCAATGTTGCGCAAAGGAAAGCGAGCGGGTTTATGTGTGCTGTCACAGTCCCTTGTACCTGTCGTTCTTCATCTAAGCCTTCTTTGCTGAAGCGTGGCGTGTCAGTTCAGTCTCTCCGCCATTTATAAAGGACATAATTACAATGTGGCAGCAAACAAGTATGCTTCTTGTCATTTTTAACAACGTGTGGGTGTCTCTATTATGAAGCACTCCGCGCTGTCCGTGTATCCACGGACATACGTAAGCGTCGGTTGCCATGGGTGCCGTAAGGGCAAACAAATTAAGTGGATTTGCCGAATGAGCCCTATTATATTTTCGTAAGTGTGATCGTCATACCCAGATTATTCACACTCCTGTTCTTGCCTCGTGCTTATACACGTTGAATACTATATCCTCTGACATGTAGATGGATAGATAGAGATCTTTATTGATCCCGCAGGCAAAATTCAGTTGCCAGAGGCAACACAGCAGTTAAGTTACAGCTACAGACTAAGAAGAGGTACTGTAAGATACAGCAGATACAGGAATAACATCACAAAAGCACCATCAATAATGAAGCAACAATAGTGTAGCAATGTATGTCTCACCCACCTGTTCACTCTTCTGTGAGTGAACACTTCTGACCTCTTCTGACCTCTTCCTACCACATATACCTCGCCCCTACCTCTCTGATCCCTCATCCCTCACTTCCAGCTCTTCATTCATGTCTGTCATGGTCTATTAACTAACCCCCATGACATTTCCCCCAGCCCCTGTGATTGTGAGCTGTAGCTGTGAGAACTTTGCTGTTGTACATGTATGCTCTTAACTATCTAGCATCTCCGGACCTTCTGTTGATGCTGTTTTGGTGCCTTCCTTCCGCCTCGTCCTTTTCTGTGCATCTTAACTCCATTCAGGCAGTGTAGTGATCCAGCATCCACTTTCTCCACTGTGGTTGTTAAAGTCCTTCATCTGAGTAAACAAGTCAAGGAAAACATGTACGACCTGAAGTGGAAAGCCGGCTGCAATTCCTCTGAGTCGAGGTAGACTTTATATGCCAAGCCATCTTACACCACTTAAAGAAAGCTCTTTGGGGACACACCGTGTCAGGGTAGCTCTTTGAACTCTTTTATTATTTTTATTCTTTGAAGTTGTTTACCTTCATGAAGTTCGAAGTTATAGCTTGGAGCAGCGGAGAAGGTAGCACACTGTCTGTCAAAACATTACACTACTTATTGTTTTTGTTGTTGCTACACAGTAAAATCTGCAGTATTAATTAATTCATCTATTTGTCACTCTCAGAGTAAAATGAACATCTTTTCTAAATGAAGATAAGTAATTGGCCAATTGAAGTTGTCGCTATCGGTTGGAAGCCTCGAATATCCAAAAAGTGTTCTTAAATGGCCGACCTGTTCCCAACGTGTCTCATCGTGATCTTGTAGATCTGCTTTTCACAGTTCTTGAATGATGAAGTAGGGCATTCATTTACGAAAAACAAAGTGGTGATTAGTGACCAGGGATTCTGGTCTTGGAAGAGCAGTAGAAATTTGGCCTCTAGCATGCTTCGAATCTCGGACACACACACGTTACGGATTGAAGCTTTAAAAAGTAAAATATGGCATATGTGTATTGTAGTTGATGTTGGATTTGCCTTGGACTCGCGCTCCAGCAGCTAATGTGCACTAGTCCATCGCTGCAGATGTTGTGTGCATGGGGACTGTAACTGCGGAGTGACCAACAGGGCCCAGCATGGGCCGCCATGGATAAGAATGGACAATGTGTTCCAGAACAGATGTTTCCAGCCCATGCACGTTTATCATTTGGGCTTTAATCTGGTCAGTGAAGGGCATTAGAGTATGTAGAAGGCAAGCGGAGGGTGGGGCATGAACCCCAGCTGTCTGCTCCCTGTGGAGAGAACCCCCCACCACCACCACCACTACTACTACCACTGCGTCCTCCAGAGTTTCACTTGCATGCTCTAGCCCCTCCCACAATGACACATGTGTAATTGGCTCAGAATTAGGGCACATGTCGTATTGTTGGACCAGTGGAGATTATGCACTATGCTTGAAACTGTGGAGATTATGCTGCGCTGGGATATTATGTGTCCATTTTCTCTGATTGCATATTTGCATCCCTGCATTATGTCTGTGCCATGGTGGATGGATGACACATTCCCTGCTCGTTTCTCTGTTTCTCTCTCTCTAAATGTTGTCCTTCCGTCCCTTCGCGCTTCCCTCTCTACACAGCCAAAGGCTCGCTGCATGTTAATGTCACGACTTTCCACCTGTGTCCATATTTTGGTCGTGTCATTATAGGTGGACATTTTCAACTTTCCTTTTTTAGAATGGCATAATTGTTCACAAATCGCCGATCTAGAAGATTGTTGCAATCCAACACGCGCACTTGTAGATCAGCTATTTTCTAAGAGCCGAAGTATAGAATAGGGCTTAAGTGGTTAACGCTAGACTGCAAAAAAATATTGTATCCATTTTTATGCTCTGAGGACTTATTGTTTTAAGGGGGGGTCCCCAGCTAAATGATAGTTAGGAAGCTGTAGGGTGGGGGTAGGGAACTGTGATGGGACATTGTGCATTTGTTTGTTTAACTGTATGTAATGTTTTTGTTGTTGTTGTTATTATTATTATTTTTTTAATTTGTTTTGTATTTATGGACATTTCCTGATGTTTCTTCGAAGATTTTGTTTATTATTTGTGCTGCCATGGGGTTGTGGGCAGAAAATATATGTGAATAATTGCTTTGAAAATACTATGTTGTAAAGAAAAATCAATAAACATAATGTTTAAAAAAAAAAAAAAAAGATAGTTAGGAACCAAATTGACCCTGGGTTTGTAACTCAGAGAGTGTACAAATGGAACCAAATGGACACTAACGGGGTCAGAGTTAAATTACCTTTGATTTTACAATATACATTGGGGTCCCAGAGATAGAAATGGGAGACCGTAGCCTAATTCAGGTCAAACCGGGGGTCCTTGAAATGAAATTGGTTGAAAATCACTGCTAGAACCGTGAAAATCTTCTCGTATGGGGGTCCTTGGCATATATTTTCAAATGGGGGGTCCGCGGGCAAATCAGTGTCAATTTGGGGGTCCTTGACATGAAAAATCTTGGGAACTACTGGTCTATACTACGCATATACACAGTATGCTACTGTATATCCCCTTTTCCAGCTCTAGCCTAGGATGGTTCCATTGAATATATTTTCAATATGTCTCTGCTCATTTTTATACATGAGAATGTGCACAGTCTCTGACATGTTATAGCCATAATGCAGTCTACCTGAAGTGCTTCTTTCATTAGTTATATAAAGACACGCACGCACGCACGCACGCACGCACGCACGCACGCACGCACGCACGCACGCACGCACGCACGCACACATCATAACATATTGAATGCTGGATTGTACACTCTGCCAAAATTGGAGGACCATCAGAATAAAATAATCCAACTGTTCCAGAATTATTCGAATCTTTTTCTGTCAACACAGGAGCATTATGAAATTGTTTACGATATTATGAAAGCACATGTTTTACTATTAAGCCGATATACCCATCAAATATATTAAATCTGTTGCAGCTTACTGACCATCAGCTTCAGCAAGACAAGTAGTAAAACTAAAGAACCAGCATTCTTTATTTCTTTTGACTGAGCTTGGGAATATTCCAATAAGCCTATTGGGATCTTAGTAGGACAGGCATCCTGTGATAGAGGAGGGTGCTAGAGCATTCATGCTGCATAGGTCTTTTCTATCTTTACATAAAACAGAATGCCATTGTGCTGTAGTGTTGCTAAAAGTGGCATCTGATTGATGTCTCTTTCGTGTGTGACACTACTATCTAGCTTTTACACTTTTGACTTTTTAACTAAGGATACTGATAACAAATTCACTTACAGTAGATTACTAGTTTAAGCTGTTTTAGTTTTCTGTGTATATCTGGGGATATAGAGCAGGGGTTCTCAACCCGTGGGTCGCGACCCCTCGGGGGGTCGCCAAATTATTTTAGGGGGTCCCCAAATTATTTTAATTTTTTTTTTTTTTTTTTTTTTTTTAATGTTATTTTCACGATTTTTCAAAAATAGCAGACCTACAAGCTCGTAGCGCGCCACTCGGTGGCGCGCTATGAGCTTGTAGATCTGCTATTTTTCAATAGCTAAATTATAACAATGCTTAAAACACCAAAAGGGGTTCCTGCCCAAAATGGTTTAAGGTTATTGTAGCAGTCAATTTATATTGGGGGTCGGGAGGGGGCGGGGTGGGGGTCCCGAGACGTTGCCAAAGCATTTTCGGGGGTCCCCGGCCAAAAAGGTTGAGAACCCCTGATATAGAGTACAGTCTTCGATCTTCAGTCTTCATTTTAAAATGTTTGCTTAACATTAAGGTACGGTATGCCTGGGTTTTGTCACGTCAGTTCCTCCATTTAGCATCACTGGCCTCATTTCTACAGTGGAAGGCATTAGCATCAAGGCTTCATAAATACTTATGCAGTTTCATTTAAAAATGTCATCAATTCGAGTGTGTAAACTTCCCCATGTGAATTATATGGATCAAATATATAGTAAATTACATTATCAAAGTAGACCTCCTTGAAAGAGGTCTGCTTTTTTTCTAGTTTCAGGATCATGTTCTGAGCTCAACTGAAGTACTGTAATTAACATCCTCATGTTCCAATTACGGTACTCACTTTATTTCTTCATGTCGGTACTCAGTCTGGTCTTATGTAATTCTGAAACCAAGTCAGTATGCTCTTTTATACTCATACTTACCCACATTATATTTAAATTAAAATTGGACATATATATATACATATATAAATTGGAACGTTACTGTACGAGCTGGACACAAAATAAAGGACCATCTGAGAGTTCCAACATGTGGTACATGATAAGAGCTGGCCAGGTTAAGTTCTGAAGAGAGTCGATGCAAATACATTTAATCTAGTCGGCTGTTGTTATTTTAAAACTTTAGTAGGGTTGTTTTGTGTGGTGTGTCTCACTGAGATTAGAATGTTCATTGAGATATTCAGATAAAGAAAATGATCAATAAAAATAGATTGTTATTTCTGTTATTTACTGTAGAATAATTTGACTTCTGCTTTTACCCAAGATATTGATTATACCGTACAAGCATGCAGCTATCTAGAATAGGCCTATAGTATAGGCATATATTATAGTTAGTTTAGTTTAGTGTGCTGCGAGAGTGAGGTCTAGCCAACACCAACTCGGGATTCCTGGATCGCTGCCTTCCACAATTTCCTATCCAACATCAGGTTCTTGAGCTCTGCAGTGTTGTCAGCCAGGCTGTCACGTCGCAGCACGTCTACATACAGTTGGGTGCCACCGATATTGTCCCTTATCATTTGACCCATTTAGGCCTGACCTCAAAATTTTAAAAAA
Organism: Electrona antarctica; assembly: GCF_951216825.1. Lineage (NCBI taxonomy): Eukaryota > Metazoa > Chordata > Actinopteri > Myctophiformes > Myctophidae > Electrona > Electrona antarctica. Next base: position 43,475,004 of record NC_136789.1, on the reverse strand, counting down.
TCCTTCTAAATCCTCCAGTTTTCTGAAATAAATATTTTCACGATTTTTCAAAAATAGCAGACCTACAAGCTCGTAGCGCGCGCTATGAGCTTGTAGATCTGCTATTTTTCAATAGCTAAATTATAACATAATGTTTAAAACACCAAAAGGGGTTCCCGCCCAAAATGGGTTAACTGTCCTTTTGCGCAGATCACGCAAACCTCAGCAAAAAGAAAAGGACAATATCGATGGCCTCCAACTGTAGGTGGTACACTTCTTTCCCCTCCTGGCTTTGCCCTGGGTTGGCTCCCATAGGGTCAATTTACTTGCCTCAAGTTCTGGGTGCCTGATGCAGTGCCCTGCCAGCCTCATCTTTATATAGGCTTTATGCCTATATTATAGGCCTATAGCATATATTGTATAAATAAGCACGTAAGACACAGAAGAGATTTGGGGACCAGGTGGTTAATTCTTCCATATAAATATCTCACAACTCACTTTTAAATCCTGGTTGCTTGCAGGCTGACAAGACAAACATCGACCTACCTGTGTATTCACTATACCGTAGATAAACAAATAGGATAAGCTTTTGTATTGACTATAGGCTGCACGATCCTGGCTCAAATGTGAGTCTCCATTTTCTTCCACAAGAATGTGGACACGATTCTCACACGATTCTCATTTTTTTCCATGAAAATATTTATGGTCTTCATTCTGTAACATTACTACAGTACATTGAAAATATGGCACCAGGAGCCAACTACTGTGGCTTTAAACAGACAACATCAAAGTGCTTGACTTAAACGTCACCCTGTAGCAAAAATACAGTATGAGTAACTAAAATGAATTGGACAGCCAACTATAGTGCTGCATGATACTTGCTCAAATTTAGAAATGAAATCGCATAGGTGTCCGAATCTAGATCACGGTCTTTTTTCGATAAACCGTGCAGCACTAATTGACCAGTGGCTGCACTCCTGATATTAGAAACTAGCTCAGTAGAGCGCAGATCTCCGTCATGGAGGCACCTTGTCCATATACAGTAGTGTGCTGCCATGCAAATGGCCAGATTCCCTTTTTCTTTCTTTTCAAAATCTTTTTATTCAGGTTTTTTATAACAGAAGCCCAGGGGCAAGTATTAAACAGACTTATAAAAAATAAAACTCAATCCCCTATCCCACCCTCCCCCCACCCACAATCCCAAGGATATATATATATATATCTATCTACTAGGGATGTGTAAATGTGTCAAAAATGAAAATCGATTAGCATAATTCAATATTAATCAATTATCGACAAATCGATAAGCCCCCCCCCCCCTTTTTTTGACAGGCATGCAGGCCAATAGGCGGCAGGCCACCAGCAAAGGTCCGGGCGTGCTGCCATTCTGCCAGTACTATCATGATAATTTCACTGTACCTGTATCAGTGAGTGACAAATAAACCCTCTACAAAGGGTTGTGTAGTTGTCTGTTGGTTTGTATCCAGGGCCGGTTCTAGGCATAAGCGGTATAAGCGGTCGCTTAGGGCCACAACCACTGAGGGGGCCACATCACAGGGAGAAGATTTTTATTTATTTTTTTAATGTATGCCCTATCCCATACATGGGCTACTGGCGGCCTGAGGGCCACATGTGGCCCCCACCTTCACTTAATGCAGCCCGCAGGTTGAGGGATGTTGAGGGATGTTTATACCATCCCTCTACACTGGGGGCGCTGTTTATACCATCCCTCTACACTGGGGGCGCTGTTTATACCATCCCTCTACACTGGGGGTGCTGTTTATACCATCCCTCCCCACTGGGGACGCTGTTTATACCAGTCAGTCTGTCATACCATCCCTCCCCACTGGGGACGCTGTTTATACCAGTCTCTCTGTCATACCATCCCTCCCCACTGGGGGGCACTGTTTATACCAGTCTGTCATACCATCCCTCCCCACTGGGGGCACTGTTTATACCAGTCAGTCTGTCATACCATCCCTCCCCACTGGGGGCGCTGTTTATACCAGTCTCTCTGTCATACCATCCCTCCCCACTGGTGGCGCTGTTTATACCAGTCTCTCTGTCATACCATCCCTCTACACTGGGGGTGCTGTTTATACCATCCCTCTACACTGGGGCTGCTGTTTATACCATCCCTCCCCACTGGGGACGCTGTTTATACCAGTCTCTCTGTCATACCATCCCTCCCCACTGGGGGCACTGTTTATACCAGTCAGTCTGTCATACCATCCCTCCCCACTGGGGGCACTGTTTATACCAGTCAGTCTGTCATACCATCCCTCCACACTGGGCCCCCACATGTGGCCCCCACCTTCACCTAATGCGGCCCGCAGGTTAATATCAACTGGCGGCCTGAGGGCAAGTAAGTAAGTAAGTAAGTAAGTAAAGTAGCAACCCCAGCCTAGGCCTGATTAGGTAAATTCCCAACACCTGCTAAATCCTCCAAACATGTATCTTGATTGGAATCAATCTCCACTCACACTCAATGACTCACACTCCTCATGCAGCTACACAGACACATCCCAGGCACACTTTGGTAGGCCTATAGCCCTGTCCTGTTTGGATGACAGTATTGCCTTTCCAACAGATGTTCATAAAAAATAAAAATAACGATAATCGATTTGTCGACAAATCGGACCCATCCCTACTATCTACACAAAATGCATACACAAACATATCATAGCAGAGCAGATGTTGTTTCTGTTGTGGTTTGGTGCTGGCCGAGGTATAGGCACGGCACACTATGCAGTTTGTGTGTTGTGCTAGAATGTCATAAACGGGCCCCAGGTCTTGTAAAAACAAATCTCAGAGCCGGCAATTGAAAACCTTAACATGACATTATATTACGAAGCCACTGACGGAGCACGGGCGGGGCAGCATCCTTCCATTTGCAGAGTAGAATGGCACGCCTAGCGAGCAACAAGGCAAAGTCGACCATACGACACTCTATGCGTGTTAAAGGAAGGTCATCCCTTCCAGCAGTGCCAAGGAGAGCCATTAAGGGGTCTGGGTCTAGATTTTGATATAGAATGTTGGATAGAGTATTGAACACATTCCCCCGAAAAGGTTGTAATTTCGGACACATTCAATACTGATGGATTAAAGTTGCACAGATCCCCTTTTTCGATTATGTTTTTTTAATCAGCTTGCAGAGCTGATCAATGATCAGACTTTCTAGTCTAGTCACGTGGTCTAGTAGCCATGTTTCACGATTGGCTGGCCTATAAGCCAATGGGAGACTAGCCCTATATACGGCCAATGGGATATTTCTGGCAGAAGCCCTGGACGGCTGATTTCACCCTTTTGCTGGGACACTAAGCCCCACGGCCAATGGGACAATAGGGCCACTCTCCTCTCCCTACCGCACCATGACTAGAGACTTCAAACGTCACCTTGTCAGGTGAGAAGCGGCCTGCTCACTGCTCAAGCATTGAAGGAAGCATAAGCTCAGTTTGGAGCTCTCCCCAGGTTGGCAGAGGGAGAGGAGCGCCCAGGATTACAGTTTAGGCAATTGGCACCGGGTGAAAAATGGGTTACAAAATCATAGGATCAAATTTTTTGGTAAAATATTCTGCTTGGAAATCCTAATAGGCCACACCAGGGGTTCTCAACGTTTTTGGCTGGGGACCCCTGGAAATGCTTTGGCCATGTCTCGTGGGGACTATTTTAGACTTTTCAAATCAATCCGGATTTAAATGATCTGCATCCAGTGGCTTCCTTGAAAATCAAACAAACTACGGCATGCTTTGGGAAATGGTCAGCAGTAATGCCAACTATACCATTAGTCATAGTCAATGGACTAAACAGACCACCAGTATGATGCTATATAAAATGAACGCTGGGCGTTTTGTTGTGCATTTGCCCCACCCTCTCTCTCCCTCTCTCTCTCTCTCTCTCTCTCTCTTTCTCTCTCTCTCTCTCTCTCTCTCTGCCTACAACCTTTTTTCTACTCTTCACTTTCATTGTTTCTTTCACCCTCTCCTCTCCTCTCCTCTCCTCTCCTCTCCTCTCCTCTCCTCTCCTCTCCTCTCCTCTCCTCTCCTCTCCTCTCCTCTCCTCTCCTCTCCTCCCTTCTCTCCTCCTCAGGGTCTCTGGCTGCCTTCCCACAAGTGATGTTGTCCTGGCCAGATGATGCATGCATATCTCTTGTGTCTGTCTTGATGCTAACCCGCGCCGACGTTTGCACGGCATTGTGGGATTCTGCTCTCGGTCATATTTCATGTAATGATGGAAATGATGATGGTGATGAGGAGGAACCTGAGGGCGATGCTTCTATTTTCTACCCTTGTCTTGTTCTTCAATATCAATCAGCAAAGCACAATGAGATGGAATGGTAGATAATGGGTGCTCGCACAATTTAGTTAGCCAGCAGAGCGAGGGGGTCTGGTACGGTATCGATACAGACAAGTTCCCTTTTCACTCTTTGGCTTATCAAGCGGTTGGCATGTAGTCGGGCGCACGTTAGAGGGGTGTTTATTAGCTCATCTCAGAAGAAGCTTAGCCGTGCTGTCGGAGGCAGTTGGTTGGTGTGTACACAGGAAAAAAGTGTCTGTCTGTCTGTCTGTCTGTCTGTCTGTCTGTCTGTCTGTCTGTGTGGGTGTGTGTGTGTGTGTGTGTGTGTGTGGGTGTGTGTGTGTGGGTGGGTGGGTGTGTGTGTGGGTGGGCGCACACAGTGCAGAGCCATCTAATAGAAGAGTTGCAATATTGTGGGGGCAGAAACCGAGCGCTCGAGCGCTGTTCATGCAGCCTGGAGAGGGACAAGCTGGAGTTTGAAATACATCGTTTTCAACGAGGGTGGTGCAAATAAGAGCAATTTTAGGCATGTGTGCAACATGCCAACTGTTTTAAAGTATTGTACAGTGACAACTAAAGTCTCTGTAATTATGTTGTACGATTACTACAAAACAATCTAAAATAAAGGGATTTAAGATCAGCTGAGCTGTTGCCTGGGTCCAATGCATTTCTGCCTACTTCAGGTCCAGGACCTGTCCCTATTTGTTGTCCCCATTCTCAATAGAGGTCTATGTAGGAGAGCCGCCATTGGACTGGCCCCATGAAGTGAACAGAGTTTTCGTAACTCTGTCTTACTCTATGGCTCTGGCACGGTGCAGAGTGGTAAAAAGTGGGAGGGGCCTACTCAAAGGGCTAACTCTGGAGAAAGGCGAGGAGTGGGGGTTATTATGGCAGCCTACTGGCCCTGCAGCTGTGTGTGTGTGTGTGTGTGTGTGTGTGTGTGTGTGTGTGTGTGTGTGTGTGTGTGTGTGTGTGTGTGTGTGTGTGTGTGTGTGTGTGTGTGTGTGTGTGTGTGTGTGTGTGTGTGTGTGTGTGTGTGTGTGTGTGTGTGTGAGTGTGAGAGAGATGGATGCTGTGTACAGTCAGAAGAGAGATTTCCTTGCAGGCTTCGCTACAGCCTAATTAATCTGCTTAAGCCTCCCAGGTCCGTCTTTGGCTCTCTTTACACATCACATCAGACTTGTGTGGCGGCTCTGAACCCCAAACACTTTTCTCCATGGATGCCTGTGGAAAATCACTCATACATGCAGCTCTCAGCCTATACTGTCAGCTTGCTGTTGAGAGGCAGTGGTGCTCATATATTTACATAAGACAACGGGGGGGGGGAGCTCCTCATCTCCCAGTCAGACTGTTGTTTTTGTAGCATTGTCGTGGAGGTCACACTACGCCCGAAACACTGAGCTTGTTTGGTCCACTTACCCCGTGTGCCTCCACTGCCCCTCCAGATCATAATGCATTTCAATAGCCATCAAATCAAGCACTGAGCTGCAGCAGTGCACTCTCTCAGCCTTGCCCGGGGCTATACTGCTGTGATAAAAGGAGCTAGCTTAACAGAAATTTAATTCGCCAACAGTCAAATGACTGCTGGTGAAGGTTGTTGTGTACAAACTTGGCCAAACTCCAGTGGGTACAGAAGCCATACACAACCTTGAAGTCATACACAACCTCCGTTTACTAATTTCTGTAAGAAATCAGAGATATTAATGTTGAAAAGAATAACATAATTTATTGTGATGTGTGTTACACAGAGATACAGACCTTTAGTGATTAGACTCCATTAAAGCCATAATTCAATAGGATGGCATACTGTAGGTTCTATGATGATGGAGGAGGGAGAACTACCTTGGAGTCTAGACTAGGGATGCAACGCTTCACTTTGCTCACGGTTCAATACATATCTCGGTTTTCGGGTCACGGTTTTAGTTTCGTTTTGATACATGTTTTGTGTGGAGAACAATACTTTATATATTATACAGGTATTTGTGTTACAGTACAAGTGAGACAAATCTGAGCCGTCTGAAGTGAGTGGTGCTGTACTGTACTGTACTGTACTGTACTGTACTGTACTGTACTGTACTGTACTGTACTGTACTGTACTGTACTGTACTGTACTGTACTGTACTGAGAACCGTTGCGTCACTAGTAGACACTGATTGTTGTGAAGATCGTACAAAGAATTTGGCCCACTTTAACTCTTTTAGGTCTATAAACCTTGATTTGCATATAACGGAGTTGAGTTGAATTGAGCTATGCAGAGAGATGATGAAGACTCCTTTTTTTCTGAACCTCTGGGTCTGTGACAATAAACACCTTAACATGGTGGGACAGGATGTGGGTTGCACAACGTTCCGTCTGCAGCCATAGAGAATGAATAGTACAGAAGTAATGATATACTTGAAGGGTCTTGATTGCTTAGGTGTGCTCACGCTTAGAATTTGTAAATTAATTTGTCAGCATGGGAAAGCTTAACCCATTCAGGCCTGACGTCGAAATTTAAAAAAAAAAAAAGTTTTCTAAATCATGACAATTTTCGGAAAGATTTGAGGCACATTTTAACGATTTTTCAAAAATAGCAGACCTACAAGTTCAGCTTGTAGATCTGCTATTTTTCAATAGCTAAATTATAACATAATGTTTAAAACACCAAAAGGGATTCCCGCCCAAAATGGGTTAATGGTTAATGTGGTTAAACGCTAACGTGACATGGATGCGTTCCAGGTCTCAATGGATTAAGTGATGGAAATCCCTGGTAAGAAGAATGAAAGCAGTAGCGGGAAATTATATTATTTAACTTTAGCGAACGTTATGCCTTCATACAAGGATACGCCACCACCAAACACCTTGTACTTCAAGGAGTGTTACAGAACATTGAAGGTTGTCAACTTGGGGGCTCTGTCCTGCACAACCAGGCTATGCTAACCTCCCCACCATTTCAGAAGTGGTTGTAAAGTAATTAGTCTTTTAGCCTGCTTAAAGTCTGGAAGTACATACTGTATATGTAGATAGTACTGTGTCGATGGCAATTAATACAATACTCGCACATGTTGCATCAGGTCTGAATGGGATAATTACCATTTAATGTGTTTATAGTTATTCATGCCAGAGAAATATCTCTGTTAATTAACAAAGTATGTATGTGAAATCCCACCAGTAAGTGCATGACTTCTGAAGTGGAGTTCATGTATTATGAAGAGTTGAATGTTGAGAGTTGAATGTGCAGAAAGAATACAAACATAACATAATACACCAGTGCCTGATTTCTTCAGATGAATTCAAAGCAACCTTGCAATACTATTTCAGTACTTTTATCCAATCCATCACCGTAATGGATATAGTGTAGGGTAATTGCAACACTACCCCTGGCAGTAATATTTCATGACATAGCTATTTCATTTTATCTAATCAATCAAGATAATGGATCTAGTGTATTGTTATTCATTCCACTTAGCTAAATATGTTTTGGATGTTAAGGCCTACCCCTTGGCATAATTATATAATGCTATTATTACGATGTAAATGTTGTCTGAATAAATTCATCTATGTAATCAGCATTTCTATACTTGATTCTGTACAGAAGCTTATTATCAAAGATCGTAAGCAGTGACATCATGTTTTCATTCAGTACTGAGCATGAGTCTACAGAACCAAAATACAGACCAGCTACAAAGGAGGAAATTCAAGAACGTTTTGATGTGGTTTAAAATGTGGGGTTGTTCAGTGTCGTTTCTACAAATAATCTATCAAAAATAATTCTATAGATTTCATGATTTACCAATACATTAGTGAGATTCTGTGTGTAAAACAACATCTGTTGTCTTTTCCAACGTCAAAGTAAAATAAATAGTTTTTGCTTGTAATTATGTTTGATTGACATGCACAACTCAAAATAGACACAGGATCGGATACTTTGTACAACTGCAGGTGTTTATTGAGATACTAATGTACACCTGTCCACATGACACTTTTAGACAGAAGAAATAAAAGTAGAATACAATTTGAATACAATGGAAGAGATAGAAAAGGGGTATTCATTATCCAACGCATATTAAAATATGAAACAATGTTGATTCTCTTTTATCCGTAATTAAAAAGAAAACCAGCAATCATGTTTTCAGTTTTGCGAGTAGACAGCTCAGTAAGTTTTGTTTTTGCATTGCAATTAGATTGTCTTCGTTCTGACTGGAACGTTCCTACCTGTAGCAAACTCTTGTCCCTTTGATCCTAATTTGTCTGCAAAATAGAACATTCTGTCTAACATACATGAGGGACTCAAACTTTTTGTGTTTGGGGATAGAAGGCTAGTGGGTCACGGAGGAGTTATTCTGTTATTTTGTATACTTACTGTACCTAGAAGAAGAATAATGAATTCTCTCTCTCTCTCTCTCTCTCTCTCTCTCTCTCTCTCTCTCTCTCTCTCTCTCTCTCTCTCTCTCTCTCTCTCTCTCTTCGGGCCTGTTGAGAACTCTAGAGTTTAAAAGGACAGGTATCAGTCAGAAGGGAGACATCGAAGAGGAAGGATGGATGGGGAAGGATCAACATATGGAATGTCAGAACAGGTTCTGACATAGGGTTTGAGGTTTGAGGTCAGATGTAGAGTTGCTGGCCAATATTGATGACATCAGTCGCATTTACTATCTGCTGGCTAAAGCAATGCTAATGACTGATCATCAAGGAATCATACAGAAAATGTAACAAGGACAGTTTACACTAGTAAAATTGCTCACATACTGTATGTATTGTGCATATGAAATATTCAGTAATGCAGATCATTATAATTGCAATTCCGGTAAATGTTCTGCTTTGACGATAGAAAGTCGCCATTAAGTGGTCATCCTCTTTTCCTGCTAAGGAGACTCAAGTTGGCCCCAAACACGGCTTATTTCTTTTCAGCTCAAGCAAGTACCGTATATTGAACAATCTCAGTGTGAACACGAACACAGCAGTTGTAAGTTTATATCTCTAATGTTCAACATGAATATTTTTCACGACTGTTGGCCTTTCCTTAAATTGAATTATTCATATTGGAATAAAATATTTACAATATCATACATTTATTAGAATAAGTTAATGGGCTGCATTATTCCAAATTTTTTTTGTGCCAACGGCTGATTCGGTCTGGCTTATTAGCCAGGCTAGCATTATTCCCCCCTAGGAAAACTAAAGCTTTATACAGTATACCGTATGGTATATTTATATTTTAAATTGTATTAAATCTATAGTTAATATTATGTTGAGAAATGCTAATTAGCAACTCCATTTTCACCTGATCCTTTGCTATCCATTCATTATCCATGCAACCAAACCATTCCTGTCATCATTTTTCATATTACAAATTTTTCTCCATCAGTTTCTACCATCAATAATCTGACCAAATGTCTTTAGGTTATAAAAGTAAACCTGTTAAATGATTCATTTCCCCCCTGCTGAGCGGTGGATGATCAGCATAATATAATGTGTGGCATTTGATAGGTCACTGCAACGGTTGCCTGTAGTTTTAGAATCCATCATAACATTTTCCAGACTGACACTAGTTTTAACATCAGATTATATCTCAGACCTGTCATTCCTTTATGAGATCTTCAGGCCGGGACAGGACATCCTGTCCTTGTGGGACGTCACCTGAGCCCCGGCCACTGAAAGGAAGCATTGAAGCCAAATGGACATGCTGGCCGATCGTCGGTACTGCAGCGCGAGCTGAACTGGGCCTAAACGTTCGTTCATGACTCGCACGCGCACAAACGACTCGCGGTACTCGTTCATGCTTTCGGCCCGGCGCATTCATGAATGTCATTCTGATGACGTTTTAGGCCTAAAATGGGCGGAGCCCAGTAGCCCACCACTATTTTTTCGCGCTGGGTGAGCAACTCCATGCAAGTGGATGGGTGGGGAATTCTGTTGCCGTCTCTATTATTTATAACTATGGTGGGACCATTGGGGGCGACTGTGGCTCAAGAGGTAGAGCAGGTCGTCCAATGATCCATGGGTCGGCGGTTCGAATCCCGGCTCCTCCTGGCTACATGTCGAAGTGTCCTTGGGCAAGACACTGAACCCCAAATTGCTCCCGATGTGCTGTTTGGTACCTTGCATGGCTTCCGCCGCAATCGGTGTATGAATGTGTGTGTGAATGGGTGAATGTAATGCACAATCTATGTAAAGCGCCTTGGATAAAGGCGCTATATAAATGCACCATTTACCATTTAGAGTAGACACAAAGTGTGTCTACATGGTCAACTTCTCATCTCTCCAACGTGTTCATACTAACTAGACCTGTACAGTACGGGCCCGTCGGCCACTGGTCTGAGTCACACCTCCACGCAGCCTCCCCCCTCTCCACAAGGAGGGGCAGTACACTGGTCTAAGTCACACCTCCACGCAGCCCTCCCCCCTCCACAAGGAGGGGCAGTACACTGGTCTAAGTCACACCTCCACGCAGCCCTCCCCCCTCTCCACAAGGAGGGGCAGTACACTGGTCTAAGTCACACCTCCACGCAGCCTCCCCCCTCTCCACAAGGAGGGGCAGTACACACTGGTCTAAGTCACACCTCCACGCAGCCTCCCCCCTCTCCACAAGGAGGGGCAGTACACCAAAGCATTGTGGTCATTTTTCTGGCCATAGGGTCCATATTTCAAAATGTGCGACTGTTATCTACTACAAATCAATGAAATAATATTAACATTGAGTGACTGCAGTTTCTCCCAGCGGTGAAATGTCCCTATAATAGCAGTCTCCTTCTGCTTCTGCACAACACAATCATGTGCACATGCAAGGATTTAACTCAAAATAGAAATTAACTCTTTCAGAGTTAAATGAACACAGTCAAGATTTTCTTTTCTTTTTGTGCTTTGCATAAATAGACATGCATGTCACCTGGACACCATGTCAATGACAAATTAACTGAAATGTTAATTTGAATGCACCAAATCTGTCTTTATCTATTTCCTGTTCTTGTGAAGATAGTATTATGTTTGTCTTCAAGATGCTGCCGGATGTACAGTACAGCCTCTTAAGTGTCAGTATTATGCATCTTAGAAGAACTGAACTTGCATTGGGGGAGTAGGAATATTGAATATAAAAGATAAGTCTGAGTTTTGATATGAAGTGTCGCTGTTGTATGCATTTATTCTTAACTCTGTATCACAGAAGAGCTTCTGAGTTAAAGGAACTCACGAGTGACAAGCTCTTGTGCTGCGTGAACAGGAATTCACTTGGGGCCTCTTTTTTAATACAGGCCGGTATAAATTTAGCCGGTTGACTGACATAAATAGATGTAATAATGCACCTCCTTAGCATTTTTTTAAAACAAAGTTCTGAAGTGCTTTATAAAAAGTAAAACAGCAGAGCGCATTAATAAAATGGTTCCAGGCACAATCCTTGAGTTGAGACAAAAACATGGACAATATTCATAGTGGATGTGCATAATAATAGTTTCAAACATAAAAGGAACTGTTAGTTTAAACTTTGTCCTGAGCTCAGGCCACCTACAGTTGGGTGCCACCGATATTGTCCCTTATCATTTGACCCATTTAGGCCTGACCTCAAAATAAAAAAAAAATCCTTCTAAATCCTCCAGTTTTCTGAAATAAATATTTTCACGATTTTTCAAAAATAGCAGACCTACAAGCTCGTAGCGCGCCACTCGGTGGCGCGCTATGAGCTTGTAGATCTGCTATTTTTCAATAGCTAAATTATAACATAATGTTTAAAACACCAAAAGGGGTTCCCGCCCAAAATGGGTTAACTGTCCTTTTGCGCAGATCACGCAAACCTCAGCAAAAAGAAAAGGACAATATCGATGGCCTCCAACTGTACAGTACAGTACAGTACAGTACAGTGCAGCATGTCAGAGCACAAGCATGTATGCACGCACGCACAATCAATGTTGACAGAAAGGCAATCATCTTGAGAATGTTTTAATTAGACTTGTGTGTGCGATACATTTTCTCAACTGTCCTCATGTGTTTGCTCAATTAATCCCTGATTGAGGCTAATTGCTTACACAGAGAGTATCTAGAATGATAATGAATATGAGGCCTACAGTAGGCAACTCTCCCTGCTTGTGTCTCATTCACTCATTCATACAGTGTAATCCCATTGCCAAGAAAACCAAATATTTGATCTGATTGCTTTCTGGCTCCCTTAATTGCTTCTTACTCTCTCAATTCCTCGGCTACAGGCTTTAGTTTAGACATACTATTGGTCCAACTGTCGTTAGACCGACAACCTACCTCAAACCTTAACCTAACCATAACCGCAAGCACGGGAGCAGCACATGTCCGACCGTCGTTTCCGCATGTCGGTCCGTTGGTGTGTCGAATCTGCGTGTGCATCCCAAATTCCTCCCCTTAGTATCATAGACACACCGACAGTTGTAAATCAAGTTGATATGTTCAAGACCTGCTTTGACATTCATGGACTATGTTTAATACAATAAGACTAGATCTCGCCCTCAGGGCGTCTTACTGGTTTTATTTTTTGTGCATGTGGTCCTGAGTTACTGTCCGCCGGTCTGATAGTGTTGCTGCTGTTCTCCAGCCCTTAAGTCCTTGTCACCAGCCTGTGACCGGCCTGAATGAACTAGCTACTCACAGCACCATGTTTCACAGCAGTTAATTAGCCCTAATTGATTTTGAAATCAACTGGCCAAACAAACATATTGTTTTTTAGGTTTTCCGATTCTCGGGTGCAGGGGGTGCTTGAACTAGTTTTCTCTGCTCCAGTGTATACATACGTGCATACACATGAAACTCTAAAGCACTCAGAGCTCAGACACATTGACCCTGACACATGCATTGACACACACGCACGCACGCACTGTGTTTTGCACACACACACACACACACACACACACACACACACACACACACACACACACACACACACACACACACACAGTACAGACCAGTCACGCATACATTTCCCCACTCTCCATGGCAATGAAGAAGTGCTTCCCTTCCATTAGCTTCTCATATCCACCTCTCTCCCTTCTTCCCCTCCATATATCCATCCTCTTTCATTTCCCCTTCTCCCACTCATTTCTCTCTCTCTCTCTCTCTCTCTCTCTCTCTCTCTCTCTCTCTCTCTCACTCACTTTCTCTCTCTCACTCACTTTCTCTCTCATGTTCTCTCTCTCTTTCCTATGATGCAGGGGAATAAAAAGCTTCAGGGATGAACCGAGCTTAGTTATTTGAAGCGATGCCATTTAAATTTTGCATTGAAGTCGGGAATGATTTCAGTTACTGGTATTTCTCAGAGCCTCGGCGTGCACGCGTGCGTACTGTACAGTATGTGTTCATGCGTGTGATTGCGCGTGCGTGCATGTACGTGCATCTGCACTGCACGCGTGTAACGACTGTCACAGCCTTCTTATCGGCTCCTCACACACCTGCTTCCCTGGGAGAGTGTGCCTCCCCACTGCTGATGTTTCCTCATCAAAGCCAGATGCACCCGGAGTTGTTCCCCTACTCTCCCCATATGTCCCCCCCCCCCCCCCCCCCCCCCCCCCCCCCCTTCCTCCGCTCTGTCTAGTTTGTCTGGCCCTGGGTCAATATGCAGCCGGTCCTCTGGCATCAGTGTGCTGTCCAGCCAGTGGGGCCCCGCTTGTATCATCCCCTCGCTCGTGTGGCTTGGCGGCCGTGTGCGGTGTGATTCTTGGAAGCACTATTAAGGATTAGGAAGGAGGAACTGTCAGGAAGTGCTGAAAGCACATCGCCTGAGGTCAGTGGTACTGGAAGGAGGCAGACGTCGCAGGATGAGAAAAGAAAGAAAGCAGTGTTCATGTCTTTGTGCATGCATGCTGATGTCTGACCAAAGCAGTGTTCATGTCTTTGTGCATGCATGCTGATGTCTGACCAAAAGCTAAGCAAACAAAGGCTGTGAACAGATATCAGCGCCCTCTGGAGTAAACTGTTTCAGGACTTTGTCCAATGGAACCAATGCAGTTGTTTAGTCACAAGCTCTTGTTAATACTTTTAATTGGTTACATATTTATAAAACCCACAGACAGACTTAAACACTTTCAACCCAATCTCATAGGTGTCCATATTTAGGAGTTTTATCAAAAATGTAAAAAGAATGTAAAAAAAAAAAAAGAAAGAAAAAATAAATTCAATCGCATAACGCTTTATTATGCAATGCATTCCAATTTTGTGCCAGGAAAATGAATACTTCTTATGTTATGAAAAAAATCAAATAAAAAATACTGTTTTAAAGGCTTCCAGCCCTCCAGCTTTTAATGAGCACAAATTCGTATAGATTGATGAAACAACAGATAGACATTAAAAAAACCAAACAAAAAAAAACAACTAAAGTAAATGAAATGTACATGTACATTTCTGCCTGATGGCGATGTTAAAGGCACTGGTATTAGTGCCTGACTTCGTCCAGCATGGCATCACCACTGAGGTAAGGGAGTATGTTTTTCTTCTGACTGAACTGAGGTGCAGCACAGCGCTGCATCCACCCACTAACTGAAAACAGTGACCATGAGACTTGAATGGACTGAATGCCCTTCGCGTCCGACCTTGAGAGCATTTCAATTAAAAGTTTCCTCCGACTCAATCAATGAAACCAAACTCATGACAACAACAGTCTTTCATATATATATGAGGTAATTCAATAATGTGACAAAAACAAATTCCCTGAAACTGCAGAACTGTACATGGCATTCACCATTCATATTACGCCAGCACGTGTTGTTACATATTCAATGCAGCAAGGTACCTTTGGCAGGCAACAGCAAACGTAATAGGAAACCTACTTGTACCTCACTATAGAGCAGGGGTTCTCAACCCGTGGGTCGCGACCCCTCGGGGGGTCGCCAAATTATTTTAGGGGGTCCCCAAATTATTAAAAAAAAAAAAAAAAAGATTTTTAATTTTTTTTTAAATTTACGATTTTTCAAAAATGGCAGACCTACAAGCTCGTAGCGCGCCACTCGGTGGCGCGCTATGAGCTTGTAGATCTGCTATTTTTCAATAGCTAAATTATAACAATGTTTAAAACACCAAAAGGGGTTCCCGCCCAAAATGGTTTAAGGTTATTGTAGCAGTCAATTTATATTGGGGGTCGGGAGGGGGCGGGGCGGGGGTCCCGAGACGTTGCCAAAGCATTTCCGGGGGTCCCCGGCCAAAAACGTTGAGAACCCCTGCTATAGAGAGCTAGTCTTTGGGGTACAACAACCCTTCCCTTCCCCAAACAAATTACAGCGTGCCATCATCCCCACAAAGGTACAGATGTTGAAATTGTTGAGTATTGTCACAAAGCACATACTGCAGGCAAACGATGGCAGGCTACCTGTACAGTATAGGGCTGTGGTAGTGTTTTATGTACTCTGGGTCTTCACCCGCAAACACGCACTCACTAACTCACATAAAATGTATTCACATACTGTACAAATGTTTATCTTCTTGCATGCACGGTAGCAATGCAAATGACTCTGTCCTACACCATGGCTCTATACTGTACTGTATGTATAAGGCTATATTCATGAAGCAATTTGTTCCCCACTCGTACTGTACATATTTTAAAGATCCTTACCTTCACATAGAACCAATTTGTGACGGCAAACACTTTTACCATCAGATTCAATATATCTCTATTCATCCTCCTTTCATCTGTTGTTTCTTCTAAGGGCTAGTAGAAGACAGCTGTGCACAATACTGCATTAATTAATGTGTCTCGTTTGAGGGAAGATTTTAGGATTTCTAATTAACTTGGCTGAGGTTTATGTGTGAGGGGCACTCTGTTTTTGGTCTAGAGGGTAACATTTCAGAGTAATTTACTGTATTATCAGCTTTTATCTTGGGAAATTATTTTCTTCTTTTAATTAAAATATTTTGAACTGAAAATATAACAAATTAAACAAATTCCATCCATGACTTATATTAGTCTTGTGTCGCCAGGCAATCAGATACAGTATCCATCGACTGATATGTCTGGGAGGTCAATGTTGAAAACAGCCGCTAATAAACCTACTCCTCTTATTGCTTTCCTATTATTGCTTTGTAAACCAACCCTGATACCGTCACAATATG
Source organism: Electrona antarctica (assembly GCF_951216825.1). Classification (NCBI taxonomy): domain Eukaryota; kingdom Metazoa; phylum Chordata; class Actinopteri; order Myctophiformes; family Myctophidae; genus Electrona; species Electrona antarctica. Next base: position 43,458,696 of record NC_136789.1, on the reverse strand, counting down.
AAGGACTACTCTAAAGTCTTGCTTTTTTTTTTTTTTTTTTGCCAAGTTTCAACAACAAAGGCTCTTTGATTTTCACCTGTCTCTAGCTGAGCAAAGCATTTAGAGAGTCTCAGTCTATACATAGCTATTGCTAGCGATTGTGTTGTGCCTGTGTGGTGTGTGCCTGTCCTGTTCTCTGTAGAGAGCCGCAGAATTAATAACAGTAAGTGGATAATGCCCTCCTAGCTCATGTGAGCATTCTGATCAAGGCTTAGCAAGAGCTTCATTTAGTGAAATAGGAGGCGACCAGGAGGTGCATTGTACTGTAAGGGTGTGTGCACGTGCGTGAGTCATATTGTGTCAACCTTCACTATTACTTGGGGTCGGATTGTGGTCAGTAAAATGAAAGGGAAAACCCCAAATCACCTTTTCTTAGATTTTAACAAAATATTTTGTGTCCTTTGAGATAGGGAGCAATGTTTGAATTTTTGTTTTCAGAATTCACATTGTCAATGCGGTCCGCTTTTTTTTGTGGCGCTGATTCAGAATATGTTATGGATGCTCAACTCCGCCCCCCTCCCCCTGACCACAAAGGATAACCACGCCTGCGTTTCATGTTTCCTTTCATTTCTCTATTCTGATCAAATAAATGACGACGGGACGGGGGGGGGGGGGGGGGGGTATGCTGACCCTTTAACGAGAAGATGTAGTCAAACTGCTGTATTCAGGATGGTGGGGCTAATGTTATTCTGAACCTGTATGCTTCTTTGGGGCAAAGGCCATGCAGGGCTTTCTTCTGTGGGTATTTTCTTGTTCATTTAACCATTTTGTAGATGTCATGTCTCTGTGAATGCCCTGCCTGCACCCTTTACAGCCTGCTACCTATTGCACGTACAGTTTGTGCAGCTATAGTTTCCACTGAAGTACTATAAATTAAGTTTAATGTGGGCAACAGACCATTGCATGGATTCGATTTAGGCTTCAACAGCCGAGGTCTTAGCATTGAATAACATTAGACTTCACAGCAGATAGAAGAGAATACAGTGGCATTATGAAGTGGCGTGCAGTGTCATATGGGAGCACTTACAAATCTTAATATTAACCTCCCCTTTGTATGTTAAATAACAATATACTGTTTTATCCATGCTGAGAAGACATTCTTAAGTGAGCAGGAGCCACTAAACAAGTTCATGACAATAATCCCAGAATATTAATTCTATCTTTGGCTTGCGATACTGTCATACTGCAAAGTATCATTTGGCCTTTATTTGGACTTGTATCAAAGAGTGTGTGAGTTATACCACGAATGCTTCCGCTTCAGCATGTGTGTGTCACGTGGAAGAGTACAAAAGATACGGTTGGTATTCAGGAAGAGTCCCCCTACTCCCGTCTCTCTCTCTCTCTCTCTCTCTCTCTCTCTCTCTCTCTCTCTCTCCTCTCTCTTCACACCAGAATCCTTTTTTCCCCCATCTCTCTATGTCTCCCCCCCTCCAGTCCATCCAGATGGCCTCGCTCTCGCAGAGCGTTGACACCAGATGTGCAGTTCCAGTGTCGACTCCGGGACCAGCTGGGCTGAGTGTGCCAGTGGTTCTGTTAATGAAAATGGTGGTTGTTGTTGGGGTGTGTGTGTGTGTGTGTGTGTGTGTGTGTGTGTGTGTGTGTGTGTGTGTGTGTGTGTGTGTGTGTGTGTGTGTGTGTGTGTGTGTGTGTGTGTGTGTGTGTGTGTGTGTGTGTGTGTGTGTGTGTGTGTGTGTGTGTGTGTGTGTGTGTGTGTCCGCCACGTACATTGTGTGTTGTTTACTGTGGTTCAGTGGCATGTGACGGCTGTGGAACTCTCTGTGGGTGACGGTTTAGAGAGTGAGTCGCCGTCAGTTGCCGACTCAACCATGCAGCACTCAGCTGTACAAGCACCAAGGCTCTGGCTCATACAGCCACCCAGCCAGAAGGAACACTTCTCTCTCATCGCATCCCTTTCAACAGCTTCATGTCTTGAATTATGTGCTTCTCTCTGAATTTTAACCCCCCCGCCCCCTCATCTCCGCCATACGTGTTTATATATTCTTTCCTTTAACCCATTTAGCAGCAGTGGGATCACTGGTCATATTACTAATTCATGCACACTTCTTCAAACAAAGGAGTAACACGTGCACTCTGGGGTAGAGTTTTTCCAGCTGTAATTGCTCAAGATGTTGTTGTTTTTTTTGATTGGAATGTTCTACTTATGATTGGTTGTAAATAGAATGTGAATGCAAGGTAACATAATGACTGTTTCAGTCTGATAAAATATGGAAAATAGAACCTCTAGCCCTGGCTAATGAAGTTGTTAAAACATGCTGCGCTTGGTAATTTATGAATTTGTTCTGAAACAATTCATTATTACAGCTGTCGCTGCTGATCAATTAAATGATAAGGAAACTTAAAAATCCCTCTGTTTGGTTGGAAATAATTCTGACAATCTGTATGGAAGCAAAAAGCACTATGTAAAAAATTATACACTCAAAAAAGCGAAAACAATAGAAAAGGAAAAAGGCTTTTGGTGAATGAAAAAGAAAATCACACTTGTGTGACAAGAGGGGCGCTCTTGTCATCATCATACATCATCACATTCCGGCCAATCACTTTTGGCGTCCTCACTTTTCTGTCCTCACTTTTTATCCTCACATTCCGTGCTCAGCCAATCAAATCATCGTTATACACACAAACACACAAAGCTGGGCATAGGAGAGTCTAGTGCCCCTCAAAACAACCACAACACCACAAAGGTATATGAGAGTAGCATCTATGTAGCCAACTATTTCTATACAAGGCTGACCTGGTGCAATGTTGTATGTATATGGAACGCTTGTGTCAAATTTGAAGTCGGTGGGGCGAACGGTTCTCGAGTTACGTGGATTTGGTGCATTTATAGATAGATAGACACTATTCACTTAATTTGGCATTTCCAAACATTTACAAACGGTTCATTTAAAATAAATTAGAATTGTAGCACTAGAGGGTTATAATGATTCATGATGGATAATGTGCACCCAGTTCATGATAGCTGTCCCAGGTTTCTTTAAAACATGCTTCTTCCTCGCAGACGTAGGAGGTTCTGAATTGATTAAATACTTCCAGACAGAGACCAACACAAAATACACCTAAGGCAAAGGAGTTTCTGCAGTGTCTGATGTTGTGGTTGCCATCTGTTGCGGTGCTTGCCATCAGTTTATTGAGATTTTCTTCAAATACGTCAAAGATTTTTTTGCCAAAGGATTATGCAAACACATTAAAGTCTGATATTTGTAGGTAATTATGAAAGCTTTGATTACGACTGCTCCAAAGCAGTCGTAATGAAGCTTCATAATTAAAAACATGGCCTTTGGTAATGAATGGCATCTTAAATGTTTGTGATGATATCTTGGAGGTTTACTCTCCTTAAATGGGTGTTCATGTTCGGTGTAAATAGAGTTGCCTGAAATGGTAATTACTGCTAAAGTCTAAAGATGAGGCAAGAGGCCCTAACGGTTCTTTGTCACAAATGCTTGCAGACGACCCTACAGTCGTCAGTCGTAGACTCGTCGTACAGTCTACAGTCGTAAATATTTACAGTCCTGTTCTACTTAGTGTAGTCCTTCCAATTAACAAGGTTAACACCCAAGCTAAGTGTCTTTTTAGTTGTCTAAACAAACATGGTGTCATCATGTTACACAAAATCTTTAGTAACACCTTATATTAATAATATTACATTATTATTGATAGGGACTATATGAATACTGTACGTATATGATTGAGATCATGTATGTGTTGCAAAGGCATCACAAACAAACATTGTTTGTTGAGTTGTTATCTGAACTGAACGTTTGCTTGCAATGGGAACACGAAGGTTAATGTTAAAATGTAACACAAAGGTTGCATTTTTAATTAAATTGTTAAATTGGGATATTGTCAAACATGATATCAAACAAATCGGATTTCCCAAAATGAAATGCTTGTGACCAGAAGCAGGGGTAGAAAAAAGACCAAAAAACCCCTCCTGACTGTGCTTACCACTTGTAATACACTTATGCTCTCAATCTATCACACCACTTGAATAATAGGGTCACGTCAATGCCGCCTCAGTACTTACAATGCTTGAGCACTGTAATGTGGATTTCTGTGGAGGACGTAGAAGTATTTTATGGGTACAGAGGTCCCCCATAAAACATATTCTTTGCATTAAACTTTGACTGAAGGATGGTCAATATTGCTGCATGAGTACTGCAATCAGCAGGGCTCCAGACTGCCCTTTCAACAGTGACATTATAGTGGCACTGTCAGTTTCCAATGATACACACCACACAGTATAATTTAGTAATTTAGAAAGTGAACACGCCACTTTTCGCCGTGAAGGCAATGGCATTAGCACATTATTCGATTGCAGTACATTTCAATTTTGCAGTTAGATTAATTCGATCATTACATATTGTTACATTATATTCATTTAAAATTCAATATATTTTCATACATTAACGTACAGTGGTTATGCTGTATGTGCTGTTCTGTGGTCAGTAGTATACGGTACATGTCAGATTGTCCTATTACATTGTGGTTGGAACTGCTCCGCTATTCTGAGGTCAGAGTTGTACATATTGTATAGTGTGGGATTGTCCATTGTGGTTGTACTGTATCTGCTGTTCTGAGGTCAGGTGTATACTACTGCGTATTGTGGGATTGTGTTATGGCATTGTGGTTGTGTGCTGTTCTAAGGCCAGTTGAATATGAATGTATTATAAGTCTGTGGTTCTGGTTGTATCTGCTGCTCTGAGGTGAGTATGTATAGGATCGTGTTAAACTCCGCCGTTTCCCGCGACGCGGCCCGCAATTCAGCCGCTGCCCAAAAGTTATGAGTATAGGAGCTTGCTCTGTCCCTTAACCCATTTTGGGCGGGAACCCCTTTTGGTGTTAGCATTATGTTATGCTTTAGCTATTGAAAAATAGCAGATCGCGGTGGCACAGTCGGTAGTGCTGTCGCCTCACAGCTAGAAGGTCCTGGGTTTGATTCCCACTCGGGACGATGTGGGTGCTGGCGGCGTGTTTCCTCCTCCGCGTCATCAGTGCCCATACCCGAGGCGGGGTTGGCGAAAGGGCCTTTCTGTGTGGAGTTTGCATGTTCTCCCCGTGTCCCCTAGGGTAGGTACCCTCACAAAAAACATGCAGTAATCCTGGTCTCTAAACTGCCTCCCCCTGGCCAGCTGGGGCGCCTGATGGAGGGGAAAGGAACTGGTTGGAATAACGTGTTCCTTCCACGCGCTACGTCCAACCAGGGAAACTCCCCCCTGTCAGGTGTAAAGGAGCAACTTAGACACTCAGGCATGAAGGAAGCATGAGTTCAAGTCCGTTGCTCTCCCCATGTCCCCCATATATGGGGTAAAAGGGGTGAAAAATGGGTTACAAAATCGTGGGATAAAGAAATTATAAAAAAAAAAGAAAAATAGCAGATCTGCTATTTTTGAAAAATCGAAGAACGACTGACATAGAAACATAGCTTTTTCAGAAAACTGCCAGGATGTAGAAGACATTTTTTGAATCTGATCTCAGGTCAAAATGGGTTAATGGTATTTTGGTCCAGCGTCACCTGCTATCTATTTAGCAGACACCGGTATTTGCGCCTAGAGGTGTGGTCATGGGCGTGTTGGCACGCTTTCCCCTAAATTGCTATTTTGGTCACATACATTTGGGAAGTCGATAGTGGAGTTTAAAAGCACCCGACGCCACCCGTAAGCCGTGCCAAATTAGTTTGGTAGAGCGGCGCGCGGGGAGGGGCGGGGGGAGGGGGTCACGCAGCAGCACATCACTCTTCCATGGGCTATAGACCGTAAGGCTATGAAGCAATATATGGGCATAACGGGCAACGGATATGGGATCTCTTAAAGGCAATGGCACGTGGACTGGTGATTGGTTTAATTATTGTAACGCCCAAACCACACCTATGCATAATATAACGGGTAACAGAGGTGTTTTAGGGATTTAGACAGGTAACCAAAATACCAACTTTAGTGGGGGAACACCCCTTCCCCACTGCTAAATCCCCAAACAGTGTATTTAGAAAGATCAAACGAAAATGGAGCCTTTGGTGTGCTCTTTTCCCCCATCTAGCCTACACCATCTTTATCTTGTGTGTGTGGTGAATGTTCCCCCCAGAATTGGGATGCTAGGGTTCAAGTTGTTAAACTGTGTAGGGATGAATTCAGATTTGGATTATTCTGTGGTATTCCCCAATCCACTCCATGCAATTTTTGTTTTCCCGACTTTGTACACGCAATCATTCAAGTGTGAATTATATCTTAAAACTACATTGCAAATTAAGGGAGTACAGGAAGTTAAGGTGTGAAGCATGCATAACTTGTCTCTCATTCCTTATAAAACAGCTCTGTACAGTATGTATGTGTATATGCGTGCGTGCATTCGTGCGTGCCTGCCTGGGTGCTGGTGCTGCTGCACCCAGGGTGCATGCATGCCTGTATGAGTGTTCTTGCATTCATGAATCATTCCCAGTTTGACTTGTGCAAAGCCAGCACTTTTCATGTTTTGAACTGACCTCCTGGTATAGTACGATAGCACAAAATCTAGCATAATGACCTTTTCACATGGGCATATTTTTAACTGTAGGCTGTACAGTGTACACACACACGCACAGTGCGCGCGCACACACACACACACACACACACACACACACACACACACACACACACACACACACACACACACACACACACACACACACACACAGTGTGCACACACATGCGCGCACGCGCGCGCGCGCACACACACACACACACACACACACACACACACACACACACACACACACACACACACACACACACACACACACACGCACACACTTGAAAATAGGCGGTTGGATGGGATTATAACAATTTGACCAGCAAGCAGAAATTGTATTTGACATTTTGGCTGGAAAAAAATAAATCTGATGTACACACACACACACACACAGTGATGTAAATAGGTTTTCAATGTAATGGGTCCCGGGATGCACAGGTGGTCATTCAAATGAGTCCCAAAAAATTCTTATGAGTCCCAAAGAAAATCACACCTGTGTGAAGTGAGTGGTGCAACTCCGTGAGGGGGTTCGCGGGGGGGGGGGGGGGGGGGGGAGTTCCAGACCCCCAGGAATGCGCCCAGGGGGCCGGGCCGGGCCGGTTCCGGCGTGCCGTGCCGCGTCCGAAACGGTTGAGAAATGACAGTTACCGTGTGGCGGTCCCTCTACTGTACCCTCTACTGTACTGTACTGTCACTGTAATGTATTGGCACCCCCCGAAAGCATCATATATACAGTTAATACGTGCGTGTGTGTTTGTGTGTGCGCGTTAGGTTGCGCACAGATGGTGAAAAACAACCATGCTATTTTTGTGCTCATACCCAGACACACACATAGCTCCGTAAGGGAGTGGTTGCACCACTCAAAAATAATAATAAAACATTTTTTATAAAAGAATATATATATAAAAATATCAAAATAGGCCTATACAGTATATCTTTATGTAGGCTAGTAGTATTAGCAAGCACAACTCAGTAAGAAATACTAATAGTGGGCAACAGTGGATTTAACATAGCTTAATATACCAACCAAAAGTTGCAGTTGCAATTATTGTACTTAGCCAAAATGCAAATAGGTTTGCCATTGTGGATGTAAAATAATTTATTTGGAAAAGTGGAACTTAGAAGTCACTAAAGACAGATTCACAAGCTCTCAACACGCCGCTGATGCGACGCGTTGAGAACCTGCAGATGCGCCTGTCTCTGCAGCACCGTTTACAACGTGTTGAGAGCTTGTAGATCAACGTGAACGAACCCTGACACCAGCGCTGCAAAAACAAACGCGTTGAGAACCCGCAGATGCGCCCATCTCTGCAGCGCCGTTTGCAGCGCGTTGAGAGCTTGTAGATCTGTCTGTTTTTGCAGCGCTGGTGTCAGGATTCGTTCACGTTACAGGCGGACATGAAGTGAAGTTCAATCAGTGCGTTGAATCAGCAGCAGCAACAAGCTAATAGCCAACACCACCACCACCAGTCTGTTAGCATAGCTTGTTGCTAACGATTTGTCACTCCGTCTTTTTCTTTTCTCTCTTTTATTATTTTTCCCCCCGACTTCACGGGTCGCGCATTGGGTTGTGATGAGACCCGATGTTGCAGCCTGTGTGTGACCGAAAGAGTGCTAGACTTCCACGTAGAACAGTGTGTGACCGAAAGAGTGCTAGACTTCCATGTAGAACAGTGTGTGACCGAGAGAGTGCCATAGTCTTCAGTGCAGCCAGGATAAAGTTGCGTCCACAGGATGCAGAGGCTATTGGTTTATTGCGTCCCATAACTATAAAGTGCGTTTTGGGACGCAAAACGCACCCTATTTACATCACTGCACACACACACACACACACACACACACACACACACACACACACACACACACACACACACACACACACACACACACACACACACACACACATGTCCGTGTCCGGTTGTGTGAGAAAACGCAACTGCATTCCCCATATAGCTAGCAGGAACAACTCAAAACACTGTCATTTTGTCACTTTGTGTATGCGTTCCGTCGGTTAGCATCCGCGTGCATGCTGCCGTCTGTCAGTCATTTCCTACACGTCTCAGCCATGTGACCTCTCTCTCTCCCTCTCTCCATACAGTACACTGATACCGTGCATCACACCAGATGTTGTTCCTCCTCTCCTTTGTTGACAATCGGGCCTGACACATGGCGTCGTATGCAGATCAGACGGAAGACAGAGCGCAGGCCGGCTCCAGTGTGTCAGCATGCAGCCCAGAGAGAAGTGCAATGCTGCAGTCTGCAGAGTCAGCCTGTCACAGCAGTCATTTCCCCATGATTTAAAGGGTTATTACACCGCCGCCCACAGGGAGACACCCATGTATCCCTGCGTTGTTTGCTTCTCCCCTAGCTGCCGGGGAGGACTTTGTGATCAATTATTAGCATTGCAGTGCTTAGGCCCGGATTGGCAGGTGGCAACAGCTTTAACAGATTTATAAGGATTTAATTTTGATGAAACAAGTTAGAACAGGAGCCAAGCGAATTAAGTGGGCCTGATCCCTTTTTGTGTGGTGAGCATATGCGTAGCTGTATTAAAGCTACACTCCGGGACTTTATTTAAATGAATACAACTTTATTTTAGCCAATCTGTATGGTAAAGGGCTATTTCACCTTCAAACAAGTTTGGGTATAGCCTACTCAGGCTTTTGCGAGCACCTCTAACAGTTTTTCACTTGCTTGATTCAAGGCCAATATCGGTCACAAGAACGAAGGACAGGTGTTTTCAAAGGATCTGTCATGGTTACAATGGAGTTTTAAGTTGCAGTGGGTTTATGTAGGTGTAGTGTATGATAAAATGAATATCAAATAGCTAAATGAATCAAGCAACTTAAAAACTGTCTGCTCACCAAAACCAGAGCAGATGTTAAAATGACCCCAAACATGTTTGAAAGTGAAATATCATATATATAAGGGATATTTCACAAAACAAAGTAACTAGCACATCTCTAGTGGTCGGAATTTGGAGGTGGTCTCCCTGCTCTTCCACTGGTGATGGGTAGCACACCTACTAACTACCTAGTAGGTAGTTAGTAGGTAGTACCTACTGTACATATTGACAATGTTATTTGAAGCTGATAGCCCAATGGATTATTTGCTGCCATCTTTACTGTAATTCAGACATCGTTGCATTTATTTCTGTCTCAAGTGGTATAAACAAACGTACAGATGTATACGGTACTGTGCACTTTTCCCTAGTGTCTTTGTACTGTCCATAGGTGTGGGTCACTTCTACAACTTACAAAACACAATTGGTCAATTTGCAATGACTGCGAAAAAGCAGACCTTAATTACAGCTGTAGACTGTCTTTTGAACAGCGTTGTTGGTCCTGCAGTCTATTTCAGACCTGGGTTGTCCATGCTGAGTGATTCTCTAGACCGGAGTTCAACCTGAAGTCCCAACATGTTCTTTTGACCACACAGATTTCCCTTTTAGGCTTTAAACTAGTAGTTCACCCAGATAATGCCATGAAGCCTTGAATTCATGGAGATCCAAAGAGTATCCTACTGTCATTAAATTATTGACTTAGGAATGGGACAAAAACAAACAAATCTCCATGAATTCAAGGCTTGGACAAGCCTTTTCTTTCAATTACACATCCCATCCTGTCCCATCCAGGGACGAGATGGGATGTGTAATTGAAAGAAAATACTTATTTTTGGGGGTAAACTAATCCTTTAACATTGTATTATTATTTTCAATGCAACTGATATATGAACAGATTTTCCATTGAAGCCTATTGTACGTACTGTGTACAGTTGGAGGCCATCGATATTGTCCTTTTCTTTTTGCTGAGGTTTGCGTGATCTGCGCAAAAGGACAGTTAACCCATTTTGGGCGGGAACCCCTTTTGGTGTTTTAAACATTATGTTATAATTTAGCTATTGAAAAATAGCAGATCTACAAGCTCATAGCGCGCCACCGAGTGGCGCGCTACGAGCTTGTAGGTCTGCTATTTTTGAAAAATCGTGAAAATATTTATTTCAGAAAACTGGAGGATTTAGAAGGATTTTTTTAAATTTTGAGGTCAGGCCTAAATGGGTCAAATGATAAGGGACAATATCGGTGGCACCCAACTGTACCTCCTGGTAGCCCGTCACTCTGTTCAACCGTCGTAGAAAAGACCAGCCTAAGGAATCCAAAGAGATTCTCAAATTGTCATTTAGTGATGATTGACATTTCTTGGCAAAGCATTGTGTTGTTTAGTTTGAATACGCAACACTGCTGACCAAATCTGTAGGCCTACCGTTAGTATATTATGCCGGCCAGGGCACCACAGGTTCACAGCTTAGCACTTGTCTAAAAATGAACATCAGGCCAGTGTGAAGCTTCTAGCCCACTTGGCAGCCTGGTGGCCTGTCACTCATCTGTGAGCACATCACCGATCTGGACCAGGATTAGAGGGCCTAATACTAACAGCTGCGCTGGGATTAGCCTCATCAGTATTTACTGTTATTTTGTCTAGCAATGCGCCACACATCGTCCTCTGATAATGAACTGCTATATTTAAATTCCTCATCCGTGTTTTCTTTTAATTGAGCCTTGGCTTTAGATGAGCCCGAATAAGCATTAGCAGCATTGCACGCATGCATTCTTTTTTCTAATTCTTTTATTTTTTTTACTTCCCTGGGAGATGGATAAACAGAGTGAAGATGGGACCTGGGGCAAGAAAGCATGAAATACTAAGTATAGATTGTGAAGGCAGTGACAGAAACATGATGTCAGTGAATAAGCAGGACTGTCAGAGGAGTTGGAGGACTAGAAACTCCAGGTGGAACTTGCTACAGAGAGACAGAGGCTTGTGGGGTAGAGAAAGCCATGCCGAGCATGAACACAAATTTGAAAACTGTGTCTGCATAATTTTCTGGATAGTTGTACTGACCACTTAAACCCAGAATTGTTGACCGGTATCACCCATTCGGGTCCATACTATTACTTACTTGGTCCCCTCCTTTTCTCTCTCTACAGAAAAACTCTTCACTGAAAATAGTCTACCTACAAGCTCACAACACATTTCGCTGCAGAGAGACAGAGGCTTGTGGGATACAAGCTACAGACAGTGTACAACAGTGTGTTTTAGATCAGCTATATTTGGCATCTTTTATGACACTAGAACAGAGCCCGTAGGTGGGTGATCAGGTGTGATCAATTAGCTAATAAAGGGCGAGGCCGTGCATCATTGTGGTGGTGTGAAAAGTGTCAAATGCATGTCCCACCCAGTTATTATGTATGTGTACCTTTTAGGCCCATATATGGAGTTCTTTGTCAGGCATGCCAAATGAGGCTTTTGTGCTGGTTCTGGAAAACCGGAAATGCAGAGTACACCTGAGTATCCATCTGTCTGTGTCCCTTTTATGCCCATATAGAGATTTCTGTATGTGTCTCTCTGTGTCCCTTTATTCTATAGAGTTCTGTGTCAAGCATGCCCAAATATGGTGTGTTGTGATGTCAGAACAGGCCAGCTCCATATATGAACCATGGGCAGGGGCCCTGTCCAGAGCCCTGTCACTGCCTTTTGTGGCGTTTCTGGGCAACCGTATTACAGACGTACACACAGACAGACAGATGTACAGACAGACACAGACGTGGTGCATTTATAGATCGATAGATGCCGGTCGCTTGGGTTCATTATGGTTAAACAAAATGTGCGTGTATACGAGTGTATGTCTGTTTCATTCTGTGCCTCACTGTTTGTGTGCAGTGCACACCAGCCAATGAGTGTTCGTATGGTACACACGTGTGTTTGTGCATGTGAATGTGCAATGTGTATGCTTGCATGCATGCAAGAGTTATATTGTCCTCTCTAATGGGTGACTCTGATCACCTCATTATCTACCATGAGATATATATATTTTGTTTTTACTAATTTCCCCTGCATGCCTGTCTATGGAGCTGTCAGACATGAAGAATGGGTGTCGTTTCCTAAAGTGGGACCACCACACTCTGTCTGATTGAAAGTACTAGTGTTGCGCGGGCCGACCTGTAACCCGCAGGTCCCGCGGGTTACCCGCAGGGCGGGCTGAGCCGAGTCAAGATATTTTAACTTTACTGGCGGGGCGGGTTGGGGCGGGTTAAATAATGTATACTGTGATTTTTACAAATGATTATTGTTGCCACGAGTCCTGGGAGGAAATCTGCGCAGCCTACCGGATTATTGTGTTGCTGTGCTGGTTGATAACAGCCGCACACGCTCCCAACGCGCGTGCATGAGCACACCCCGCAGGCACGTAGCGGTAGCGCGGCCGCTGCCGCACACAATTATCATTGTCAACTTTTCTCACCACAACGGACAGACTGTTCTAAACCTTTTTTTTACCTTTTCCCTGTGCGTCCTTGAACAGTGGTGAGTTGAGTTTCATGTCTACTTAAGTCATCAGTAAATGGTTGGACTCCATCTTGCCTCTTGTGTTCTGAGTCTTCTGACTCACTCCAGAGCGAGTGAAATCTTTTATAACCACCAGCAGTCCTTTCCTTCAGCATGCGTGTGCGCGCGAGCGAGAGTGTGTGTGTGTGTGTGTGTGTGTGTGTGTGTGTGTGTGTGTGTGTGTGTGTGTGTGTGTGTGTGTGTGTGTGTGTGTGTGTGTGTGTGTGTGTGTGTGTGTGTGTGTGTGTGTGTGTGTGTGTGTGTGTGTGTGTGTAAGTGCAAGGAGGACAAGTTAGACAACACTAACGTTTTCAAATAGTTTTTCTCAGGTCTTTAGTGGCGTTTTCTTTCAGCGTCTGTGCAGTGACAGTCCTGTTGTTATACTGTCTGTGACGCACGGGTGAGTCTTTCTTCTCTCCCTTCAACCTCTCTGTCTCCTCTCAATCTGCCATGTCGCACACGTGTGTGACAAATGAATGGCATCGATGCGATGCGGTGGTCGGAACACCCGGGACTATGCTTGCTTGCCAGTGATATTATTAGCCTTTAAGACAGTTTAGAAGCACCTTTTTTGACAAATAAAAGCCGCGTTCAAAGACATATTTGACGTGCATTTAATGATGGCGGGTTGCGGGCCAGGTCGAGTTGTGAAAATGTATGTGGTGCTGCGGGGCGGGCTGGGCCCAGTCAGATTATTATCACATGCGGGACCTGCGGGTCATGAAAAACCCTGACCCGCACAACACTAGAAAGTACTATACATTTTCATCTGCCGAGAATGCCCTATGCAAAACGGTGCTGTGTTGAAAGCGAGGGTTAGGTTGCCTGACTCTGTTCGTGTGTAATGTAGAGCAGTAGGTCAGTCGCACAATCCACAATCGCAACAGTGGCAGCCACCCACTGCTGTTCCTGTAGAATCATGGCTTGCAGTGTTTTGTGTACAGTCACTGTTTATGTAGGGCGGCCTTGAGCTTAGTAGGGCGAGGGTGTGGATGCAATCTGTACAGTTGAGGTAAGCTGCTTCCTGGGGTTCAGTGGAAACCCCCCACTCTCCAGACTCAGACTAAAGGAGTTTTAAACACATCAACCCTGGCATTCCTATTCTGAGAATGTCCTAGTAGGCGAACATTCGTCGGAAATATGTAAACGTGTGAGGGAAATAGCTGATCTACAAGCTCGTACTTGTGAGCTTGTAGATCGGATATTTTCGACAAATTTTGTGTAGAAGGGGAAAAATGTGTTAACCAAGTATAGAGACCTGTGGGACGCCTGTTAACTAGTATATAATAATATAGCATTTAAGTGGATAAACTCCAAGTCGATTTTTACATCAGACACATTTACACACATACTATAAAATAGGGAGACATTTCACAGGTTTTATTTTCTCTAATTGCAAACATACTTGCACTCAATTTATAACATAACGGTGCATCACTAGTAACTACTAGGGAGCAACGCACCACCTTAAAGTATGTGATCATGTGGAGGCACATTAAAATGGCAGTTATAACGTGTATATAAAAATCTGGTCTTCACTTATTTTGATGCCCAAGCTGTCAGCATTTGCCAACTTGTATCCACAGAATGTATGTCTGTCCTCTCAAATATAGACCAATTACAGCCCACAAAACAGAAGCACCTCTGAGAATCTCTTGTAGTATATATACAGTATAGTACATCAATACGATGATACAATGCGAGGGTGCAGACTAGCTGACACAAACTCCACTCCCTCCTGTCCAACATCAGGGTGCGGAGCTCTGCGATGTTACTGGCTCCGCTGTCACACCACAGTGTGTCCACGTAGACGGTGTGCCTCTTCCTCTCCTATAGCTGTGCCTCGGGTCGTCTTCCACAGTGTCAGTGCCAGCAGTTCTGGCATTCTGGGTGCGTGATACAGTGGGCCGAGCCAGTCTTATCCTTCTTTAATTACAACACCAACATAGATATGATAATGTGAATTGTGAAACAATTTAGTTGTTATTGGTGGTGTATTTGTATAGCTATATTTCCATTTGGCCAGCCTGTATAGTGTGGCTTCACTCACAAGCTGTGCACATAGAATAGTAAGCTACTATCAATAGAATAGTAAGCTACTATCAATAGAATAGTAAGCTACTATCAATAGAATAGTAAGCTACTATCAATAGAATAGTAAGCTACTATCAATAGCTACAGATTAGGCTAGGACTAGGAGCTAGAGGCCTCGCTGTTTGTAGACTCTATTTCTTGTTATTTATTTTACGCCATTGCAAAAATCTTCTTCTGCCTCCAAACTGGTCTCTCATTGACTCAGAAGCGTCCATATTTTAACTTGTAAATAATGTATGAAACAGATTTGAAATGACCTAGGGCTCCGGCGAGTCTGTGAACTGTTTGGGAGATTTATAAATTGGGAGCTGTGAACCTCTCATATTACCAAATATTCTGCACAGAACATCGTATGATCAAGACCCTGAACCAGAGTTCTTATCTGATTGCTGGGAGCGGGAGGGGAAATCGGCGATGAATTGTCTTAATTTCTCTTATGGTCAGAGCTAAGCTTTAGGGACTGATATGCAATGCTTTCTTTCCTGGTGGTCGTTGGTGACTGGTGGCCTGTTAACTACTTCTATACTCCTATCTTGCACAGTAGTTTGTTGCCCAACAAATAGCAAAAATAGGCAGTCTACAAGCTGACAACAAGCCATATAATAATAATTTGTAATTTTTTTATATTTAGAAAAATTGCACGTGTGATGACATGCCCAAAACAGGGACACCCGATGGAAAGTGGTTAATAGTTATCCCTAGCTGATTTTACCTTTCAATGGTATCTCAATGCTGCGTGCGTGCATGCGTGCGTGCGTGCGTGCATGCATGCGTGCGTGCGTGCGTGCGTGCGTGCGCGTGCGCACAGACATTTTTCATTGTCTCTGCTCACCTCCAAATCTGTCTAGGTCACATGGACCTCATGTGCACTACACTCATCTTTGCCCATTTCAGAACATTCACAGATATACAGAGTCTGCAATCAAGGCAAAAGAAAGCATGCCATGGACATCATGGACATATACCATATTACTATGGATCTGTGTGATAGCATCACATTACCATTTTAATTAGTTTCCCTTTGTCCTGAATGGTAGCAGTTGGGCATGTGCTTTATTGCGATACCGCCCGCATACAGTTCCACGAACACATGCATACACATCTATGCGATATCCAAACATACACATATTGTGGGCCATCTGCATCTAGCCATGCAGAGATGGATCTAATCGTAATATTACGGTAAACAAGGCTCAGAAAGAATCCCCTGCCGTGCTGGCCAGCAGTACATGTGTGTGATCATGCTGGATGGTTTAGAGGCACAGATGATCCCTGGCATTTCGCTCCTCTCGCTGACACCACTTTTCTCCATTAAATCCCATCAGAGTCAAGCCAGTGGGGGGGAAAAAACAACCCGCTACTACAGCCAACTATACTTGCATTCGCTGCAGTCTCGCTTGCATCATTCCTCTGAAAGCAAAGCGTACCCGAGTGCAAATGTTAGGTGGATGAGTGGCTGCTATTTCCCATGCGGTGTGCAGACACACTGTATACTCGCGTCTCTCTCCGCGTCTGCCTCCTCCTCACTGCCGCACCTTGCCGAGGCACGTTATACAACCCGTTATAGTAATTAAACCTTGTTAGAACACGTTGGGGCCTGTTAGAGGAAACGCAATCATGAGTCGTTATCGTGCATTATCAAGTTCCGCCGTTGGATTTCAGGGCGGCTGTGAAGGATTCTCCGTAAGGGAAAGATACGCAGCCTACAAGTAAAGCCCTCCCTCCCTGGGCGATCAGCGATTTAGTGAAACAAGGCGGATAAAAGGTTAGATTCAGATCCCTGACTTGCTCCCTGGCTGAGGCTGCATCTCCACAATATTGCTGTAAGGTTGTATGATGTCCAATTCTCCCTCAACGAAGAAGAAATAAATATATATTTACTGTATACTGTACTGCATATATGAACCTTGGTTCACTTATTTATTTATTTTTTTCCCCTTTTACACTTTTCTTCATTTTTCGCATCCCTGCAGTGAGGGCAGAATACACAGAATACACCCTTTAAGAACATGGCGCCTGCGTCTTGGATTGCAGTATGGGTTTGTTGTGCTCTCAGTTAAAGACACGTTCATGCATTCATTTTAATTAGAAAACGCCTGTTCAGTAGGCCTACGTTTGCATTAAACATGGTGAACTTGGGGCATGTACAGCACACGTACATGTTTACATACAACCATTGTGTGTAGTTCTTTATCCAGCTACTCAGGTATAAGTAGGTGAAATGGTCTGGGGAGCTGGGAAAGACGCGGGGGTAACGCAGGTTAGGCTCGGGTCGGGGGCACGCCGGGGAAGCATCACATCGAGGAGGAATACACGAAGAGACAGGGCTAATCAATTATAGATGTGGAAACGGGAAGTGTGGTCTGTGGGAATGCTTGCTACTGTAACTGTGAAGATGGCGAGTGTGAGGGCTGAGGGGACGGGGGAGGGGAGCGCCTCCTGTGCCATCCACAACTTCAATTTGCATTACATGACGAGAGAATGGGAGCTAATTAAACATGACAGGGTTTAGGGCGTCCGTGTTAACCCTTGATGGTGGCTGACGGGTTCCCTATCTCAAAGGGCAAAGAATGCGCAAAGGAATGCTCTTTAGAAACGACGAAGTGTGAATTGTAGATTGTGCCCGAAATCTGGAGGTGATGGTATTGGTATTTTACCAGTGTATGCCAGCAAGAACAGAAGACCCCGAATGTGCACCCGCATGCTCAGGGATTTGATCAACACGAAAAGACTTGAAGACAGTTATTTCCCATTAGAAATTTGTCCTGTAAAAATAGAAACTCTGGAGGGGGAAATATAAATTAATAAAAACCCTGATGACCTAGGAAAAAATAAAAAGCCGCTACAGGCCTATTCATTAGCAATAACGCCCCTATGAGAGTATAATATTACAAATTGGCACAATGTTCTCTCAAAAAGACAGACAATAACTTTTAAATATCTATTCATCACTAATCACTCCATTTTGTAGAAGTTGAGTTAAATTTGCAAGTCCTGTTAAAAATTCATTATGGGCATAATTGGATTTCACAATACCTGCATTCCACCCACTGCATTTAGAAAATGTCATGTGTTATCAATAATAACAACAATAGAACATACGGTACCAAAGCTCTTGTTCATAATATTCCGTGCACTATGCACCTCTTAATATTTCCCTGGCCTTTGATGTGAGAAAATGGTTTATTGAGTTTTGTAATTTAATACATTATTACTACTAAATTCCATACACTGTAACTTGGATACAATTATCCCAATATCGTATGTACTGTATATCATCACTATTGGGAGGAAACCTTGTACAATATGTCCAAAAACTATATTTTTCAAAAATGAAAAAGGACCTGTGCTCCCATCTATCCAATGTAGTTATAATTTAGTTAATACTTTTCAGATTAATAAAACCCACAGACAGACTTGACACACTTTCACCTTCAAAATGTTTCAAGAGTCACTTTGCAATGAATTGTGAGCTTGTAGATCTGCTATTTCCGCTACTTTTGCGTGTCACTATGACGCACGCACACAAAACATTAAACATTAAAAAAATCTGTCTGACATATGCACCGCAAATTGTGCAATTACTCTGAACTCTTCTCCTTAAGCATCAGCAGACCAGACATCCTGTGCAACTTTAATGCCAACAACTAAATTATTTTTATGCAAGCTGGGACTCTCTGTGGCAGGGGGTCATGATCAGCTGATGCTGTGTCCTGCTGCTGCTGAATTATAATAGGTAATGTATTTCTAGGCTCATATAGCCCCAAGGGACATTGTGTAAACGTTCATGATGTTGCCTCTGACTGATTGCTGATGACTTTTTTAGGGCACAGACATCGTAATTTGTTTATTTATTCAAAGATTTCCCAATGCAAATACCCCCTACCCGTCATTTACGCTTATACTCTGTTGCATGACAGAGTTGTGCGCTAAAGATAGCAGATCTACAAGCCCACAATGCCTATCACTGAGACGTGTGCGATTCAACATCGGCAATCTTCGGCGCACGATTCCGGCATGTGACAAAGTATATTCAGGCTTTATCCTCTCCAAATATTTTTCTCACACACACGCACACGCACACGCACACACACGCACACGCACACGCATGCATGCAAATCTTATTGATATAATAGTTGTCTCCACCAGGCCGAAGGCATGGGGAGAGAGTATGTTTTGCACTCCGTCCGTGTGTGTGTGTGTCCTTCCTTCCGTCCGTCCGTCCGTCCTTCCGTCCGTCCGTTACCAGCTAATCTCCGGCACCGTTGGCCCGATCAATGCCAAACTTTGCACACACACTCCCTGGATGCCAACGATGAACCTCTGCCCCACATTTTCCAGAACGGCCTGTTATAGCGCCACCATGAGGCAGCTTTTCACATTGTTTACCTAAAACTGCACCGATCTGCGTGATACGTTGCATGCACACTCCCTAGAGGCCAATGACAAACCTTTGACCTGCATTTTCCGCATTTGCCTTTTATAGCGCCACCAGGAGGCCGACTTTTGTAAAACACATTTTTTGATATTACTCCTCCAGATTCTGTCCAGAAATCTCACAAATCGTTACACAGTATCTCTATGGTCATGTGCTCAAGTCGGATCTGTCCGATATTTCATATTCCATCCTAATTGGCTATAATTGGCTTTCACAGTTTGCAAGATTGCCCCGTTTTGAACAAAAGCCTCAAATCATGAACGCAGCATGCAATTTACGTGAAATCTTTCACACATTTTCTTACTAGGCTGAGGAATATATCCCACCCTTTTCACATTGGCCTGTTATAGCGCCGCCAACAGGTTCATTTTTGCAAAACACATTTTTGGAACAAAATGCTTCAAAAACATGTTTATATTAATCCTAAACATTTTGCCAAACATCTCACACAGTCCTATCCTCCTGGTGGAGACCTGTGCCCAGAAGGGCACTTTTTCTAGTTTCTTCTATATTTGTATTAATACTCTGAATGCAAATGTACTAAAAGTAGTGGAGTGAAAACTATATTTCCCTCTGAAATGTACAAAGTGTAGAGGAGAAAAAATGTATAATACTCAAAGTACAGTACTTGAGAAAATGTGCGTTGTCACCTTCCACCACTGAGTTTGTATTACTGTAAAAGCAAAGCAGTTTTGTGTTTGTTGGAGTGTGTGGGCATACAGTATATGACAGAAATGGGACACCCTTGACTGCTGTTGATAAAGTGACACAGCCCTACAGGCTGTTTTTATCACAAAGAGTCTTCAGCAAACTCCAAACTAATACAGTATACGGTATACTGTACATGTACAGTACTGGCTCTCAACGTGGGGTTCGGGAGGGTCCTTGAAGGGGTTCCAGGGGGTCCCCTGGTAAATTATTCATGGTTAGGAACCAAATGCACCCTTACAGGTCTGTAACTCTTTACAGTGTACAAAGGGAACCCATATGAGAATGATAAAATGGTGTGAACTTTAGCTCAAATGAAAGAACTCATAACCATTCATAGTGCTTAAACTTTAAATGCAGAAAATGTGCAATGCTGTAATACTAAAAGTAAAACTGTTCCATTGGAATACTCCACTGTGGTGGTTGAACTTTTTGATTAAATGCAATAGTCTGAGACATACTTTTTTGATTCCATTCTGCACTGGCGTTTACAATACGCAGAATACACTGCAAATAAGGCTCTCTCAAGCAGCTCTCGAGGCCATTGTCCCTAGTCCCCTAGTGGCAGAAGTGAGATATTGTAGGCTCTAGCTGTTTATTTGCTGCTTTTTATAATACGGTGAACATTGGCGGACTTAACACCATATTGATCGTTACTCTTACCGAAAAAATTAAGAAAAAAGTAGAATAACAGTAGTGTATTCCTTTAAACCTGTGTGGGGATTGTCATTGCATACTGTTTCCATGCAGCACTTAATTATATTTAACAGTCTAAAATGGAAATATAATCAGCTGTTTCATACAGCAATTTGTACAGTAACCTTTCATGGTCTGTGCTCTCTGCACACAGAAATCCTATTTATTTTTCTTCCTGTATACTCTGTATAGGGACTGTATTGCTTATATTAATGCAACATATTAAATGCAACACTTTAAAATGACTCATTTGGGAGGGTTTATGAGCTGTGAGGTTTTCTAATCCATATTACCCCCCCCCCCCCCCCCCCCACACACACACACACACACACACACACACACACAGATGCCGCAAACAAAATACTGCTTGTGTTAATAGCTGCCTGTAATTAAGTCACCTATCACCATCTGTCTGCTACAGCCATTTTTCCCCTCTTTTGCATATGGTATGAATGAAGCTCATTTTAAATCCACTGCTTTGAGTTGGCTCAGTTAATTGTTTTGATGGGTCACAATTAATACCATACAGTACAGCTCACAGCCATTTAATGGCTACACAGTATTTGCACCTGTTATACTCACTGAAGAAGAAAAATAAGTCAAGGCATAACATTTGGCAATTTTACTAGATTTTCCTTTCCTGGCTATAGTTTAAGATTTGTGATCATGCTGCTGAGCTTCAGTATATTAAATGCTGCATGCATTTAATAACGATATTTCTGGGACCCCAGTCTACACTGTAAAATCGTCAGTGATAATGTAACTCTGAGAGTGTACATTTTATACACTCTGAGAGTGTACATTTATACACTCTTTGTACACTATCTGAGTTACAGACCTGAATGGCACTAAGGGTCCATTTTGTTCCTATAATACTATCAATAATTTATCTGGGGACCTACCCTATTATAATATCTCTGTTTTACATTGGCCTGCTCACCGTTCAATGTTCACTGTAATTTTTGGTCCCATATCAAATGTGTATAGATTCCCTAACCCAAAACCAAATTCTCAAGTTTCTTCACTGACTGGCATTTCTGTGATAATGGTCAAATTCCGCTGACTTGCATGCTCGATGAGAAAGAATAGACGCAGCGTGCAAGCATGATTTATTACATACACTACTGTACTGGCAAGAAAATCTGTTGGAGAAGACAGTAAATGTATTGTCTTTGCAGACTGGGGCTCTGTGTTGGAACATCAGTTATTGGTATAGACATAGCCTGGCCCGTAAATCCATGTGGTTGTTGCCAACTGTAATCTACAGTATGCTGGAATGGGTATATGGGGAGCCACATATTGTTCCTGTCTCGCAGAAACCTGCCATCTCCTTTGTTAGTTTCTTTTCCCATAATTTGATTTCCTATTTTATCTATTGTTGTATGACAGTGTTGGGCAAAAGTATCAAAAATAGCAGCTCTGCAAGGAAACTTTTGAAAGGAAACATTTTTATTTTATTTTATTTTTCACACAAGGTTTCCACCCGACAGCGACAATAAATATGAGAGGAGATGCACGGTGACTCTCTGAAGAAAACTCCATGGACTTGACTTCAGTGAGAGAAATGAAATTAAACTTGTTTAGTTTAGTTTCTACAGTGATGTTCATGATGTTATAGGATGTTGGAAATAGAAGAGAGCCTACTGTTAGCCCACCCACCCACCCCCTGCCGCTCTTCCCTCTTCTAATCATAGAATGAGTCCGTCTAATTCGTATTCTGATACGTCCATGGTGGCACAGATTTCTACCACCCATTGTGCCATGGAATGGAGCCTTTCAAAAAATCATTCCCTTTCTGATTTGATAAATGAAAGTGGCGGACGACTGAGTTCCCCCCCCACCCCTCCCCCGGTTGGCATGTTTGAATAATTGAGTAATACTCAGACAGACAGCGTTAGGCAACGATGGCGCACGATACTGTACGTTTGAAATAATTACGTGCAGGCAACAGACTATACACACGGGTGAGGACTGTACTTTAAAAACCATCCGATCAGAACTGCACACATCCACCCACCACATTACACCGTTCCACCACACACGCACGCACGCACTCGAGCAGCCACGGGCGCACGCACGCACGCACGCACGCACGCACGCACGCACGCACGCACGCACGCACGCACGCACGCACGCACGCACGCACGCACGCACGCACGCACGCACACACTCACAAACATCTGCCCCATGAGGACAGGAATCGGGGAATGTACAGTACCACTGTGTGTGTACTCTGTAGATGTAGCTCACCATATAGTCTAGCTAGCCTCTAGTAAAAGGATGAAATACATTCCATTGGATTTCACCTGGTTAGATTTGGCTCCCAACAACAGCATTCCTCTAATAAGACGCCACAATATTAAGCTTGTTTTTTTTGTTTATTTATTTATTTATCTTTTACATTTTATTTTGAGCCATCCAATACCCACAATATTAACATATGTTTTCATACATTATTCATTGGGGATTCAGATACAGCCAAACCAGCAGTCTCCAGAGACAAGCTTTTTCAAAAAGCTGTCCAATGTGATATTTGGGGTGTCACTTTGAAGAGGGAACATTACTCTTTAACGGATCGTTGAATCACGTGAAAGCGAGGCAGACATAGCGTATGTCTGCATACATGTTGTATGCAGACATACGCTAGGTCGCTTCACTTTCTATAAACGGACCTGATTGACAGCTGGGTTGGGGGCTTTTCCTCTCTCATTTGATTTTTTCAGAGTTTCACGTATAGGATCTCAGCAGAACTATATGAACCTGTTCTGGGCATGTCATAATAGCGAACAGCTTGTAGATCAACTATTTCCGGTGAGCAGATTTGGAGTGTGTGCGTGTGTGTGGGGTGGGGGGCTGGCTAAGTAGACTCCTGGGGGACAATGGTCAATGAAGTATAAGCGCTTAAGTGGTTAAGTGGGCAAGGATAGGAAGCGAGTAGTGTATTTGTGTTTCACTCAGTGTTTTGTTAGATGTTGTTTATTTGCATAGAATACCGCCGTTGGGTTGCTGTAGTGCCGACGATCTTGTTGCATCTTGATTGGCTGAGATGCATTGTAATGAGTGGCAGTACAGCGTCTCCTGATAACATCAATCTGAACGCATCCATCTTGTTTACATCACCTCTAACCTACTAGCAAACCACAGCTGCATTTCATTTTTGTCACTTGTAAATCAAAATATTAATAATGAAACGGTATAATGGTAATGGCAATGACACACTGGCGGTCATGCTATGCCATGATATTTCATGGCATAACACTTCCACTTATGTATTATCATTATCTTCCTAATTATCTAGTGCGCACTAAGCTTGCATTAGATGTTTGGCTTGGAAATCAGAATATTGACAAATGGTGGTTGTTGTTGTTATTCTCTCCTCAAAATTTAATCTACACAAGTGGGAGCTGTAATGGGGTGCCACAATCCATGTCATGGATTAATCAATCATAAATTCCAATCATAATCTACAATGTCACTGTGCAATCTATTGCTATTGATATGTCAATATTGCTATATTGTCACAAATGTGGTTTGTATACAAGGCTACTGAATACACGAGGCAAACAAATGGTTATTCTAACAGAATCATGTCAGATTCTTAACACCAGAACAGATACAGTACATCAAGTATCAACTCAATCAAGACTCTGCCTAGTTAAGGCTTAGTTAATTGTGTGATCAGTGTAACCGCTTACCACTTACCGGTAACCACAACACAAATTTTCAAATTGTTGATCCATGAACTCACATTGCATCGGCTATTAAAATAAATTGGTGAATAGATTTGTAGTAGGGGAAAGAAGGAGCTGGCCAAGTATAGACTCCCGGGGGACACTGCTCTATGAAGTATACGGGCTTAAGTGGTTAAGTGGACATGGATAGGAAGCTAGTCGTTTATTTGTGTTTCACTCATTGTTAGCTGTTGTATATTTGCAAGTATAAGGGCTAGGCGGCCCTCACACCTACGTCGCACCGCCGATCCGACCAATATGCCCAAATACGGAGATCTCTATATCTGTCAGTCCTTGTCCCTTTTTGGCCATATATGGAGATCTGATGTCATCAGTATATCCCCCTTTTGTGCCCATATATGGAGCTGACTGATTTGTTTGCGCCTGATGCCATGATGACACGTTGAGGTTAGACAACAAAAGTATTTGGGCGTAGCTGCATTGGGAAGTCCTTATATGGTTATGGCTGGGTCATGGTGACATGAGCGTGATGACGTGGTCCGCCGGTCCTCCCTTCATTTTATTTTTGGATTTCCGCCAAGAATGACATGCATGGCCTGGGCCATGGCTCAATGGTCCAGGCACCTTGGCTGGTAATCCAGTCTGGCAGTGTGCCGTGGGTTCGACTCCCGATCCCGACGGCCTTTACTGCATGTCTTCCCCCCATCTCTCTCCCCATTTCCTGTCAGCCTACTGCCTGTCCCTCCATAAAATATATAAAATAAAGGCGAAAGCCACAAAAAAAAAAGCATGACATGCATGCCCAAAATTGGGATAACAGAGTTAAAGAGGTTAACCACCAGAATGACTGTCTAACAACAGTATACCTGCAGCAATTACCATAAAACCAAAACATCAAAAGGTTGTTTCAGTTCCTAGGATGAAGGTAGAGCACAGCTGGCAACCTCAGGTTAAATTAGCTTCATTCCACTGAAAAAACAAGGTGTGGCACGCAAATGATAATGACCGAGTTAATTGCAGGACAATTAACGCAGGCAGCATTTTGTTAATTTAGTGTGTGTGTGTGTGTGTGTGTGTGTGACTGTGTGTGTGTGTGTGTGTGTGTGTGTGTGTGTGTGTGTGTGTGTGTGTGTGTGTGTGTGTGTGTGTGTGTGTGTGTGTGTGTGTGTGTGTGTGTGTGTGTGTGTGTGTGTGTGTGTGTGTGTGTGTGTGTGAGAGAGAGAGAGAGAGAGAACGCGTTGGAGGGACACTACCACCATAAAGACAGCCACTTATGTGTATAAACTTGTTTATTGTTTTAGTTTACCCAAGTAGATTTGACAGTGAAGTATACATTTCATTAATGTAGTAGGGCTTGTATCCTTACGACTTGTATATTTTTCATGCCAAAAAAGCCACTTTGAATTGAAATGAAAGTAACTGAGACAGATGGAGAGGTAACAGAACATGGAGAGATTGGGGGGAGAGCTTGAGGGGTGCAGCTGGAACCGTTTCAAAGGGGAGCTGAGAGTTCAGTCAGACATGCAGAGCAGGACTCTCACCTCAGAGGTCAGGTCAGGTAATCCAATACCACTCAGCCAGGAAGTAGTCTCATGTTGCCAGACTGCTGGCTCTCTCAAATGCTTCCGTCATACAGTCTGGAGCAACGGAAGCTCTGATCATGAGTAAGCGATAAAACGGAAGTGGAGCCTCTTCCGCTTCGTCTTTACAGTCACGCAAATGTATCATAATATAAATAGAAATCATCTAAGCATATATAGCTTGCTGATTAGCATAAATGGAAATAGCTAAATTTCTGCTAATCTGAGGACGACCTAGAGAGAAATAAAAAAATAAAATCTAAAGATATTTTTTAAATATATTTTCGTGAACGGAAATGGCAGTTTCGGGAGGTGTAGTTCCAGACTCTATATAGGATTCAGAGTTTGTGGAATTAAGTTGTCTGGCTATACGCAAGACTAGCCAGGAAGTAAAGTCCGTCTTCCAGGTTGAGGTTATATAGAGCCACAAAAGCATGAACAAAATTACAGGCAGAAATTCACAGAATAATTAAAAAACAAAAGGAACCCAGCTTGCTATTCTCGCACGGCAGAGCATACATTAGCCTTAACTACCCCTGCTCTCTGTCTCCCACTCTCCTAGTATTACGTGATGACTTCAGACAGAATCCCCAGGATGTGGTGGTGGCGGTGGGAGAGCCTGCCAGCCTGGAGTGCCAGCCTCCACGTGGGCACCCGGAGCCCACCACCTACTGGAAGAAAGACAAGACACGCCTGGACCTTAAAGACGACAGGATCACCGTGAGTTCAGTCTGACATATACTTCATCCTATGACAGTCTTGGGCCGGAAATTACCAGTTTAAAATCACATTGGTGAGCTTGCAGACCAGATATTTTGAGAGCGAGTATAAATGAATCATTTAAACCCTCTCCAGAGTAAACTGGGCTGGGATCGGCTCTGTACTTGGTCTGCTCAAACCAAATCTGTCAAGTCCAACCAAGTTCCACTCCAAGGGACATTAAAGGAAACAACTCAACTGTTTTTCCAACTCAAGTCAACTTTTTCAACTTTTTCATGCATGTTGGCTTCACTTGTGAGGTTTCTTTTGTCAGGTTGAAAACCTTCGAAAACAAAGAAAGACAGATTACCAACATGTCCAATCAACAAATAAAATACTTTAAACAATGTTCCAAGTAATTAGTTCAACCATTCTTGTTTTTAAACAATAAATGTAGGCTAAACAATCAAATGTCTTTTAACAATTTAAATACCCAAATTAAATTATTTTACACTAATTTATTAAAGGTCAACACTTTAAATATTTCAAAGTAAGTAACAATTTGGGAATAAAGAAATAAGAAAAATAGCTGATGTTCAAGCTTGTAGATCAGCTCCTTTCAACTAGTGTTTTAAACCTTTAACATATCATTCATCATTGTCCACATTTAGAAGTCTTACATTTCTAACTTTGTATTATTCTTTTGTAAAGTATACTTTTAGACTTTCAAACAAAGGGAAAGCAATTCTGCAATGTGAATTCCTTCCCAATCCAAACTAGTATACTAAACACATTAGCTTTTACCACATTAAGCAGTATTGCAAACATAATCAGTATTGCAAATACTGATTAATATAATAATGATATATATAATAAAACAAACATCACCGACCATTGGCCTCCTTGGACTTGGAACCCATGAGTAGTAGGACTTGCTTTGTCTCTGGTACTTGATTTGTGAGAATGCTCCCTCCAGCCTTTTCAGGTGTTTCAGCTCAGGCAAACAGCCATCTTACTGGTGCACTCTGGGAGATGTAGTTGTCTGAGGTGTCATGCTCTGTCATATAGAAGATTCTTGCTCCATCTGAGTTTTGACTCAACAAAATCTGTTTGCCGAAAATAGCCGAGCTGCAAGCTCACAACGCATTGTAATGTGTTGTGAGCTTGTAGATCTGATTTTCTCTGGAAATGTACCGTATATAGGCATGTGGTTAAGCGAGTGCGTTAAGAAGAGTCTACTGTCGTAGTTGTTCATCCTCTCATGTTTTCTGGCATTAAAACACAGGTCCGTGGAGGAAAGCTGACCATCTCCAACACCAGGAGGAGTGATTCGGGGATGTATGTGTGTGTGGCCACCAACATGGTCGGCGACAGAGAGAGCGAGACAGCTCAGCTCTCTGTGTTTGGTAAGGAGTAATAATGCATGTCTGGCCCAGCCGACTGCAAAATGTGCACCGACACAACATCAGTGTTTGCTACAGTACATCGACTTATAGCACAGCATTTTATTTATTTACTTCTTTTAAAATTTAATATTTTTATTGTGGCCTGCAGCTTTCATTTTCTCTCACTGTTTTATGATTTCTTTTTTTATTATACTGTACAATGTGTCTTTTATTTAGAATGTGACTTGTCTCATTGTGAAGCACTTTATATCAATTGATTTGTTAATAAATATAGTATTGCTTATTTATATAATTGTATGCTTAGAGGCTTTTTTATATCATTGGTGAATTGTGTGTTTTTTGTGCGTGTGTTTTTGTGCGTGCGTGCGTGCGTTGCCTACATGCAGAGAAACCCGAGTTTGTGCAGCGGCCAGTGAACCAGGTGGTCCTGGTGGAGGACAGTGTAGAGTTCAGGTGTCAGGTCCATGGCGACCCACCGCCCTCACTGCGCTGGAAGAAGGACGATGTGGATGTCCCCCGTGGCAGGTGAGGGCTGTTTCTGTGTGTAGTGGTGGGGGGATGGGCAGAGGCTTTCAAGTGTATAGCTACGTGTTAATGTGCATGTCGACTTTGTTACTGTATCTTTAGTTATTTATTAAAATGTATTTGTAAAAACAAACAAAGAAAATAAAATTATATAATATAATGAACCATAAATCAAATAGCAAAAATCTACAAGTTCACAACATCACATCTGCTATCTAACAGTTTTGGGGGGGAAATGGCAAAAGATTTAAAGATAGAAAATTTTGGAAAAATATAGAGAACTTGCCCGCAGCAGGGTTAATGTGGTTTAATTATGATATTTTCAAAAATGAATATAACAAATATCTACATTTGCCAACAGGAAATGGTATCTAATTAAGTGTGTTGGTATCAAAAGCAGAGACATGGATCACCCCCCCCCCCCCCTCCCCCCGCCAATGTGACAGTGACACACAGCGGACAGTGATGCAGGACTAATGAGTCCCAGTCTGCAAACGACAGGCTTCTGACATGCTGTTGCTACTGAAAGACTTTGATCATCGTGACAAACGGTGCTTACCAGCTGAGCTGTATTTCAATTAATGCTACAGGGGAGCAAGGTGGTGACCGCAAATATATCACAATAAAAATAGAGAGGAGATAGCACAAAAACTAATCATGCAAGTGTTTTATTGCCTCTTGTATGGCTGCCAGCAGCCAGATTGCACAAGATATCAATGTGGTCACCACCGCAATGCGTCTCTGACCACCTTCCGAGAGTGTCTGGGTGATGAGACCAGTATCACTCTAAAAACGTTATAAACCCATAAATCGTTTTTGGTGGTATTTACTGTAGCACCAGACCTCCTCAATCTTAAATTGTGGTATATTGTATATCACCATTGTCAAATGGCCCTGTAGACAAATCCACGGAGGGGTGCCCTGGGAGAAACCGATCTGGAGAACCCAATCTTTTATACCATTTAAGTGGTATAAAAGTCAATCAGATATATAGTATGATATCATTTTGCATCTTTGTGACAGGCTTGAACATTCTCCCCTTCACAGGAACAGTTTTGACGTGTGTTTTGACATATAATAATTTTGGAAATATTCAAATTTTCCCCTTACACACAAGATTGGTATCGGCCGATCATGAGAAAAACAATCAGTGATCGTGATCGGTCTCCAAAAAACCTGATTGGGCACTGCTCCATGGATTTGTCTATAGAACCATTAGTGGTGTCTAAAGCTGAGGAACCAGTAGTAGAGAAGCAGTAGAAATTCTCTTAAGGCAGTGCTGCTGTAACACCTCAACCATACAGAGTCTCTGAAGAGCAGATTTATTTTTTTAGCAGTGCCTCCGCTCCATTACACAGCTATGTGTGTTCCTATGTCTACATACGTGTCCTTGTGTCCGTCCGAGCACGGAAAGGTGCAACACGGTAACTCTGTCATTTCCCGACCGTTTCGGATGCGGGAAGGCTCCCCGGAACCGGGCCGCCTCCCCTGGGCGCGTTCCTGGGGGTCTGGACTCTGGATGTTCCGGGACCCCCACACAGTAACTATGTCATTTCTTGACCGTTTCGGACGCGGGAAGGCTCCCCGAAACCGGGCCGGCCCCCTGGGTGCGTTCCTGGGGGTCTGGATGTTCCGGGGACCAGTTCAGAGCACAGTACAGTGCAGTAACTATAACAATAAATGTATAGTTGCAACGCAGGTGTGAGTATGCCTCCCCAAATCCATGCATTTACTGTATGAGCGTGCGTGCGTGCGTGCGTGCGTGCGTTCGTGCGTGCGTGCGTGCGTGCGTGCGTGCGTGCGTGCGTGCGTGCGTGCGTGCGTGCGTGCGTGCGTGCGTGCCAGATATGGTATGGTCATGGGGAGCCTCGTCGCTCACATGGTAGTTGAGTGAGATATGTCTTTCTGTCCACGTCTGTCAGTCTGTCTGCCAACACATTGCCCTCTCGCTCAGTAACCCCTTGACTCCATAGGAACATGGCCCACTTTTCAGACCTGCCTCACGTCGCTTCTCCTCCTTCCCTTCCACTTGTATTCTTTTCCCCCTCCTCCTGGGAGGCCTATATCTGGGTCAGGGATGTACCGTGACTGGCGCCTTCGCCGGGGTCCAGACGAGCCCCACCACAGCCCTGTTGATATTCTCCCAGCACTCTTATTGCGTGCCCATTTCAACTGTGACCTTTGTCTCCAAGGCCCCTTGCGTGCACCATCTTTCTCTCCCCAGTTTGTCTTCCATTCTAAATCGGCATTTGGCTGAAACAGACGGGATCACACAAACGCTTCGAGGCTTCGTCTCACGCCACAGGAACTTCCTGAGTGTGCTCCTGTACTCCCGTCTATTTCAGCCCCGCCCCCCTGCTGAACCCCTGCAGTCAACTCCGTCCACGTAGCTGACGGTGGTTCGATCAACCTCAGCTGCAGCTACACCGCCACTTTTTTTTGCCAGGGAATTCTTCAAAAGTGCAAGCAGATATGGCAGATTTTACTCTGAAAAAAGCCCCTCCCTTCCGTTCCCCCCCCAAAACCGGGAGGCATAATCTTCCATTCTTACCTCACGCTAGTCACGCTAAAGTCTCTCTAATATTCCAAAAAAGATGCATGCTGAAGTCAGAAATGAAGACGGAACATTGTCCCTATAGTCAAAACCATGGAGCCATTCTTTTGGAGCCGTAAACAAGGCGCATGCCGTTCACTTCCTTGTTTTTTTTAATATATCAATAAAAAAGGTCCAAGGCTTAATTCGTGTTAGCACTTATGATGCTAAGGATGTGTATACGGCATGTGGCTTGGACATGTATACAGGTCTTTTGGTCCTTTTAAATGATATAAAACGAGATCGCTGTAATACATTTTTTTGACAGCTCCCGTTGCTGGGCAACGCCTTGATCAGAGCCCCTGGTTTTGCGCATGCGCGCAGCCATTCACTTCCTTATTTACAGGCCGACAAATCTTGCTATTATCTCTGAATCTACAGCACTGTCCATGGTTTTGATCAGAACGCTGATATTCTGTCCTAATTTCTGACTTAACCAAGCATCTCATTTGGAATATTAACGCTTCTAAAGAGAGACCAGACTTGAAAGCGCAAGGTAGTAATGGAACATTATACCTCCCGGTTTAGGGAGGAAATGGAAGGCGGGGCTTTTCAGAGTAAATCAGCCCATCTGCTTGGCACTCTAGCGCCTTTATTTACTCTGGCAGCATCATAAGTGTTAAGTCCAGTTGACGGACCTGACGGTCAAGTGGCAAACGTAGCTGATCTGCAAGCCCATAGCGTTGAGAGTTTGTAGCTAGCCTACTGTAGATCTGCTGTTTTTGCTGTTGAACAGCATTGCACAACGGCGCATAAATCAATCATTAATGTTAAGTGCGCCGGTGGAGGTACACTGACCCATTGTGTATTTCTGAAATTTCATTTCCTCGTTCATCAGATTCCGTTTATCAGGTTTAGCCATATGTCTGTCTGTCTGTCTGTCTGTCTGTCTGTCTGTCTGTCTGTCTGTCTGTCTGTCTGTCTGTCTGTCTGTCTGTCTGTCTGTCTGTCTGTCTGTCTGTCTCTCTGTCTCTCTGTCTGTTGCTGTTTTGCTGCTTCACTTTGTTTCATTATCTTTTTGCTTTTTCTTCCACTTTCTCCCACACACACACACACACACACACACACACACACACACACTGTACAGTACACACAAGTGCACACGCACGCACGCGCACACACACGCACGCATGCATGCATGCACGCACACATGCACACTTGTGTGTGCGCGCACACACACACACACACACACACACACACACACACACACCAAACGGCCATCACCGCAGTGGGTGGTTCATCTTTATAAATATTGAAACAGTGTAACAGTCAGGGTTCCAGCTGAAAGCACCTTTCATTTATTTCTTTTTTTGCCATGCCTTCGTCTCAGAATAATTGGCCCTTCTTCCTTTCTTTCTTTTTCTACAGCTGTAAGAAAGACTGTGCAGCAGGGAGCCTTAATAAGCCTGTCATATTGATACAAAATTATGACTTTTACTCTATTATGACTATGTCCAGAACCCTTTTTTGGATACTTCTGAAGACATCCGTCAAAACATCCTGTCATGATTTGAAATGTGTTTGTCTCGCGTCTTGTGTTCATATAGGCTACACATCCTGTTTTCTATTTCCGAGTTTGAAGGTGGCTTTTGACTGGAAATTACCTGACAGCAGGGATGTTGATTTGACTGCATTGTCTGTCTCCGCTGCCAGGTACGACATCAAATACGAGAAAGACGATTTCCTGCTCAGGATAAAGAAGGCGTTGGCCAGTGACCAGGGCACATTCACCTGCCTGGCTGAGAACCGTGTGGGCAAAGCAGAGGCTTCAGCCTATCTCACTATCAGAGGTCAGTAACAAGCATTGGGAGCTCAGAGACCAGAGCTGCATGGTCACAAAGCTAACCACCCATTCCTCAGGTTTCTGTTTTAACTACCAAAGCAGGACCTAGAGCAGGGGTTCTCAACCCGTGGGTCGCGACCCCTCGGGGGGTCGCCAAATTATTTTAGGTGGTCCCCAAATTATTTTCAAAATAAATAAATAAAAATGAATTTTTTTTTTCACGATTTTTTAAAAATAGCAGACCTACAAGCTCGTAGCGCGCCACTCGGTGGCGCGCTATGAGCTTGTAGAATGTAGCCATAACCTAACCAGGTCACATGCAAGTTTATGGCCTATGTGGGAGGGGGATTCTTAAACCGTTCCTCTCAAATTACCACTCAATTTGAAACAGTCATAACCCTTGAAGTGCTCTGTAGTACACTCACTTATGTTGATTACGTCTTGTGTGTTAGTGCCTAATGATAGTGATATATTTCATATGGTTTGTGTGACAAATTTGTCATTTGTGGCAAATATGTCTTAGCCCAAATATTTTCCTACTCTGAATGTTCAGGCGTCAAAGAGTTGCTTTGTGTTTCCTAAGGTCAATTGGCTGTGACACTTTATCCAAACATGATCAAAGGTGTGAATGTGTTGATTGTGATTGTTGTGAAGCATCACAGTTCATGGATCACTGCTCACCTTACCGCCCTCCTCCTCCAATTGCTGTTGCCAAGGCAATGCATACTTTAAGGAGCACTTCACCCATTTTCAACCTTATATTCCTATAATTGGCCTCATTATAATATGGCACACTTTCACGTCTATTCTCTCTGTGTGTCATTGGTAGGCCATCATCGATGGGGATTATATGCTAATAGTGATGTTTTTTTGCATTCATAAAAATCACACCCGTGTGAAGTGAGGGGCGCTCTTATCATCATACATCATCACGCCGGCCAATCACAATTTGCGTCCTCTCTTTTCCGTCTTCACTTTTCTGTCCTCACTTTTTTATCCTCAATACGTACTTTATTCAGCCAATCAAATCATCGCTATGGGGTATCACAAACACACAAAGCTGGGCATAGAGGGGCTAGCGTCTCTCAAAAATGAACTGTCCACACCCCTACTCTGAGACACGAGTGAATAGTCATCTTATAATGAGCATTAGTGATGATGACCAATTATATAAAGATGGGTCAAAAATGGGTGAAGTGGTCCTTCAAGCCCAATGCTGTCGCCTCTCTCCTGCCCCACTAACAACCCAACACCGCCTCATTCATTTCTGATTTCCATGTCTTTGCTTTTTCTGTCCCTCTATTCTACTCTCCTCCTGTGTTGTGTCTATCTCACCCAAACCATTGTTCTGTCATCAGCTCGGCCTGTTGGTAAGTAAGAGCTGATCCCATGGTGCATGCCTTGCTCACAGATTGTTACTGATGGCACATGCGTGCGCGCACACACACACATGCACGCGCACGCACCCACACACAAATTAAGAATGAATGAACATTACACACACATGTTCATCCCACTAATATTGACGTTGTACATCAAACATCCTCCCTTCCCACCTTGGTAGCTTTGCGTTGCAGCAGTGGTTGAAGCATTCCTGTTCGTTCAACATGATCCAGACATATTTGATCCAGACATAGTCGATAATGTGCAAAGACCCCAATAGATGCTGAGTGTTTCAGAGCCCTGCTAATTAGTTGATCTCATTCATTCAGCTGGATGAATGTCTTGCGAATGAATAGATCGCACAGTAAATTAATAGACTTGACGTGATGCATGACGCCTTTAGTTTGTAGCTCAGAGTTTATTAGTTATAGCTTTCCTTGTGAAATGCCACGATAAAGTGTTGTATGTAGATGGGCTGTTGTTGTATTATGTAATGCCTGATTTATTCTTAGTTGTGCTGAAAATAGTGGATCCACAAGCTCTTTTGAGATTGTTATGTAAGCTATTTTCATTGTGCGACATCAATGTGCAACTAATCATCATTTATAATCATAATCATTTTACTTTTGACCTCAGAGGCACCCCAGTTTGTGGTGCGACCACGTGACCAGATCGTGGCCCAGGGCCGTACAGCCTCCTTTCCATGTGAGACCAAGGGCAAACCCCAACCTACTGTCTTCTGGCAAAGAGAAGGCAGTCAGGTAAGAACATTTGTTGTGTGTGTGTGTGTGTGCGTGCGTGCGCGGATAGATACCGAGAACCTGTGCCAATTGCCAATTTGGTGCCTATTCCTGATTGGTCAGAACCAAAAATCCAATAAGCTCCTGGACAAACAATGCTGCTGTCTGTATTTGACAATCAAATCATTCTAACATCAGATGTTAGAATGCTGGCCACTCGGGTGTGTTAATCTAAAGAACACTGTACAATTTAGGCTTTTAGCAGACGCTCTTAATCCAGAGCGATTTACAGTAAGCAAGAACAAAACATGCTAATACATCAAATACATACAATTAGTCATCAAGAATCATACATAAGCTAAGAACCTAACAGTGGAATATCTATATGATGAAACTATGCATATAGAGTGCTACAGTATGTCTACAAAACTGCTATCTAAATTACATAAGTTGAGCCTTTGCATATGCCTGTAAGGTTGTCGAGGCTAGGGCAAGTGTTACGGCATGTGCTACGAGCTAAGATGGAGTCTGAAGAGGTGGGTTTTCAGACTACGGCGGAAGATTGGGAGTGTGTCTGCCCTTTCTCGACCCCACCTCTCCCTGTGTTTTATGATCCAAGATGGCCGCAGCACCAGGAGTGGGTGGGGTCGACATATGACCTTACTGGGCTGCATTCAAGACACTTGCCTTGTGTCTGACACCTGACTTGTGTCTGAACACAGCTTTGATGTATGTGTTCTGCCCCCCTCCCCCATCAAACAAAATGTTTGGTCAAACCATATGGGGTTCCATTGGAAATGCATTGGAGTGGCCATTAAACACAGACACAAGACAAATGCAAGACAGGTGTCTTGAATTTGTGAACGCAGCCCAGTAAGGCCACCCCCTCCTGGTGCTGCGGCCATCTTGGATCCTAAAACACAGGGAGAGGTGGGGCCGAGAAAGGCCCTTATTTCTGATTGTAATGGGAAGTGCATTCCATAGTTTCGGAGCCAGAAGGGAGAAGAGTTTGGGACGTGTGGAGCGTTTTTACTGTACTTGGTTCACGAGTCAAGAACCACACCACTGAGGACGGTTAAGGATGTTTATTATAAATGAATGATTGAAGGAGCAGGGGAGGGGACATAGATTCCGGGAGGGTCGCTGACCCAGGAGTCTTTGGGGAGGAGGTTGTTTGCATTGTCGGCGCGGCAGTCGTGGACAGGTACATTTCAAGATCATTTTAGCAAGTTTCTATTGAATTTCTTTTGTCCATGAAAACCTCTGCAACCGCATTCGATTCACTTGCTCTGTCCCTCCTGACACTGTTCATTCACATTTCACATCTACCTATATCTACAGCTACAGACAAGTACATTGTCTATCCCATAACCTGGAGAGACAGGCTGTCTCTGTGTGTCAGTTGATTGATGGTCTATATCCCATAAGCCGGAGGGACTGGCATGGTGAAATTCATAGACATATATACATAGACGCCCCTTCCGGCTCTGAGGCGTGTGTCAAAATTGAAGGCACTATTTTCCCGACATTCCTTGCGAAGAATAGCGGAAGCAAAACGGAAGCTTGTCAAGCTTCCGCGTGCGTAACATAAGTCCCGGAAAAGACGCGCTGTGATTGGCCAGTAGTCACTTGAGTGACAGCGAGAGACATGGAGGATTCACATGAGTGACGTCACTCGGGCAGCGACGCAGTCGCCTTCAGCAAATGCCTTCAGCACTTCTAAATAAGAAAGCTGCGGAGAACTGTTGCTTTGTGTTCACTCTTTTAATGTTTTCTGTTAGTAATCTAATCCCCCCTGGCTCTGATGTTGTATTGTTAATAACTTTGTTGTTTGTGTTTGTTTGTCTTGTTTTGTAATGTATATTGTCATGACTGTTATAAAGATTTGTTAAAAAAAAAAAAAGCCTTCAGCACTGCACTTCCGCCTTCATTGGGATACACGTCGCTCCAATGAACTGCAGCGGCAAATGAGGCGTCTATGTATATATGTCTATGGTGAAATTGGCTAGTTAATAGTTTAGATCCCATAAGCCAGAGGGACAATCGCATTGTAATTGGCTAGCACAACTGCTGGGGTGTACAGTATCGTGGTGCAGACCTGTTGAAAGAGAGAGTGATCTTTGATCTCGCTGGGACACAATCACATGGTTCATGCATCCAGTGTGCTTCATAAACACATATGAACGGGGTTCAACAATGGATTTGTTTTTTGCCCTATGGCAGGCATTACTTAGACATTCTTCTTGTTCAGCACACCACAACAAATTCATAATCAACTGTAAGTTCGTTTTGGAAATATATCATTTTGAATCACAATTGGAAGTCTGTGGGAGTGTTGCAACTACACTGACTGTAGCGGCAATGTCTCTTGATTGGTGCGACTCACTTTAACCAAGGAAATGGAGTCAGCTTGGGAGTTTCTGCGACCAAGATCCCATAGCTCAGAAAGGATGGCCATACATCGTCATCGAAAATCACTACAAGATTTTACAAGACTATTATTTACAATGCAACACTATGTAAGCTAAAGGCTAAACTTGCTATAGGTCAGAAGTGTTGGCTGTGTGCGTGCGTGCCTCTTCAGACATAACTACAGCGCGAACTAAACTAACCCTCTGTTCATTGATTTAATTGAGTTATGAAAGATGGCCAGTGAGCGGACTAAACGGATTGAGCCAAAGGGGCGGCAGAACACGGTTCTGTGCCACAGACTGATAATGAAGCGCTCATCAATCATAAATCTGCACGACTCTGACCAACCAATTCACTTCAGCAGAAACAACATTCATTTGCTGCATTAGAGTCATTAGACAGAATGGGAGCAGACTAATGGCCTTTTCAGCCCATCCGTTTGTCTGCTTGAAGCACTCTGTGGTCTAGGTCAGTGGTTCGCAACCTTTCTGGAGCTCTGGACCACTAGCATATTTCGAATTATCCTCAAGGTCCACCCTACCCCCCTTCCCCCCAACAATATACTGTATATATAGGCCTGTTTAGTCTATAAGAATGCATAAACACAATCACTTGTATTCTTATACTTCTAAATCCTCCAGTTTTCTGAAATAAATATTTTCACGACTTTTCAAAAAATAGCAGACCTACAAGCTCGTAGCGCGCCACTTGGTGGCGCGCTATGAGCTTGTAGATCTGCTATTTTTCAATAGCTAAATTATAACATAATGTATGTAACCACCAAAATGGGTTAATATGATCTTCTATTGTGGACCAAAAATAGAAGCTCTACAGTACAAGCTCAGAATTAGTTGCTCAGGATGTTGAGAGCTTGTACATCTGTTATATTCAGTGCATGACTCTGAGCGCAACAACGTATGTCAAGCCTTTACATTAAGTCTTCAAACTTTTTCTCCACACACTACACCTATTAGTTCAAAGATTGTATTCAGTTGCATGGATATGTGAAATGTTATTTAAACAAATTATTTTCCCATGAACCTCCTGTAATTATGTGTGGAGTCGACATGGGGTGATTCAGGTAATTCTGAATTCTCCACACTGTAATTATGTTCATAACAGTTCATAACATTTAAAAAAAACTTAGTAAGTATAGCACACTTATTCAGTACACTTATTACTGTCTGTGTGGGTTAAAATTGGTACATTTATAGCCTTGTCCAATGTAACAGTATCTGGAGCAAAGCTCTTTCGAATATTTGCAACCCATCATTTGTGCACACACATACATATGCATAGTAAAATATCTCCAATTAATATTGGAACTGTACATAGGAGTATGTTTGACAACTTTAGATTTGTGTTTTTGCTAAACCTCACTTGGTTCAAATGTCATCACATCCCATGAATAAACATAATGTCATATGCCCAGATTGTGTGTGACTGTGCTGTATCTATAGTATCTGGCCCAACATATTTGCAAGTACCATAATCAATCTTTAGTATCCATTCTGTGTAGCCAAATGGTAACTCATGAAGCTCAGTTGGTGTGTTTAACAGACCAGAGAAAGAAATTGTAGTAGAATGGAAAAAGAGAAGCGCAAACAAGTAGAATAAAAGACAGGTGATGCTTTCCTTGTAGGGATTTTTCAGAGATGCTGTGAAAGTACTTAATTTCCTTTGGTCAAAGTAGGTTTTCTCCATTGATTTTGTTTTACCCATGCAGTGGGTGTTTGGCCTTAGAAGAGTGCAGCTGATGGATGGGCGGAACTGTCACACAAAATTATGTATTTATTTTCCTGAATTCATGCAGTCTACCTCGATTCATCTGCAGTCAATGGTTAGAGAGGTTGTGCATGCAAGTACATTATCATCATATGGATGATGATCATGATGATGATAATGATGAGAAGAAGAAAGGAGCTTTTCATTCTTTTTTTTCTCTTTAGGCTTCAAGTTTTTCAAGCTGCGTGACTGGATTGTGGTGTACTGTACAGTACACAGTAAAGTTACAAATGGAGAAATTACGCTCAGAGTTAAATGTGTACGGAGGACTTTACAGTGTATACACTCACTCAGAGTTAAATGTGTACGGAGGACTTTACAGTGTATACACTCACTCAGAGTTAAATGTGTACGGAGGACTTGACAGTGTATACACTCACTCAGAGTTAAATGTGTACTGAGGACTTTACAGTGTATACACTCACTCAGAGTTAAATGTGTACGGAGGACTTTACAGTGTATACACTCCATTTGATCTCATCTGACCTTCACTTTAAGCAGACATTTGGAAGGGCATGTGCTCAACTTAATAACAGCAAAAAATGTTTTACAGACTAAATATGATCAGAATTTAAGGAGAAAATACAGAGCAACTGCAGTTCAGTTCTGCAGGAGAGGAATGAATGAGAGAAACTTTGTTGGCATGAAAAATGCCACTTTCTCCTATGAAGGCAATCAGGCAGATGCTCAGGCAGGTGCTCAGCCACCCGGTTGGCTCATATTATATGCACGACACGTGCCTGACTTCAAACAGTTCAACAGTTTGACTCCTCACGGTGTACAGTACATCTAAATCAGTGGTTCTCAAACTGGGTTCCAGGGACCCTCTGAGTTCTTTGAGGGGGTTCCAAATGGACCCTTTGCAGGTCTGTAACTCTGTTTGAAACAAATGGACCCCTAAGGGTCTATTTTGTGTTATTCTTTACATGATGAAAGTTTGAGAAACACTGATCTAAACTAGAAAGGTCGCAATTTTAAAAAATTGCAAAGTGTGGTTGCCTCAGTCGCTTACATATGCCCCTCCCACTGACATTGCCAGCCAATTACAATGTCGCGTCAACCTTGTGATCATGCGTAAGTAATTCGGAGGGGATTTTCCCCCCATAATCATGTTTTTGCACCATACGGTTACATTTTTGGCATTTGCGGCGCCCCCTATGGATGAAAATGGAATTGCTTTTGGAACTTGGTTGATTGAACCACCCGCAACATGTGATTACAATTTGGGATGGATCGGACATTCTGTTCGTGATTTATGGCATTTTATGTAAAATAGGCCCCTCCTACTATCTTCGGACGACGATTACGGCCGAACGATACGCACTACCAAAATTCTGCAGTTGGTGTTTTAATCGGATAGGTCCGGAGATCATGTGTGCCGATTTTTGTGAGATTTGGACAAAATCTGTAGGAGGAGGAGCCAAAAGTGTGTTTTGGAGAAAATTCAAATTTGCAGGATTTTTTTCCCTGACGAAAATGCAAAAAAATGCAAAAAAACGCAAAGTGGGATGTTATAGCGCCACCATGAGGCCGACTGATGTAATAATTAATTCAATTAATTTTAATAATTATTATGAACCTCCCCTTAGAGTGTTGTAACTGTAGCACTTACGATCTCCAAGAAAAAAATACTTGAATGGGAGTCGTTGCATTTTCCTATTATAAATCAATGTTAAATACATAATTAACTAATAACTTAATATCAATTAAACTATACAACATATCTCTTAACAAAATACAAGCACACCATTCCCGATGAAGCCGGTCAATTTGACATATGGCTTGAGTGTGTGCCGCAAAAACTGTGGGAGGAGTAGTGTGTCAAAGTTTTTTTGTTCAGGTACAGTAAAACACTAGAAAGGTCGCAATTTTAAAAAATTGCAAAGTGTGGTTGCCGCAGTGGCTTACATATGCCCCTCCCACTAATATTGCCAGCCAATTACAATGTCGCGTCACCCCTGCGATCATGCGTAAGTAATTCGGAGGGGAATTATCCCCAAAAATCATGTTTTTGCGACAAACGGTTACATTTCTCGCATTTGCGGCGCCCCCTATGGATGAAAATGGAATTGGAACTTGGTTGATTGAACCACCCGAGACATGTGATTCAAATTTGGGATGGATTGGACATTCCGTTCGTGATTTATGGCATTTTTTGTGATATAGGCCCCTCCTACTAACTTCGGACGACGATTACGGCTGAACGATACGCACTACCAAAATTCTGCCGATGGTGTTTTAACCGGAAAGGTCCAGAGATCATGTGTACCAATTTTTGTGAGATTTGGACAAAATCTGTAGGAGGAGGAGCAAAAAGTGTGTTTTGGAGAAAATTCAAAATGGCGGAAAATCTATCATGACGCAAATGGGCGTGGCCTATATGAGGAGATGCGTCATGACTCAAGGAAATCAGGGAAAAAAATATTTTGATTTTACAACCTACGGTTCAAGAGTTATAAGCCAAAATGTAAAGTGGGCTGTTATAGCGCCACCATGAGGCCGACCGATAACATTATAAGTTGATTAATTTTAGTAATTATTATGAACCTACCCTCCAAGTTTTGTAACTATAGTGCTTACAGTCTCTG
This sequence comes from Electrona antarctica, assembly GCF_951216825.1. Lineage (NCBI taxonomy): Eukaryota > Metazoa > Chordata > Actinopteri > Myctophiformes > Myctophidae > Electrona > Electrona antarctica. Next base: position 43,416,633 of record NC_136789.1, on the reverse strand, counting down.
AGGAAAAAATACTTGAATGTGACAAAATGCGAAAAATCGCATTTTCCCATTCATGTCATTGGGGAAACTCTATTCACTAATAAATTCATATCAATTAAACTATAGAACATTTCTCTTAAAAAAATACAAGCACATCCTTCCCGATGAAGCCGGTCAATTTGAGATATGGCTCAAGTGCGTACAGTCAAAACTGTGGGAGGAGTAGCACATCAAATAAAAGACTAATCCAGTAAAAAGAAACTAGAAAGGTCGCAATTTAAAAAAATTGCAAAGTGTGGTTGCCGCAGTGGCTTACATATGCCCCTCCCACTGATATTGCCAGCCAATTACAATGTCACGTCACCCCTGCGATCATGTGTAAGTAATTCGGAGGGGATTTATCCCCAAAAAATCATGTTTTTGCGACAAACGGTTACATTTATCGCATTTGCGGCGCCCCCTATGGATGAAAATAGAATTGCTTTTGGTACTTGGTTGATTGAACCACCTGCGACATGTGATTCAAATTTGGGATGGATTGGACATTCCGTTCGTGATTTATGGCATTTTTTGTGATATAGGCCCCTCCTACTAACTTCGGACGACGATTACGGCCGAACGATACGCTTTACCAAAATTCTGCCGATGGTGTTTTAACCGGAAAGGTCCAGAGATCATGTGTACCAATTTTTGTGAGATTTGGACAAAATCTGTAGGAGGAGGAGCAAAAAGTGTGTTTTGGAGAAAATTCAAAATGGCGGAAAATCTATCATGACGCAAATGGGCGTGGCCTATATGAGGAGATGCGTCATGACTCAAGGAAATCAGGGAAAAAATAATTTTGATTTTACAACCTACGGTTCAAGAGTTATAAGCCAAAATGTAAAGTGGGCTGTTATAGCGCCACCATGAGGCCGACCGATAACATTATAAGTTGATTAATTTTAGTAATTATTATGAACCTACCCTCCAAGTTTTGTAACTATAGTGCTTACAGTCTCTGAGGAAAAAATACTTGAATGTGACAAAATGCGAAAAATCGCATTTTCCCATTCATGTCAATGGGGCAATTCTATTCACTAATAAATTCATATCAATTAAACTATACAACATTTCTCTTAAAAAAATACAAGCACATCCTTCCCGATGAAGCCGGTCAATTTGACATATGGGTCAAGTGCGTACAGTTAAAACTGTGGGAGGAGTAGCGTTTAAAAAAAAAGGTTACTCCAGTGGAAAAATAAAGTGTTACAATTGCAATAGTCTGGTTGCCCTGTTAGGGCAACCACACTAATAAAGTGTTACAATTTCAATAGTCTGGTTGCCCTTTAGGGCAACCACACTAATGAGCTGGGCCCTGGGGGGTGTTGAATGGTTTGAGTTATTTTCAGATAACCACACACACCTTTGAAGTATCTCATCCCGGCTCTAAATAAATACTGTACATATACATATATATCCAAATAAAAGTTGTGGTGGGCAAGCGGTGTCTGTGGAGGTTGTGCAGATATGCCCATCACAACATCAGGTGGGACCTGGCAGCCATGATTACAAACTGCAACAGAAACCAGAATGTCCTCCATGTCAGCGCAAATAAATATTGAGCAACAGCTGGGTGGAATATGCCCAAATATGGTGTGTCTGAACAAATATGCTCATGTGCCCCCCCCCCCCCCCCCTTCCATGTGGGAGGGGAGAGCGAGAGGGAGCAAGAGAGAGAGGAGAGAGCCTATTTCTTCCCGTGCAATAACCGGAAAATGCTGGATACCGAAACCTGAACACACTGATTGACAAGACACATTGTCAAATTAATTAATTAAGCACATTTAAAAACAACCAGAGTTGACCAAAGTGCTGTACATCCTGTGAATAAAGCAGCATTAAAATATAACGGACACTAACCAACATTAAAAGGTGAGAGTTAAAATGCATACACTACATACAATGAAAACGACATACAATAACATGAAGAACAGATGATAAAAAGGGAGGGTTGCATGTCGTGGAGAACTGTTTAAAATGGTTCGAATGCCATGAAGAAAGTGTAGTGCGCTCTGTAGTGAGTATTGATTTAAAAGTGTCTAGAGAGAGGGGGCAGCACCATAACCCTGGCAATGCCAGGAAAGCTCATGCATAATCAGTCTACAGTACAGTATCGTGGGAGATGCTGACCTCCAGGAGCAAAATGAGCTACCAAACCATGGAGTTATTTTTGTGTTCTGTGTCTGTATAGGATCTTCTGTTCCCAAACCAGCCAACACAAGAAGACAGCCGTGTGTCTGTATCTGAGAACGGAGAGCTGACCATCATGTCCGTGCAGCGCGCCGACGCAGGCTACTACACCTGCCAAGCCCTCACCGTTGCCGGTAGCATCCTGGCCAAGGCCCAGCTCGAGGTAGCAGATGGTGAGGTCATTTCCCCATGTTGAATGCATACAAATACAACCCATGCAGTAACCAGTGGTGGAAAAAAGTACTGAAATGTTTTATTTACTGTAAGTAAAAGTAACAATACTGCAATGTAGCAATACTCCGTTACAAGTAAAAGTTCGGAATTCAACAAAAGTACTCAATATGCAGAATGTCCCATGTCAAGGTTTCAAATATATAATAAAAACTTTATTTAAACAATGGTACAAGTACAAGCTCACAATGCGTCGCATCACGACACATTGTGAGCTTGTAGATCGGCTATTTTCAAATGACCGAAATGTATAAGGCTTGAAGTGGTTAATGTATGTTTTGTAATAATAATCCAAATCTACAAAGTAACTAGTAGCTAAAGTTTTCAAATAAATGTAGTGGAGTAAAAGTACAATATTTGAACCTGAAATGATGGAGTAGAAGTTAAAGTATTGGAAATACTCAAGTAAAGTACAAATACCTCAAAATTGTACAGTACTTAAGTAAATGTACCATTGCCAGTAACATACAGTACTGTAGTATAACAAAGTTTGAGTCACGCACTGATCAGTGTCTTTATTTGAAAACCTCCCAGGCTAAATGATCACCTCACCACATACAGTATAACCCACATAAACATTTAATTATATTAGGACTGACCAGTGCACTAAGTAATGAATATAGAAATAAAATAATCACAGTTGCAGTTAAGTTAATCATCATTTATCATCATCAACCTTAATTTCACCTCGATAAACCATGGAGAAATGACCCTCATTTACAATGGCATTGAGTTACTAAAACATTAGTTTGTAATGAATCTCATGCGTGGGATGTACTTGCATATATATTTTTTTAAACAAAATAAAGCAATATTGTAAATTAACAAAGATAGAATATAGAAACAGAGTATGGTAAACAAAATCATTAGCACTAGCACAGAGTAAAAACGGTTACAATACAGTTCTATAAGCTCTGAGATCAGGCATTTGAACCGATGTAGCACCAATTTCAGTTGCAACAGGTGTAACATGGAGCATGTGAAATGTTTTAGGTTTACATGAAGAATAATTTACTGATACACACATTACACACGGAAACTGGCCTGGCCTTCAATGCTACAGAGAAGATATACAAAGAGCAGGACACTCTGAAGTCATCCAATATAGAGGGATCTCTATCATCGGTCGATCAACGACCGAGCAGATTCGGTCAGGTCCCGACTGATAGAGCCTGTCGATAGCCGCAGGCTGGGGGGGAGGGGGTTTAAAGCAGTGGTTTCCAAACGTCTTACCCCATGACCCAAAAGAGAAATTGGATGTCTCCCCGGCACCCAAACTAGTGAAAATAGAAGATCTACAAGCTTACAACGAGTCGCTTCATGACACATAAACTTAGATACGTTGAACGATCTTATATCACTGTTTTAAGATTTTTTTTGAAAATGCAAACTACATTCCATTACTTGCAGAAGGAGGAGAGGACACTGGAGCAGCACAGACATTTATAGCCTTTTATTAGGTGCCAGTATACAGAACGACGTTTGGACCTATATGCGGTCTTCATCAGAGTCATGATGACTCTGATGCTGCTCCGTGCTGCTCCAGTGTCCTCTCCTCCTTGTGCAACGTATGTCCTTGTTCCTGTGATGCACCGGACCAGCCGTTCCAGGCTCGTTGGTAGACTCCCTTTGTTACATTGCATTACTGTTAGTGTTTTCTTGCTTAATATAACACATGTTGTTGTCCTCTTGGTATTCAACAGGGTTTCGTAGATACACATGCATGCATCCTTTGTTTGGCCTCAAATGCATCACAGGTTGTTGTTGGTTTGGCTGCCCTGCAGTATACATCTGCACCTGGCAGAGATCTGTGGCTGAGTGCCTTGAAAGCCAAGCAGTCAAATGTCCTCATCCATTTCATTATTCACCTTACTGTGAGATTGTTGAATGTTCTTAAAAACAGTCGTTCTGCCCGTGGATTCCAGGGGGTCCCCAGCTAAATTAAGGCATTAAGCCATTTACCGAGTATTGTGTAATTGGCTGAGGGGCGCAGTGAGGCACAAGAATAAAATAGAGGTAAAATAATTCACTACAAGAACTACTTCTACAAGAAGTTGTAGTTCACAGCTACCAGGAAGCTCCACTTCCATCCTGGCACAGACAGCCTGTTTACTCAGCCATCCATCCAGGCTGTGTTCAACTTCTCCCAAACAAACACATAGAGAAACAAAACTTAACTGTTAGCTCAATCTCATTGTAAGTAAGTCATTCTATAGAAATTCCTAATTTTCTTAAGATTAGGTACTACAATACATCTGCTAAGTATTAGATTATAGTGTGTTTATATTATAATCACGTTTTAATGGAATCAGATAAACTAGCTCTTTTTTTTTGGAATAGTTAATATAGCATCAAAATCAATCTAACCACATTAACCCTATGTACATATCTACGAGCTCCCAAGGCATCGCAATGCTTTTCAAAAAAACGGTTAAATTTCAAAAAAAGGTTACATGTATTTAATATACATGTATGGCTGCCGTTTGTAAATCACTATCTCAAAACTCTCTCTCTCTCTCTCTCTCTCTCTCTGCCTCTCTCTGCCTCTCTCTCTCTCTCTCTCTCTCTCTCTCTCTCTCTCTGTCTCTCTCTCTCTGTCTCTCTCTCTCTCTCTCTGCCTCTCTCTCTCTCTCTCTCTCTCTCTGCCTCTCTCTCTCTCTCTCTCTCTCTGCCTCTCTCTCTCTGTCTCTCTGAGGGAGAGTCACTTTTCCCTCCCCTCTTACTCTGCGAGGACATTGTCAAGACTATAAGCACCGAGGCGCTGCCATTTGTGAAGCCGCAGACGTCTTTCTCTCCATTTACTTCATGGTCTATTCTTGAATTAACATCTGCTCACGTTTTTTTTTTTGGTAATCATTTTCTCTGGAAAGAAGAAAATCCTTCCTTGTGCTTCCACCCAGACAAAGTAGCATGCAAATGTTGCGTGAAGAGCGAGGGAGTGTTGCTGTCGTCCTCGGCTGACATCTGCACCGGAGTGATGCAAACAGGAGCAAATCCTGTGACAGCTGCCCCTGGTCGCCCCAAATTATGCTAATTCCCCAGGCATTGCACAGTGATTACCTCAGTTTTATTCCATAGTCATATAGTACACTATAGCAGTAAAACTTGAAGGGTCTATTTGGTTACATTTGTACACAGATTTGACTGTGTATGACTATGTATGATACTATAATACTGAAATGCATTTGAATGCCTGTCCTCTCTACAGTATCATATGTTGCAGTACTTCTGGGTGTATTCTGAGTGCGGTCGCTTCTACACTGTTCTACTCTTTTGTGTGGAGGAAGGGGTTGCGATAAGAGATAAGAGCAGGGGAATGTGCTGTAAACGCTTGTGTGAGACAGGCCTGATAACAATGGAGAGCAGCAGTGAGGAAATGAGAAAGTGAAGGTATAGGAGGCTACGAGACCACTGGAAACCCGACTCACCCAGCTTGTATTTTTGTCGTCTGATGCGGTCGGCAGACACTTATCTCACAGCCGTAACAGGACAGAGGCTGTTTGTGGGATCACCCAGCATGCATTACAGCAAGTGCTCTGCCTGTTTAGCTTTCTAATTCAATGTTAAGGGTGGAGGGGGTTATGGGGAGGGATGCCAAGAACGAGATGGAGTAACCATGAGCCAGAAGAAGACGACGGAGGAGGGGCAGCAATATGTTTAAAGGTGTTGCAAAGACGGTACTGTAATTAGCGCCACGGGCAAACCATTGTTAATAATACCCACCTAGTAATTACAGCTCAGAGGTGCAATGCAGTGCAGTGAACACAGTGCTCTTCCCAGGAAATGGCTCTATGGAACTATGGTTCTCACAACAGATCCATCACTGCTCCAATTCAAACACACTTGGTCTGCAATTACTCATTATCACCAACACTTGGAGGCAGCGTTTTCTACGTTGACACCTTGGCACCCAAATTACAACGGTATCACACTATCCGAAATATATCAACACTGAAGTCCTATTTACAATGTCTTCCTGCACCATTTTTTCTTGTCTCTAGCCCTGAAGGACCGCCCCCCGCCCATCATCCGGCAGGGCCCATCCAATCAGACGCAGGCTGTGGGAGGTGTGGTGCTACTTAGATGCCAGGCCTCAGGGGACCCAGAGCCTACGGTCACTTGGCTGAAGAACGGGGCCAATCTTCTGGGGAAGGACCCTCGCATGTCCCTGCTGGAACATGGCAGCCTTCAGATCCAGAATACCAGGGTAGGTGTCGGTATGGTTCTGCACGCTCACCGGCAGTTATCACAAGGTGGTTCAGGGGTCATAACAATGAATTATGACGATGTTTGTCTCAGTTCAGTAAGTCAGTTAGTGTGCTTTGAGTATCTGATGTATCCATCTATCCTCGTCTGTCTGTCTGTGTCTGTCTGTCTGTCTGTCTGTCTGTCTGTCTGTCTGTCTGTCTGTCTGTCTGTCTGTCTGTCTGTCTGTCTGTCTGTCTGTCTGTCTGTCTGTCTGTGCCTGCCTGCCTGCCTGCCTGCCTGCCTGCCTGCCTGCCGCCTGTCTGTGTGTCTGTCTGGCGTCTTGCTAGCTTGTTACTGTAGCTTGAATTTCTTACATTTTCAGGTTGTTTTAAGGGTTTTCTGCTAAATTATTTTCTATCAGTATAAAATCTCTCCTCACACACACAGTAGTGCAGTGTGCACATGCATTCTATCTACACTGACACACGCTGTGTGTGTCAGCATATTACACACAGCAAGTTACAGCCGTCTACACTGCAGGATATGTCTGACCTTCAAACGGCTGGACCTCCAGTTCGCGTTTTCTCTGCTCCTCTGTTCTCATCGCTGTCCTTTCACTGCACCCCCCACTGAAAGCAGCTGTGGAGAAAGCGAGAGACTGAGAAAATGCGAGAAAGTGCGTGTACACGTCACGTGCAACGTGTGCCGGCCAGGCTGCAACGAGTGCATGCATATCTCCTCTAAAGCAAACTTTCCCATCTCATGTCAATTGGATGTAATTCAAATGGACAAGTGCAGTCAGGCTGCTTTTGAGCGATGAATGGAGCGTATTGATTTTTAGAAGTCGTTAAATGGCGCTGTTTAGTACAAATCTCCCAGGCAGCGGTTAGAAACTCAAGGACAGCACGGGGGGAGGGGGGGGGGGTGTATAATGGAGAAACTGTGCAACACAGAACACCCTATCACCATCGTAAAGTGCTCTCTCTCGTTCTCTGTATGTCTGTCTGTCTGTCTGTCCATCTGTTCCACTCTCTCTCTCTCTCCCTCAAACAAGAAAGAGATGGAGAGAGATGAGGCTTTTGTCAGTGTGTAGCTCTCCTTCATAGCTGGTGTTAAATACATTATCCATTTTCTGTGTCAGTATTAATGATGATGATGGCAGTGGTGGTGCTGACAGAGAGGGCGGTGCGGCGTGGGGCGGTGGGGGGGCTTTGGTTAATGGCCATTACTGAATGAAATTAATTAAGAAAATTAGCGTCATCACTTTCTGGGTCGTTCTTTTTATTGGCCATCGCTACTTTCTGGTCTCGCCCCCTCTCATCCCACTGTTTTCGAGCCAGAGAAGACATTAATGCATTTTTACTGTAGTATATTGGCAGCCACCCTCCTTCAACAACCCCGATTGACGTAGGAGGTAGTATAAGTCAGCGGGGAGCAGAGTAAAAAAAAAAAAAAGGCTATTGGATTCTGAAGAATAAAAACCACAGGGAATGAAAGTGATGCATTGTCTGTGTTTTGGATGAGCAACCCATTTCAAACTGAGAAGATGGTCGTAGTCGTATCGTCGCTGTCGGGGTGGAGACCTTATTATGTCCAAAACTGTTGCTTTTTCAGAAAGAAATAACCTGTGCTCTATAGGATCAAATTTATTTATTTAAAGTTATTTAGTCACAAGCTGTCGTTAATACGTTTCATTTGTATTGTATTTATTAAAATCCACAGACCGGAGATCAGATTCTAAAAATGTCTTCTACATCCTGACAGTTTTCTGAAAAAGCTATGTTTCTGTGTCAGTCGTTCTTCGATTTTTCAAAAATAGCAGACCTACAAGCTCGTAGCGCGCCACTCGGTGGCGCGCTATGAGCTTGTAGATCTGCTATTTTTCAATAGCTAAAGCATAACATAATGCTAACACCAAAAGGGATTCCCGCCCAAAATGGGTTAACCACTTTGACAGTTTATTTTTATTTTTGTATTGCAGATGGACAATCTCACAACACGCCTCGCATCGTGAGGTGTTGTGAGCTTGTCGATCGGCCATTTTTGTTACGTTTGTGTGACACTGTAGTATGGTGGTGTAGCACATTCACATAAATAGAGGGTATGGAAGTTATTGGGGAATGCATACGGAGTGGCAAAAAACGACTTTCTGGCCTTGACAGCCCATCCATCCAAACAGAAAAGTCCTATCTGATTGCATTAAATGACGTTAAACTCACTTTGCCACTCACATGCGCATACCCTCTATATTTGAAATATGGAGATAGAAGGTTTATACCTGACCACAACGATATAATAGACTATAAAGAGATATTTAGTGCAGAGGTTTCTAATTTGTTTTGATTGTGAGTCTATGAAATGAATGATTTGTCTGATTTGTCTGTCATCCTCATAGCTTTCCGATGCAGGGTCGTTCACCTGTGTTGCAAGTAGTTCCAGTGGTGAGACATCGTGGAGTGCGTACTTGGATGTCAGAGGTTTGTTTGTCGATTTTAAAATATTCAAAGCTTACATGAATCGAAATATACGGGCACGACCTCTCTGACTCTCGGCTGTACTTCATAGATTTTCATTCTCCTTTACATTTCTTTCACCTTTCAGAATCCACCGACCCCTCAGACTTCATGTCTCACAATGCCAGTGCCCTTCCAGGGCCGCCCGCTAAGCCAGAAGTCACGGACGTCACCAAGAGCAGTATCTCGTTGTCATGGGAACCGGGGCCAGAGGATGCCTCTCCAGTCTCTTTCTATGTCATCGAAGCCTTTGGGTAGGTCTGCGACCCACAACCTCCAGCTACCTTGAGTGACCACAAACTTTCATGGCAATAAATAACAGATGTGGGCATTTATGTGAACAAACAAGACATGCCTGCATTAGAGTTTCTAGACTAGAGCATGCTTTTTTTGAAATGCATGAGAAATGCACACATTTTGTTAAATGTTGGAAAACAAATTGTACTTTCATGTAAAAAGACATGGCTATGACCAGTGATGGTCTGACAATTTTCTCTGACTCGGATCCTATTTTTGTATGTGCCTTACGCTAAACTTATTTTTTACTATTTTGAAAAAACAACTATGAAAATAGGGACCTTTAGTTTTGCAGACATCTTGCAATCAGTAATGATCAAAGGGATGTTGTTCAAACAGCACCAGCTGTTTGAGCAGAGCAATTTTTAGCCAGATATCCTTTGCCTGTGTGAGCATAACATTGATATGTCATTGTTGGTATTCGTATAGATTAGCAAGCAATTACCCATATCAGTGGAGCTTAAAAGTTACACTGTATGACTTGAATACAATAACGTAATGTTTTCTTTCCTGGACTAAACACCTGATAAACTAGGCTAGGGCTCAAAGGTATTGTCTGAACCAACATATTGATAAGCAGCACAATTGTAGGGCATTGTGCTTCATGTAAAGCAATGTGCTTTGCATTTCAGGAAACGCACTATAAAAAGGACATTTGAATTCAGTAAAAAGGAAGCAGAACGAAGGAACACCTGTCTCCTTAATAGGAAATACCTATTCAGGACACAGTAATGTATGACTATGAAGGAGTTGCTTCTTGTCAGGAAGCATTTCAATAGAATGTGGAGTTGTATTGTGTTTGCTTTTGCTAGCGTTCCATAATGCTACATTGCCCAGACAATAGTGGTTGGTGCCACATCTTAAGGGATACCGGAGAACGCGTCAGTTTACCAAGTCGCCGCGGCGAAGATTCTTCATCAATGTCTTCATCGTTGTGCCAACATGCTGTCTTCATCAGTGTAGTATGTCCAACTCACAGATGTTATAGTTCATTTCCAAAGTGATACAATTATTTTGTGCAATTAAATGGTCAGCTACTGTAGATAATGATAAAAAGGTGAGTATGTGAATACCAATGATAAGTAGGCCTATCATTTCAGGATATGTTAACTAATGAATTACATTGTTTCTTTGGTGTTTTAGCATTCCTACTTTCTCAAGTGTTAACTACACTAAACAACTATCCTCTCTCTCTCAATTCAATGCAATTTAAATGGCGGTGAAGTAAACTTTTTAGCAAAAGGCCGATGCACACCTCAAGGCTATTGACAGGTGCGTAGGGCAATAAAGCATACTGAAAAAAGGTTATCTTTGAAAAACAAAGAAGGGTCTCGCACACTGTCAGAAAACTTGCCAAAAATGTTGCTCTTTATTTCAACGTTTCGGTCTATTCGACCTTCATCAGGACAGACAATCAATGAAGTAAAACTAAAATGCACTAAATCGCGGCGAGTTGGTAAACTGGCGAGTTCTCCGGATACCATCTTAAGAGCACTGAGTTCCCCAAAGTAAGCAAGACATTTCCCTTCGCTGTCTGATGTGTTTGTCCTGCAGCCAGTCGGTGAGTAATAGCTGGCAGACAGTAGCAGACCATGTGAGAACCACGCAGTTCACCGTCAAAGACCTGCGGCCCAACACCGTCTACCTGTTCATCATCAGGGCTGTCAACATTCACGGCCTGGGAGACCCCAGCCCCATGTCTGAGCCCGTCCGCACTCAAGGTATAAAGAAATGTATATATCTGGATTTATCTCCTCGCTGTACTGGCTTTTCAGCAATAAAGCATCACTCCCATTTCTTTACTTACTATTACTATAACCATAAGCCTGATTTATACTTGAGCTTGTAGATCTGCTATGATCGCTGTGAGACATGATTCGCAACCAAGAACAAAATATGCACGGTAAATTGAAATTATGACCGATATCCAATCTGTCATATCGGCCGATACCGATATATTACATTATTTTATTTATATTGAATTTATTGCAGATTTTTTGTTTTTTTTGTTTTGCTGGTGAAAGTAGATGGTAAGCCCCCCCTCCCCACTAACAGCTGACGCTCTTAAAGAGCCATTGGCGGTCACATTATTATTGCATCATCAATATCAGTGAAAATAATCTGGATTATTTTGAGACCGATTCGATACCGATATGGCATTTTTATTATGGCCAATATGGCCGATTTCGATATGCTACCGATTATATATGGTGCATCTCTATTTGCCTCTGTGTTTCTTCCAGACATCAGTCCCACAGCTCAGGGGGTGGACCATCGGCGTGTCCAGAAGGAGCTGGGAGACGTGCTGGTCAGCATGCACAACCCTGTGGTCCTCAGTTCCACTGCTGTGCAGGTCACATGGACCGTGAGTACCAATCACAGACTAATGTCACACTTGGATTATAATGGTCTTAATTATAAACACACAAACATACTGTAGTGTAGACTAGAGCACTGTTTCCCAAACAGTGGGTTGGGACCCATTTGTGGGTCACGGTCACGGACCAATTCTTATGGGCCACCCATTTTAAAGTTTAAAATAATGGTTAAAAGACCACTTCACCACTTTTCAACATCTCTTCATATAATTGGTCCTAACTAATGTTCATGATAAAACACCACCATTTTTTCCTACTCAGTCTGTGTCTCATAGGAGGGCTTTGGGCAGTTCGGACACCCGTCCACCAGTGACATCATCATTAGGCAGATTTGTTTTAAAATATGTTTAGATTTGTATTATCGTGAGAACGATGGCTTCAACTTTTGCATTGCAACTTTTCAGGAAAAGAAAGCCTGCCGTTTCTATTAGCTTGGATTCACCATCGATGATGTCACTGGTGGACGGGTTTCTGAACTGCCCACAGCCTTCCTATGAGACACAGACTGAGTAGGAAAAAATGGTGGTATTTTATCATGAACATTAGTTAGGACCAATTATAGGAAGAGAAGTTGAAAAGTGGTGAAGTGGTCCTTTAAAGTGGTTAAAAGCTATGAGGTGGTACAGATGCATCACCTCATACCTTTTAACCACTTTAACCATTATTTTAAACTTTAGCTGTTGAAGTATAGCAGACCTACAAGCTCATAGGGCGGCACCGAATGCCGCGCCACAAGCTTGTAGATCTGCTATTTTCTTGTTATCGTGGCGAAAATCTTTGAATTCATATTCTTTCACCGCAAACCTTTTTAACTCATATTGTTTTCTGGGGGGTTCCTGGAACAACATATTTTCAAATGGGGGTCGGTGGCCAATTACATACAATAATTTTGGGGGTCCTTGACATGAAATAGCTTGAGAACCACTGATATAGAAACATAGGTTTTTCAGAAAACTGTCATGATTTAGAAGACATTTTGTAGAATCTAGTGGCAGGTCTTAATGGGTTAAAAAAAACACGTCAACTCAATTTCATTGTAACTAAGCTATTCGCTATAAATTCATCCCGTGTGAGCACACTATTAGTCATGCAAGCTATCTGTTTCACCATGTCTTGAAATACTCTACAGTAGTGTCCTGAACCATCAGTGTCTACTTCTGTGAGGACAAAGAGACAGACATACTGTATACAGATACATAGAATAAACACCGGTTATAGATAGCTTGACCTTGTCCACACCATGACAAACTGAAGGTACAAAATGTAGCTTTAGATCCGAAAGGTTGAATATCATGAGAATTCTCCGGGATCATCTTCATACTTTGCATCAGTGTTGATTTTGACAGCACATTTTGATTTTCGTTTTAGTCATAGTCTTTTGAATAGTTTTCATTTAGTGTTTTTTTGACATTTTAGTCACCTGGAATTTTTTGTCGACGAAATATCATACGACTTTAGTTGACTAAATCTACAGTTGATTTAGTCGACTAAAATGTATTTTGGCGGGCCTTGATGCCGTCGTAGTGGCTGATACGCTTGCTGAAAATAGCCGACTCTTGTCCTGTAGTCCCTCCCTAACATTTTTGTCTAGTTTTTATTGTCAATAAAATTGTCAATATATTTTGTCATCGTAGCTCATAGTTTTAATTTAGTTTCCATTTAGTTTTCCTCAGTGAATAAAGGTAGTCGACGGAATTTTTTGTTATAGTATTAGTTGACGAAATCAACACTGCTTGGCATGCAGCTGTGTTATGGACAAAAGGGTGTTGGAACCTTTGGAATGCAGCTGAGAGTAATTGAGGGATGGCTGGACGTTCATAGTCCAGGACAGCTGGTGCTCCATCAATTTGTGATGGTTTGAGGTGACAACGAAATTAAGACTAATGTTTCTGTTCAGGATGAATGGATCACCATTAGGTGCAACATATTGTGTTGGAGGCGGTTTGCAGTCAGCTTTTATATCAAGAAAATGTTATTCCTGTCTTTTGGCAAGGTGTCCCATCTGCCTGCTTGTGCTGCCTAATGACACTCTTCCGCATAAGTGCACACACGCACGCGCACACACGTACGCACACACGTACGCACACACGTACGCACACAAACACATTATGCACTTTAAATCTCGAGATAACATTTTGCATACTAACACTTATTACTATCGTTTGAAGAATTTTGATCATCCATATTAGCAGACTTATCATTATAGGCTCTCCTCATACGAATACGCACTGAACGTTCAATCTGGGTACCCATTGGCAAAACAAAGGAAAAACAGCGCCCTCTTTTCCTTTGCATTTGCCGTTGTTGTTGACGTTAGGCACAGTCTGTCTCGAGAGAGACTACTGAACGTTTAATTAACAGACGTCCTGTGTGGCAATGTCTTGTGATTGTTGCTGTCTTTCTTACTGTCTTTCTCATTATGACAGTGAAGAATTGTGATCATGGGCATTACTGTCCTTTCACATTCTGGCATCCTCAGCAATCAACAGAAATCCAGTGAATTAATTTGGCATGGATCTATGCAAAACGCACGCTCTCTAGAATACAAATAAACCATCACATCACAAATCTTTCAATTGCGTGATTGACATTACACTAAAGTTATTATAGGCGAAACAGAGATTTGATGAAGGAAACTAAGTGAGAACATATTTTGCCAAAACGATGACAGCAAAAGTACATCGTGTATAGCACTGTGATATATGCCACAGCTGTCTTCTTAGACAAGGTGAGACTGAACACAGAGGCGTGTAATTCATTTAGAGTCATGGCCTACGCCACATAAATTCTATTTCAAGTAAGTATGGAGAGCAGAGTGGGAGGGGCAATGGTTCATAAGGCTTTTAGATACACAAATCATTTGTTAATGAAATGCAGGCAGCTAACTGAGCATATAGAGGGTGGGGGGCGGGGGAAAGACAGAGAGAGGGGGGGGGAAAGAGAGACAGCAGGAGGAGAGAAAACGGGCAAGAGAGTCGGACTGATTTATTTGGTCTGGTCTGACGGTAAACAGCTGCTTTATTTCACTAGTAAAAGCTTTTTCTTGCTACTGCCCCTGTTAACAAGCCATTACTATGAGTTATATCTCATGTGTCTCACTCTCCCTCAACAGACCAACCAATTAAATACTTTCCCCTGCCCGTAATAAGAGGAAAAAGACAGCTGTCTATTTTGACGCACTACCTCTGGGCCAAGGAGGTGCAAACTTCTCACCTAGTTTAAGCGTGGCTGAGCACACTCAGCTTTGCTACTTCAAATCGAGTGTCTGGCTCTCTTTTCATGAAGTATCTCTTGGAATGTTGTGTATACTAGTCGTCGACTCATACATTTTTCCCACACTAAGCAAAATGAACACTGATAGAAGAAGTTGACATATCAGTTGTATGGATGTACAGTATATTATGCCTTAACCACATTAAGTCATGTGTAGGTGAAGTTTTAAAAAAAAAAGGTTCCAAAAAATCAAAGTTATAAAAAATTGTGAAAATTATTAGATCTACCAGCTCACAAACATAATGTAATAAACCTTGTCTCAGGCTTGAGAAATGTAAAGAATATTTCTACTGCGACATTAATAATGGAGTCAGAACTTCAAAGATTACATAAAAGATAACCTTTATTTATTTCATAGACCATATAAATAAGCATATAGCATGAGCACAGACAGAAAACAAGATATAAGAGCGGTTTCGGATGTTATCTCTGTATGTACATCAGCCGTTTTTGCAGGCCACTGCAAGTCCCCCATAGCCCGCCGTAATATGGCACTGAGGGATACAGTACACTGTAGGCTGCACATCACGCACACACGGGGGCATGCGCTGTGGCACTTTAAGATTAGCAGGCCACCCCAGTGGTTTTCCCCCCCCCATCACTACAGCTGACTGCAGATAGATACAAAATGTCACTGCTACATACAGTATAACAGGGGTTCTCAACCCGTGGGTCGCGACCCCTCGGGGGGTCGCCAAATTATTTTAGGGGGTCCCCAAATTATTTTCCAAAAAAAAAAAAAAAAAAAAAAGATTTTGTTTTTTATTTTATTTTTCACGATTTTTCTAAAATAGCAGACCTACAAGCTCGTAGCGCGCCACTCGGTGGCGCGCTATGAGCTTGTAGATCTGCTATTTTTCAATAGCTAAATTATAACATAATGCTTAAAACACCAAAAGGGGTTCCCGCCCAAAATGGGTTAAGGTTATTGTAGCAGTCAATTTATATTGGGGGTCTGGAGGGGGCGGGGCGGGGGTCCCGAGACATTGCCAAAGCATTTCCGAGAGTCCCCGGCCAAAAACGTTGAGAACCCCTGATATACAGTATAAGACAAAGAGGCATGTACAGTTTTATTAAATGTCTTTAAAACCTAGCTACTTAACTTCCCCCGGGTTTTCGAGACCCTCCCACAGGGTCTGAGCTTTGGCGACTTTGGGACTTTGGGACTGACTCGTCAGTCACCGAGTCAGTGTCTGCCCGTACAGCGCAGTGAGTTGTCTGTCTCCGTTGATGATAGGAGACCACTCGCACCACTGAATAGTGGAATAAAGGCACTCCTAATTGTCCCCACTATTCGCCCCTCAACCTCCCCTTTCCCTAGCCCGCTATACACGGTGTGCGAACAGCACCCCCTCCCCCAGCAATGAGTGCACACTGCACACAGACAGATAGCTCAGCTGGGCTTCACCCTGTAATGTGGACTGAGCTCCGCTCTCCAGGCATGAATGTCCCTTATTGAGCACCCTCCTTTGGGTCCCTTCCCTCCAACAGTCATGTCCAGCTACGAATGATCAGTTATCAGTGTCTCAGTCAGGTGAGTTCCATCACTCCATCATCAGAGATATTTGTTATTGCCTCCAAAGGCACCCATAACACAGGTTCACTACACTATCATGATGCGGCGCGTTGTGTATCGGCTATTTTTGCTATTCATTGCATGACAAAGTATATTGGGTTTATTATTATAACTGAGACCCACCCACCCCCCGTCTGTCTCCCCATCAGGTGGAGAACCCGTCGCAGTTCATTCAGGGCTACCGTGTTCTGTATAGGCAGACCTCAGGGCTGCCCTCTCCAGGGCCGTGGCAGGTACAGGATTTGAAGGTGGCCTCGGAGAGGGATGTGACTCTCTCTGGCCTGAAGAAGGGCATTGTCTATGAAATTAAAGTACGGCCATACTTCAACGAGTTCCAAGGCGCAGACAGTGAATCCATGACGGCACGCACCATGGAGGAAGGTAACTAGCTCTCACACATTGAAGCACACATCCTATGCATATGATATATTGGATGAAATAACAGATATTATTTTTGTGTGTGTGGACTGATGCACACGTGTGGCTCAGTCCACCCCCTATTTTTCTAGCTTGTTGCCTCTGGTAATGGCTTCATACCTAGATACTGATGGAAAATGGCATTTCAAGTGCACCCACCCACACACACATGCTGTGGTGGCAAGTCCCCTGTGTGAGCATCCAGATCCCCCAGACAGTACGGTGGGGGTGTGTGACAGGCATGGCCCTCTGTAGGGTGTTGGAGGAGAGGGGACCTGTCTCCCATGACACCAACTCAGCTCTCTCCCTGCGCCTTTATGGACCCCTGCTGCCATGTTGCCTGCCAAGTCCCTGTTGCACACCACATGCACACTGAGCTGACTCTCTGATATCAATTCCTCCTCTCTCTCTCTCTCTCTCTCTCTCTCTCTCCTCTCCTCTCCTCTCCTCTCTCTCCTCTCTCTCTCTCTCTCTCTCACTCACTCACTCACTCACTCACTCACTCACTCACTCACTCACTCACTCACTCACTCACTCACTCACTCACTCACTCACTCACTCACTCACTCTCTCTCTCTCTCTCTCTCTCTCTCTCTCCTCTTCTCTCTCTCTCCTCTCTCTCCACTCACTCACTCACTCACTCACTCACTCACTCACTCACTCACTCACTCACTCACTCTCTCACACTCACACTGTAAGCTGTATTACTGTAGAAAATAAGTACAAAATGAAGTACATTTTAAACTAAAAGGAAACTAGATGATGATAAAATATAATATAATGTAATAAATCATATGACATATTTTTTCAAAGATATTCTTCTGGTCTATCATCAATGTTGATGTTGATGGCAGGCTGTGAGTTGCAACTCTAGAGCCAGGCCCATCTGGAGTATTTAAGCCACAGTGGCCAGGCTGCTCATAGGCCAAGTGGCAAGCAAGACAGTTGTGTTACAGCCAACCCGCTTGGGCAACACTGAACTGTGTTACAGCCAACCCGCTTGGGCAACACTGAACTGCTTTGTAGTCCGGTGGCCAGTATCCTTGGTTCCACAACAAAGACAATTGCAACTACACAGTTTCACAAATGACTCTCAGTGGATGTTTAACCCAGTCAACCATGATTATTACAGTATAATAATGGGAATTGTGAGAGCCCAGGATCTCCTACACAGTCACATCAGTGAAGGTTGATAATAATGTATTCATCTGTCACATAGACATCCCCCCCCCCTATTGTCTGCTATCTCTTTGGATCCCCTACCCCCTCTCCCTAACAATTACAAGGCTAGTCCTATACAGTATATGTGTAATTGGTATACAACAATTAGCCACATGGAAAGTAGCAGCAGGGGCCACGGGTATCATCTATGCCTACCATATATCACCGAGCCCTCATGAATTGTACATTAGAATTGAGTGTGTTTTCGTTTAGCTGGTATGTTTAAAATGTGATATTCTTACCCTCCAAACACTGCCATATGCCTGCATGTGATGGTGGTGATTCATTATGGAGGCGGTGTCAGTTGCTGGGCTCAGTCACCCTTTATGATGGCACATGTCTACTCAGGGTGCCATTTGCTGGCTCAGCTTCTGATTACCTGCTGGTCGGGAGAAATATGGGCTACAGCTTCTTTGTGTGATCAGGGAAATAGAGCTTCGACCCCAAGTGCTGTGTCTGCATAACTTCCAAAGCAAATAATACAGTAGCGCATGGGATTGGTATCTGACAGTCCAAATTGATCAATTCCATGTGTTCGGGATCCTGTGCGCCACGGCGTATTAAGAATTCCTTGCCATTGAATTGATGTGGAAAGTGCAAAAAGCTATCAAAAGAAGATTTATCCCTGTGACATTAAGTAGACTCAGTGCTCGCTCGTTTGAATTCTATTCATTTCGTACGCAGTGGCAGTTTATTGTATCGGTTCAGAAAAATACCTCGCTTGCTCTATGACTACAGCGGCAGAGTGTGTTTGTTTTTTCCACATTATAATGAACCATGGCAGGAGGCACTGTCGTTTCTGTTTACCCGCTTTAAACCTGGCGTTCCATTTTGGGCTTTCAAACATTTTTCTAAACATTTTTTTTAGAATATTTCAATTCAAAGAAATTGCAGATCTACAAGCTTGTTGATGCGAGTCATGTTTGACGCACCGTGAACTTGTAGATTGTCTATTTTCGCTCACAACACTGTCGTGCAATAAAGTAACATACTGTAGGGCTTAACGGAAAAGCAATAATATGGCCTCTGCTTTGTCACAATGGAATTGTATTGTTGCTGACTGTATTAGTGGTTAAAATAACAAACGTATTAACCCCTTTTGGTGTTAGCATTATGTTATGCTTAAGCTATTGAAAAATAGCAGATCTACAAGCTCATAGCGCGCCACCGAGTGGCGCGCTACGAGCTTGTAGTTCTGCTATTTTTGACTGGCATAGAAACATAGCTTTTTCAGAAAACTGTCAGGATGTAGAAGACATTTTTTAGAATCTGATCTCAGGTCAAAATGGGTTAAATTCAATAAAAACAGGGTTTTCTCATGTTTTGTTGGTTCCTGCTCCACAGCACCCAGTGCCCCTCCGCAGCAGGTCACCGTGTTGACGGTGGGGAACCACAACAGCACCTCCATCAGCGTGTCCTGGGACCCCCCGCCTTCGGACCAGCAGAACGGCATCATCCAGGAGTACAATGTAGGGAAGGAGAGATTATAAACTATGCATGCGATGCGCCGCACCCTGCTGAATAATCCCAGTGATATACTGTACTGTACTGCTACAGCACGCTGCTCTTATAATGAATTCCGTCTTGCCCGTCTGTCTGTGTCAGATCTGGTGTTTGGCCAACGAGACTCGATTCCACGTCAATAAGACTGTGGACGCAACCATCCGTTCAGTGGTTGTGGGGGGCCTGCAGATGGGGGTGCAGTACCGCGTGGAGGTGGCTGCCGGGACCAATGCAGGAGTGGGGGTGAGAAGCAAACCCCAGCTCATCATTTTAGGTAATAACACACGCACACACATGCACACACGCACGCACGCACGCACACACGCACGCACGCACGCACGCACGCACGCAAGCAACGCACACGCGCACACGCACGCACGTGCACGCACACACACACACACACACACACACACACACACACACACACACACACACACACACACACACACACACACACACAGACAGACAATATACACACAATCTACACACACGCCAAGCAGGGGGCTAGCCCCGTGACCTAATGCGGCCGGGGGAACCTTGGTCACAGATGTGGTCTGGAAAAATGATTTATCAATTTATCGCGCTTGAAGAAAGAGTATTGCTTCGTGTCACATAGACATTTATCAGGGAATCGATAGCATTTCATTTAGAACACTGTCTAGTAACACCGTGGCAAGTGCTGTTAGCCATATCGATAATCCTCCTCAGCGCCTGGGCTGCTGCCGCTAACAAAGCAGACAGCGTTATTGAGAGAGCTTATCATGCTATCACATCTTATCAAATGGCTGAGGGATGCTGAAGGAGTATATAAACCCCGAATCAATACCAGCGGCCGATGCCAGATGCGCTTCATGTGTGACTTTTGACTGATATATGGGGAAAATAGCGTTAGCGGACAGAGAAAGGAAAACAGTGGGTTGTGGCGTGAGGTTTAATGATAGAGAGAGGGGGGGGGGGGGGGGTTCCTGCTGGAGACTGTGAATCTAATTTCACAGCACAGTAGCTGCAACAGAAAATCAAACTCTGTCAGAGGTGCTCTGTCAATCTCACGTCTTGCAGCTCAAACTGATAAGTGCACTGCTGAATTGATTAACTCTGCCCCGCGGATTGTCTGCGCCATTGCTCTGTTTCTTACCTCTGTTATTGTTTATGTATTGCCTTGTCCACTGACTGGTCTCCATGCGCTGTCTGTCTGTTATGTCTGTCTCGTCATGTTCTGTCTCTTTGTCTGTCTCGTTTTTTGTATTTTTTTGCCAGGTCATTATTGTCAATACTACTCTCTGATTTGACCTAATATAAAGCTCACAGAGCATTTATTTATGAAATGTATAAACAGTTATGTGTGCTAATGGTTTAGATTCTGTATTTGGTATAATAACACCACGATTGGTTTGTACAGTGGCAATGTTCCTTTGATCAATTTAGATGTTTTTCTCGAATATTATCAAGTTTCAGCTTTACAATTTTTAAAGGTGGATTGTATTTGTTCTTCTTGAGACGGGTTACAGTGGGTCAGAGATATTCACCGGTCCAGTCCTATCTCTCTCTCTCTTTCTTGTGTGTGTGTGCGTGCATGTGTTTGTGTGCGTGCGTGCGTGCGTGCGTGCGTGCGTGCGTGCGTGCGTGCGTGCGTGCGTGCGTGCGTGCGTGTGTGTGTGTGCGTGTGCGCGCGTGTGTGTGTGTGTGTGTGTGTGTGTGTGTGCAGGTGCAGAACTGAGAGATGTAATGACAGGGACTGAGGGCAACAATAGCATCTCAGACGTGGTGAAGCAGCCAGCGTTCATTGCCGGTCTGGGTGGGGCCTGCTGGATCGTACTCATGGGTTTCAGTGCCTGGCTCTACTGGAGGAGAAAGAAGAGAAAAGGACTCAGCAACTATGCAGGTAAAAAAGAACATTCAATCCATGCCGTTCTGGTTTGCGCCTGAAAAAGCTATGTTTCTATGTCAGTGGTTCTTCGATTTTTCAAAAATAGCAGACCTACAAGCTCGTAGCGCGCCACTCGGTGGCGCGCTATGAGCTTGTAGATCTGCTATTTTTCAATAGCTAAAGCATAACATAATGCTGACACCAAAAGGGGTTCCCGCCCAAAATGGGATAAGCAAGAAAGAGGGGCGATCCGAGCATTCGAAAAAGTAAAAAATGAGGAGAGGGCAGATATACACAATCTCACCACCGCATTAGCTCTGTTGAAGTCGCCTCCGACGTGAGCCCACGCTGTTGTCACAGACGCGCCGCCGCCACACAAATGGCACGCGCATAAATGCAGAACAAAGGAAATATATTCAGCACAGATGGAAATAAGCCCTATTTACTTTAATTCAGTGTGCGCTGATGTGCATCAACTGTGAACACAGCCCCATCAAAACTGCACCTTCACACTCAAATTCATTCATTCGAGATAAGTAATTTAACATTCCCTTCCATTATCAGACTAGGGCCCGTGTTGTGTTGTTTTCAAATCATCGGCAAATGCGTCTACATTTAGGACTGCTGTATTCTTTTTTTCTCTCCGTAGGTCAAGCATTTATATCTGTGGGCTGTTGCCATTGTGTTGTACTGCAACTATCATAATGTGTGGGATTTGGATGGAGCCCAACACTGATAACCTAATTCCATGGGGACTTACATTCAGTACTGCTGTTCCTCTGATCCTCGTCCTGAGAATAAAATAATGCTTCCCCCAATATCCTGCTTCTGTTCGTGGGTTTGCTTTCCCCATACTGGGGTTTTATTTTCCACTGCTTTAAGATGAAAATAAGCATGTTGTCACTATAAAGGAGAGTGCTGCATATTTTCATGGCTGTGCTCACACTTACCAATTTACATTTTACTGCATTGACATTATCAAAGCACAAGGTTTTAACAACATCTCTTGTCTATTTTCCCTTTTTTTCTCTCCATTTGCAGTTCAATCGTTCACCTTTACCCGTGCGGGTACGTTCTGACTTCCTTCATATCTTACAAATGACACAATAGACAATAACACTGGTTTCTGTTCCATATTTCTAAAAAGGGATACCATAACCACACACACAGTAGTCACACAGGCTGGCGGAGGTAGATTTTCAGGAAACATTATTATGATTGAATCTTGTTTTTTCCCCCCCTCTTTCCTCTGTAATTCTTCTCTGGACCACAGTCACATTCCAAAGAGACCAAGGCCTGATTAGAAATGGAAGGTGAGAATTCAATCTAATACATAATAATAGAGAGTCTTTCCAATGTAGCTGTCATTTGCTTAGATGTCTTCGTGCCTTGCAGCGTAATGCACCATCTGATGGCAGGAGCACATTGAAATACAGCATGAATAGTTATAGCGCCGCTGCAGGGCACACACCTTCTATCTCCATATTTCAACTTTTAATGTTTTCCTTTTTGTAAATCGATGCCTTACTTCGTCGTACTACTGTGTCACATAAACGTACACAAAAGATCACACGACACGTCGCATCGTCCTGCTATGTTTGCTGTTCTTGAAAATGTTTGAAAGTCAAACTGGTTGAGTGTGTCCGTGGGTTTTACACATTATTTAACCAATGAAAAGTATTAACAAGAACGTGTGACAAAATAATAACTACATTGGATCCATTGGTCCACTTTTGCATTTCCTGAAAAAGTAACAGTTTTGGACTGTTCCAACAGCCGCTCTACTTATTCATTTGAGCTCATCGCTGGCATTGACGTAAGAGCCTGATCAAATCATTAATCACTCCCCTGAAATTAGAGAAAACAATTAAGGCAGGTGGATGTTTTTCTTTTTTTTGCCGTCACACGTTGGCAGCGAGGCTCCTGGCAGAGAGGGGCGGGGTAGGGGGGTGGGGGGGGGGGGGCTGATGGATTCACCGGTCGACAGCCTTGGCACATGCGGTTAGAACGTGCGCCTAGCATGTAAGAATATAACAAGATAACGTCCCTGGGGAGTCTGAGACTCCTGTTTGTGTCTGTGCACGAGGGCGGCCTGCTACCACACTACCCCAAATATTATGGAGTTTAACCGCATGAGGAGAAGACACCTTGAAGAGAACAATGGAGTGCTCGCTCTCTCTCGCTCTCTCTCCCTCGCTTTTACACCAAGCACATCAGCCCTCAGCCAAAACAAATGAAGCACAATAAAATCTAAAAATAAGATGTGTGTTGCTGGAGCCATTGTGCATAAGCATGTGTGTGTCTGCATGTGTGTGGGTGAGTGAGCTTTTACACACGTGTGTAAACACAAACGTGTCACTTTGTCATGTTGGCGGTCAGTGTACATTTAAGCAAATTATGTAAATCTATGTGTACGTGGGAACATGCCCGTGTGACACATTGCAACAGAAATTATTCGCATAATTGTTTAAACACCTTTGAGCCATCACAAGTCAGATGTGCATAATTCCCTTGGCATTCTGATGGGCTTGGCCCCACAGGAAAATGCATTTGTCTACCACCATATATTAATTAGACACATGCAAACAAGGCACACAAGGCATGGGACTCTTTTCTTTTAATCATTTTAGTAGCTAACTAATACCATGTGGTCACAAATTGGCATTATTTTCTACTGAATCCCAGCCCAGAATTTCCATACACAAGGGCAGGGCCTCTTTCCACCTTCCTTTTTCTTCTCAGAAGCCCCCCATCCCCCCCCCTCCCCCTGCACCCCCCACCCCCAAGACTATTATACTGAGAAAAATGTAATGTTGTAGCTTCCCTAAACCGCTTAATCGGCTTCTCCTTTGCTGTTGCTATGGAGACCGTACACCAAGGTAGCTGATCTGCCAGAGGGTGTCCATGATTCTCAATTTAAAATGTAAATTCCTGTAGTGTGCGGGGGCTGAGGATCAGATTTACTGTGTATTTAGGCCTGGCGTGTCTCTCCAGGGAGAGTTAGGGCTAGTAGACTCTTCAGGGTGGTGGAAGTCTGATTTATAGACTTGCCACTTCATGTCTCTGTGTGTGCTTGTTTATTGTTGCCTGTGCTCTGGGCTGCTCCAGTGGAGCATATATGCTGAATGAGGTTTCCACACCAATTTGTCGTTGATGCAGCCAGAGAAGAAAGAGTAATAGCACTGGTGTACTGGCTATACTGTATGTGTGACTCTTTTTCTGTGTCTCTACTTCCCTCTCTCTTTCTTTCCTTAACCTCCCTCTCTCTCTCTCCCCATTATCACTAAATGCATCCTCTCCCCAGTCGCCCTGGTCTGCTGAAAGCGGGTGACCCCGGGTTCCCCTGGTTGGCTGACTCCTGGCCCTCCACCAGCCTCCCAGCCAATGGGGGCTTGGGGAGTCCAAAGGGCGGCAGTAACTTTGGCCGTGGAGGTAAGGAACACGGAGAAGTATATGGAGAGTTTGACCGTTGGACAAACAAAGCCATGCCAGGGGGATGGAGAACAGTCGCAGTGTAATTGATGTGTATCCCTCTGAGGGCCGGGTGGGCGGGGGGTTTATCACATCACATCCACACAAACACGGACACACAAACACATCCCTGTGTCATAAATCTTACCGATGACGGTCAAAAGGGAAGTGTTCTTTCAAGGTAACATTCAAACAATTGATCTCACCTACTGTCTGTCGCCTACGCACCTGCTTGTAAATGAAACTGCGTGTGCTGAAGTCCTTTTTCACTAGCATTTAAACAATAAAAATCAAACATTCATGGTAACATCGTCTCAAATGTTATGCAGTTTGAATGTATGTCATTATTATTGTCTGGGATTTCACCTTGTGGGAGTATTGATTGGTGTATGAAACGGAGTGCTGTCTGTGTGTGTCTTGAAGCTTGTAAATATCTGGAAACCCATTATTTGTATTGTAAATAAGAGAGATGCGTGTGGAACAAGAGTGCAACAAGCTTCTACACTTTTCTTTCTTGTATTGATCTCATACCCCCCCCCCCCCCCCCCCCCTCTTCTTCCCTTTCTTTGTTTTCTTGAAAACAAGAGCACAATGGGAACTATGCACAAAAACAAATTTCGCCCAACTTTTTACTTGTAAAACTGTGACGTGACAACGAAGATGATTCTGATTGGAAACCCCTTTGAGCGTCCCTAACCTTCAGGCTCACTATGTGCTAGCTGCTAGAGCTAAAGGTTAGCCCTATGCAGGTGTCCCATGCATGTATCTGACCGCTACGCTGGACTCCCACAGCATGTCACATGTTAGCCGCTAATTATTTTTCGCTGGATAATCACTTTCATTTATATCAAATCCATCTGAGAGCCATTTCACTAATACATTGTGCCAGGGCAGCAGGGAATCCTAATGACCTTAAAGATCATTAGCCTTGTGTCCACTTATCACTTGCCTCTCCCTCCTTGCTCTGTCGCCCCCTCCTCCCCTATCTCCTAGATGTGCTGCCCTCTGGAGCGCTTGAAAAGACGGGCACCATGCTGTCTGATGGTGCCATCTATAGCAGCATCGACTTCATGGGCAAGGCGGGGTACGGCAGCCCGGGGCGAGGCGCCCAGCCCGCGCCCTACGCCACAACGCAGATCCTCCAGTCCAACAGCTTCCACGAGCTGGCCGTGGACAGGCCGGACCCCCGCTGGAAAGCCTCCCTGCAAGCCCAGCAGGAGATGGCCAACCTCGGCTACTCTCTGACCGACCGGCGGCCTTGCAGCGGTATGGCGCGAAATCAGAGAGGAGTGTGCAAGATGGAGCCTGTGTCCAATGTCCATATCGTTCTGCTTGTGTGTGTCAGTGTGAGAGAGCGAGAGACAGACAGAGTTTGTGTCTGGGGGGATCTGGATTTTTGTGTCTACTGCGCATACACTGTAGGTGTTCGCATGGGATTGAATGGATTGTATGGTTGGTTGTTGGCAAGCAGGCCAAAAGAAGGATACAGATTGATGTCAAACAAGGAAGATAACAGGTAGAGCTTTTCCCTTTAGTGAAATCATGAACTGACGTTGAGATCATTGTTCTTAATTACTCCTCAGTCTTCGTCACGGATTCCCCCCCTCAGCTGTGGAAGCTGGCTGCCCTAGCCCAGAAATGTCAGAGCATTACCACACATGACTTTGGATGAACTTGATTAGCTCGGGCAGAGATTAGTTTTGTTTTGTAAGTCATGTATATACAATAGGTCTGACAGAAGCAGGCACCACCGGCGCCGTTGTCTGTGTACAGTATGTAGTTAGCTGCACGCTGTGGGCTGTGTGCTCTACCAAATGCCAGCCTTATAGCTAAGAGATAAGGGAGTGCGCGGAAGAGAGGAAGTGTATGCTAGCAGGCCGTAGGAGCGAGCCTCGGGTTTCCAATGCCTCTTTAAAGAAAATGTCAACATTGGGGGGGGGGGGGGGGGGGGGGGGGATAAAAGGAGGATGGAAGAAATAATGAGAGCCAAGTAGGAGACAGAAGGTGACATGTCAGGCGATAAGATGGCTTTCAAGGCAGTGTGCGTGCGTGCGTGCGTGCGTGCGTGCGTACTAGGGCATTAAGCAACTAGTCGACTAGTAAATCCACTAGTCAACCTGGTTGGTACATAGAGTATATAAAAGGATAGAGACTGAACTGGCGCGAAGCTCCGCCCCCCCAGCTATTCATGTCAGTGGAAGTTGCTCAGTGGCGTTTTGAAGCACCCGGAAGACTGCCGGAAGTACCTCCTCCGGACCTCAAATTTGAGGTCGGGGTGACGTAGGGAGTGATGGTCCTACATGTTAAAGCCCAGCTGCACGGGGTTTCCCGGTCATGAATACACGGGTCCGCCTGTAGTCCCTCCTCCTACCACTAGGGCCCAGAGCTTCAACGTTGAATAGCCTCACTGGCCCCTTGGGTTGGTACCATAGAGTATATATTAATAGAGACGGCACCCGGAGGAAACCCTGAGGCGAAATGGATATATTGGCCGAATTTGGTATTGCAGCGCTGGGCCAAACACATGAACGCGCTGGTCCGTTGACTATCATTGCGCACGTGACGTTCATGATGACACGTGAACGCTGAACGCGTGCAATGATACTCAACGGCCAGCGCGTTCATGTGTTTGTGTGGATGGGAGGAGAAATCCGGTGCCGTCTCTATTAATATATACTCTATAGGTTGGTACTAGTTGAGAAAAAATGTGTGCGTGCGTGCGCGCATATATACTGTTTATCAATCCAAATTAATACAGTGTACTGTGCACTGGCTCATTCAAAGCTGTCAGCTCAGGGGACTGTAAGCTACTGTGAATCATTCAACATTGTGTGACTACTGACTACACTGCAAAATCCTGTTCCATTTAAATTGACCCAAAGGATTTAGCAGCGCGCACTAGGGGTGCAACAGTTAATCTAACTAATCATTTACTGTAATCTAAACATTTATATTGATAATTGACTTTAATAAAAGTAATCCATTTTGGAGGGGGAAAAAAATACTTTTTGTCTAAATAGCACATATACAACCTCACGGTGGACACGTTGTGAGCTATTTTCCACTATTGATTGATTTTATACTGTAAGTATAAAAAGGGGATTAAGTGATCAGATCAGATTCATCGATTTAGTAACAAAAATCTACGCAAACCTTCTCTTGTTGATTTGTTATTAAAAAAAAGCGCTTCTCTATTATTTGATTAGTCCAAAAGGTTATCAACAGAATAATTGCTTAGAAAATAATCGATAGTTGCAGCCCTGGTACACACGCAAACTTGACCCACTCTCTTCTTTCCCTCAGGTGGAAAGGCTGCGAAGAAAAAGAAGGTGAAGGCAAAGGCCTCTAAATCCAACGGGACATGTTGGGCTAATATGCCCCTGCCTCCCCCACCCATGCACCCCTTGCCTCCCCCACCCATGCACCCACTGCCTGGCACCGAGGTTGACCTTGACCGCTACCCCGCGGAGAGCCGCGGAGGAGGGTAAGATGCATTCACGTCTCATCACTGGCTCTCCTGGAGGCTCGCTCGCATGCACGCAGGGAACACCACACACACACACACACACACACACACACACACACACACACACACACACACACACACACACACACACACACACACATGAATCACATAGAAGCACTCCTGTGCAGAGAGGTCACTAGATGCCACTCGGATAGAAAAACACTAACAGAGAACACATGAAGCTTGTCACGTCCAACCAGGGAGTTTTGTCCATCCACTGAAGCACTGAAATTCTCCTTAATTGGTAATAACAAGCATGGCTCTATATGTTAGAGTGATTGAGTGAGTGTGTGTACTGTGTGTGCGCGTGTGCGTGCGCAGTACTACTGCGCACGCGTGCGTGCGTGCGAAAGGGGACGGGGTGGTTGGGTTTGCTGCGTGCTTAAATGATTTTCATGTATGTTTATATTAGCTCTGATTTGATGTATTGATGAGGTCATGTGCCGGACATGGACTGTGTCTCCCTCCTGCGTGTTTATGTACATGCATGGATAGTCATCTACCCATGCATGCACATCATCTCACAAACACACGCGTGTGTGCACGTGCTCGTGTGTGTGTTTGTCTTCCAGCAGAGCGACTGATGAGGAGGTTTTACTGGGAGCAGTTCTCACACTGATTAGGAAGCTCTTCTCATCTCGCTCCTCTGCACATGCTATTACTCGCTTGTGTGATTCTTGCCAGGACTAGTGACCGCTGGGGCATACATAAAGCACAGCTAAGACGGATGGAACTTAACCACTTCAATCCTATAGCATCCCCGTTCTGGGGCCAACATTCTGCAAAAAATAGCAGATCTGCAAGCTCACAACGCATCACAATGCTATGTGTTGTGCACTTGTAGATCGGCTATTTTTGGCGACGATATTTGCAGACGAAAAACAAGAGGGGGCTTGTATAGAGCCCTGGTGGAATCAAAGTATAGTGTTTAAGTGTTTAAAAGCATGCTGTACAGTTTTGTCATTTTCGGTAGGAGTAATAATCAATCATGGTTCCGTCAACTCTTTCTGTAATGCAGAAGCAGGAAATGGAAACTAACACAGATCACCGCACATTACAAACTACACATAATCTACCATCTGCCACTCCGAAATAATTCTATGTAATCAATCAATCCATTTTTTATTTGACTGTGTTTGACAACCAGGCATGCAGTACAGATATTTTACAATACACTGTAATTTCCTTCACAAAGGAGGCATGTTTTTCAGGAAACCTAAGGAGATTGTCATGTGATGCTCATGACAGACATTCTTCTGTCCACATCATCACAGATACAACAGCAACAGCTGGGCCCCTGTGCAGACGTACCTCCACCAGGGTAGTATGGACAATGAGGAAGACGAGGAGGAGGAGCCAGGTCCCACCCCGCCCCTGAGGGGAAGGGCCTCCTCTCCAACAGCCACTCCCTTCAGCCAAGTGCCGTCCTCCTCCCTCAGCTCCGCCCACCACGAGGAAATGCAGTCCATTCTGCAAGCCCACCTGGACGAGCTGACCAGAGCTTACCAGTATGAGGTGGCCAAACAATCATGGTGAGTTCGTAAAGGGAACATTTACCCGTTGGAAGAAACAGCGGTCACTCAATGTTAATAGTATTTGTAGTAGATAACAGTAGCACAATTTTAAATGTGCACCCTATGACCAGAAAAACAATGAAGTATGTGTGTTTGACTGGATTACTGAATTCCTACAATGGCCATAATTATGCTTTGGTGCACTGCCCTTCCTAGTGTGTGTGTGTGTGGGGGGGCGGGGGGGGGGGGGGGCGGGGGTCACATATACGCGCCAAGAATACGCCTAGTCCAAGCGTCCTGTTTTTTTTACACAGCTGGTGGATGGAAATGACGCTCGCGCATCATCAGACATTTAAAATACTAAAATATCTAAAAACACAAACCTCAGGACCTGTTTCTTGTGTCCTAAACATCATTAAAATA
Source organism: Electrona antarctica (assembly GCF_951216825.1). Taxonomy (NCBI): domain Eukaryota; kingdom Metazoa; phylum Chordata; class Actinopteri; order Myctophiformes; family Myctophidae; genus Electrona; species Electrona antarctica. The sequence goes on along the minus strand of NC_136789.1, from coordinate 43,386,024 downwards.
TTTGTTTTGCAAAGGGTTGAAGTGGCCCTTTAACACCTTGAGGGCCCGGACCTATTTAATCCATTAATAAAATGTGCCCATCGTTTATAGCGCCCGGACCACTTTTACCGACGGACCAGATGTTGTTGTGAATGTGTGTGTAGCAGCTAACAATAGCCACACCACTCTAGAGTCGATCGACAACAACGGGAGGTAAGAATAAATCTATCGCGACTAGCGACTGGACAGCGGAGGGCCGTCAAACACAGGATCTTTTTTCATAATTAGACGGGATGATTTAGATCGCGAGTTATGAATGTTTTAAGATTTTCGTTGTCCGCTAAACAGGCAGGGAACATTTTTGATGACGTGTCACTGAAACACCAAGGATTGCGCAACAAGCGCCTCTAGGCTGTAGAGCGATGCGATCAGTTTTCATAGCACTAATTGGACGGAGATTAATCAATCTCCGTCTCGGGCAACTGGCCGTGAACTTGAACTTGATGGTGATCTCCGTCCTGCGCCTCCAAGGTGTTAATACTGGATAGTCAATGTAGCAATCCATAACAGTGTTTTGTGTGAATAATGTTATTTTAAACAGTCTGTGATAATAGGAGTAATTTAATGCAATATTCAGTAACTATAAGGCGTGGTGGTTGGAGTTGGTCTCTCTGCTCTTCTGTATTGAGACATTTAGATCCTGTAGTCGGGTAGGACCACGTTGATAAATAGGTGGGCCTTGCATTCCCGACTTGCATGGTTCCCGACTTGCACCGTTCCTGACTAGCACTGCTAGCGTCAGCTAGCGGCCAAGTGATGTGAATGCAAGCTCAAGCCAGCTATCTGAATTGTTTTATTTTAGGCTAGCTACAGAATATGTTTGCTATTACTGCATAGGTTTGGCAGAATTTTGGATAGTGTCTTGAATACGTCAAATGTATATTTTGAACAGTGATAAGTGCATCTGTATGTTACCATTCATGTCTCACGCCAGTGTTATTGGGGTTTTTTCATACATTTATATTACCAACCTACTATTTATTATTCTATCATTCTAATTTTGGCTTTCTGCAGCATGAGAAGAAGCTGTAATTTGCTTCAGTAGCTTGGGTGGGTGCATATCTATGGTCAATGTTGGAGTGGGTCGTACTGCTGGCATTTATACGTGACAGCCCTAACCTACAGTGCGGTCCACGGTTCCTTGGGAGTGATAAAATAACATCCCTCCATTGATTACACCTTCGGAAGACTTGTCATGTCAGTGGCGACATGTGTTGTGGGGTAATGACCGGGTTTAGCCTAGCATGCCGCTCTGACAACAGAAAATAGAGCTGGTAATTAAGCGTGCGTCTCGTCTACTGCGGGATGTCAGCCATCATGGAGGACAGCTGTGGGGGAGATAACAGCCACGTTGCTGACAGCGCTGCCCATCCAGCGATTCTTCTCTTTTCACCAGCCCAATTACCACCCCATTGTGTTAGTGTAACACACACCAGCACGGGAAAGTAATCAGAGAAATAGATGCTTCAAAGAATTCATTCCATCTCTCCACCGGAGACAGACATTCACTGAACGGGCACACAAAGAGAATCTCGCAAACAACACAAAATCTGACTGATCAACGCCAGATTTGTTATGCCTGCTGTCAGTAGGCCAATGAAGTACCTCCACACATTTTATTATTTTTAATTTGTGTGTCCCGGGAATAACTCGGGCACGGACCGAATGGTCTCAAACTTTGTGTATATCCTCATATGATCATCCGGGGGTGTTCGGTGCAGAATGCGGTTTCTGTGAAACCCCAAAACAGGAATATGTGTGTTTGGGAGGGGTGTTTGGCACTGGCTTCACAGATTGACAGAGCTTTGTGTCACATTGGTGTGACAGTATGTGCAGTGGAGCAAACAAGTACGAGAGTTGTGGTCAATGGGCGAAGGAAGCCTTGGCGAACGGAAGTGATGGTGCGAAGCAAACTGCAATGTACGGGGCACTGAGTGGACATACTGTATGTGCAGGCCAAGTAAGAGGCACTTGAAGTTGACGCCACGTGAACTTTCTTGTTGTTGTTTCGAGCAATACATTGTTTTGTGTTCAGCAATGTGTTTTGTTCATTTCATCATCAGGCACATTAAGGGCAGCCCAAAGCTGTCCAGCGCCACCACCCGCATCCCTCCGATGGACTTCATGTCCAGTACACTTGGTTCTGACCTGGGGACCACGCTTCTGTCTGAGGAAGACGAGGAAGAGGAGGAGGATAAATATGCAGTTGTGTCAAAGAAGCTGTGCGGCTTTGAGTACACCCCTGGTCACAGCACGGACAGCCTGGAGGGCTCAGGTATGTCTGCCTTTTAATTATTTTACTGCTAAGTATGAACGTGTTCGTACCTGAAGCTTTACACCAAATATGAAATGGTTTAGCCGAAAAACACCTTTTAATGTTGGCCCGGTTGCTAGGCAACGCCTCCATCACCCCCAGCACCAGGATCGTTGCACACGTCCCCGTAGACCTCCAGTCAAAGTAGCATCTTCAATGCCTCATATCTCTGAAACTACGAGCGCTGTCCGTGGTTATGATGATCCATCCGTGGTTCGGATGTGATTTGTGATTTTCTATCGCCTCGCTCCCGAGATGTTAAAGTTTCTGGCAAAACGTAAACAGCGTGAGCTAATGCTAATATTAGCCGATCTTTACAATGGCGGTCTCCATGCCGGTAAAGCGGAAATGAAACCTAAATATATGGAAAAAGCCTTGGCAGGGTTTAACTACCTTCTGCCGCCACCAGGTGGCAGACAAAAAGTTAATACGTCCAAAAACCAAACCAAAGATTAGATGAGCCAAGCAGAGCAGGAATCTGTTGGATGTTGGCTCATTGAGAGCTCATTGAGAGTCAGTAAGCAGAGCCACAACCTGCTGAACACCACTGTCCTTTGTGTCCACTCTTCAAAACTCCATACACACACTTAGGGTATGGTTGACCCTGGAACGCCTACATTGTGGATCACAACCAACATGGTGGCAGATATGACAGACATTCTAATTTAGATTCTGTCTTTCCTTTGTTGAGCTTTTTTGTGAGCTTTGCTGTTTTCTAAGCCAACTGAATTATAAGATTTTGAGTCCACGATCAAAACTTTAGTTGTCAATTAACTGTAATAGAAATACTTGTGATTAATGGGCAGATATGACATCTACAGACCCTACTGTATTACTGAAATATACAAAGAAATGACTGACAATAGCCAAGGCGGTAACAAGAATCCAAATAAATACTGTACCAGGGCAAAAACAAGCTATATGTTTAATAAGTTAAAAAGAAAGATCTACAAGCTCATCTAATCAGCCAAATATTTTTTGGTTCACAATTAGTTTTTGTTTTTTAATTTGGTGTGTTCTATTTCAAGGTTATGGTTAGGTTAGGTCAAGGTTATCCAACCAAGTCTATATTTGGTGTGAGGTGTTTTCTTTCTTTGTTTTGTGGAATGCATCTTATTCTATTCTGTTATTTCAGTTCTCCAAATATCTGTGTAGTTTTCAGTTGGAGGTCCATATGTTTAGATCTGGACCTCAGTGTGTAGTTATCAGTGCTTTGGTGTTGGATTATGGTGGTAATATACTAATAGCCTCAGGGGATGGGATTCTGGGAAGTGGTGTTTATAGTGAAGAGTTTGCTATTTCAATGAGTTCTGGTGTGCTTGATTTAGATGCAGACAGAATTTCTAAGCTCTCTTTGAATGTGTATAAGAAGGTGGAACAGACCCAATGTGGCCCTACGGGCATTGTTTGGAGTGTCCCTGTGAACACTGAGGATATATTTATATATTTATTTTGTGAACTTCAATTGAATTTCTTTTTTATGCCTTTGGGTCCTAATGGATTTTTCCATATTTCTTATTCTTCTAATTGGAATGTTTGTCCCTTCACATTTAGTTTTCATTGAATAGAATGCTTTGTAAACTTTACCACATACTGGTACTGTAGGCACACATACCATTTATTGCTGATCTTATCTGCACACAAAGGTACTGTAATTGTGCTGTGCGTCACAATCTGACCTCCATGTACTGTATGAACTATTTCTCTTCCTGGGATCTGAAATCACGACTGAGGTCTTGTGTAAATTGAATCTCAACAACCATTCTAGCAGCCCTTAGCATGTTACCTTCCACTTTTAGCTCATTCCATTGAATTTGGATGTCACCAGACGTATCCGCAGGAGATCATGATTATAAAACAAATACAATACCATACCTAGAGTTCTGCTTACACAGATACCCCTGTTCAGTAATTGTCCAGATGGAGCTTTGGATTGCTGCATGCTAAATTCCAACACTGACGAAGACCTGCGCGCCGAAACACGTCTGTTTGGTTTGACTGCTGCTGCGGGATTCTATCATTATTAAACAAGACTGCTAAGACTATTACAGAGAGTGCAGATTTTATATTCCTTTCTACGTTTTATCTGAATCTGCACCCAGTATATTCCTGAACTCTTCCAGGGCCTTTCCCTTGAAGTGACTGCTGCATGTTAACATTTCAGATTAGAACTGACACGTCTGTCTGTCTGTCTGTCTGTCTGTCTGTCTGTCTGTCTGTCTGTCTGTCTGTCTGTCTGTCTGTCTGTCTGTCTGTCTGTCTGTCTGTCTGTCTGTCTGTCTGTCTGTCTGTCTGTCTGTCTGTCTGTCTGTCTGTCTGTCTGTCTGTCTGTCTGTGTCTCTCTCTCCCTCTCCCTCTCTCCCCCTCTCCCTCTCTCATATTGTAGGTAAATCGTATGCCCAGCAGGGTTGTGGTGGCAGCTCTGGTTCAGCAGACAGTGGTGTACTAGGCACACAGAGCTTGGGTCACAAGAGGGTTCCACACAGTGGCTTCAAACCACTGACAGACACTGTTGGAACTCTGCCTAGGCGGAGAGACACAAATAAAGAGGGTAAGATCAGGTTGTACTGAGCATGGTACTACACATAGAGTTGATAATCCTCACAGTCTCACTTTTAGACCATATCCGTGGTCATCATATGGGCATACCTAACAATGGATGCCAAAAAAATGGGAAATTCTCATTTGTGTGTGTTGTTATATCAAAAGTCCATAAAAATTTAATTACTTCCTTAAAACGAAAACGTGCTGCGTGTCTGTCCAAACACAGGTGCTACTGATTACAGAAATACTCTACTACATCCAGACAGTGTATTAGTCGTTTTAAACTTAATCATCACGCTAAAATATGTATATAGGTTGTGTACAGGTTAGAAAAAAATCTCACTTAGTAAACAAACCACTCTGCATATATGCGTACATGTGGTCGTGCATGAGACAGACCTATGTCACTGTCGTCCCATAGCCTGGAGGGATGCGACACTCTGATTGGTTCAGAAACTAAGATCCTGCCGTCTGAGGCTGAAACTTAAAAATAAAATGCCCAAAAAGCCATTTCACTACACCTTTAAAGGTGTAGTGAAACGGAAATGGTGGACATTTTATTGTGAAGTTTCAAGTTGAAACACCGCTATGACGTTTCTGAACCAATCAGAGCGTCGCATCCCTTCAGGGGATGGGACGGTAGCTAGGGGCCATAGCTATGCTACGCAGGACAGCGTGTGGATGTTTGTTTACAAATCAGATAGTCGTCCAGCTTTACCAGTTTACTCTTATGTGGCTTATTTCTACCCTATAATGTTTTCAGATACATTTTTTAGCGTGATGATTAAGTTGAAACCGAGTAATACACTCCCTGGATGTTATCTTGAATGGGAATAAAAACGGAAGATGTCTGTAATCAGTAGCAGCTGTGCAGCCTGTGCTGGACGGATGCGGAGATATGGAGAATTAAATGGGTGAGCTTCATTTTTATTGGCTTTTATCGATGTTGGCCTCGACACGTCATCACGCAGCACGTTTTTGTTTTCAGGAAGTAATAAAAAATGTATTTTTATGGACGTTTGATATAAAAACACACACAATTTTGAATTTTCCCGTTTTTTTGGCATCCATTGTTAGGCATGCCCATATGATGACCACGGATATGGTCTAAAAGTGTGAAAAACGTATTTTTCATTTCACTACACCTTTAAAACAGTAAGTAGGTGCAAGTAGCGGCATTGTACCAGAGTGGCATCTTATAGAGTGGTTCTAGGATGATGTGCAGTTTTTTTTGTCAGTGGTCATAAGTTACAGTAGCACCTTTCTACTGTAGTTCTCTCAACAAAAGTAAATGGGATTTTTGCATTGGATTTTTGATTATTGTGGAAAATAATCTCTGAGGCAAATACATTTTAATGAAGAATCTGCAATATAATTTTCACAATTTTGTTTTAAGTTTAAATGTAAATGCCAGCAGTAGAAAACTAATGGCAGCATGTCTTGAACATCACCACTACGAATGCTTGTCTGTACGGCGTGATGATGTGTAATGTCCCACACATACTAAAATGTAGTTTCATTTAGTCCCTTGTTAGCAAACCCTTTTTCTAAGACACATAAAAGCCTTCATAATTCACACGTGAGGTGTGACTTTTATGTTCAGTCAGGAACACTCACGTCAAAGTAGATTTTCACCATTCATTGCAACAAATGGAATACAGTTAAACTTGGCGTTAATGGCTCTGCTCTTGGGATGTTCCCTAAATTCTACAAGAGCAAGCCTAAGCAATACATTGACAGATTGACTGCAGTCAGCACTCGGCAGACATAAAATCACAACAGTATTTGAGCCTATGCCAGACTCTGAACAAAAGGTGGAGGCTGGGGTCGAGGAGGCAGCTAAAGCAGCAGCAGCAAGTGTAGCAAGCTGCGAGAAAAGCGGACATCTAATGAATGAAGAAGCCATATTTAAAGGAGACGCCCTGTCAACACTCTTTTGCCGGGGGATTTTTTCATAATAAAGGCGCTAGAGTGCCAAGCAGATGAGGCAGATTTTACTCTGAAAAGCCCCGCCTTCCATTACCCCCAAAACCGGGAGGCATAATCTTCCATTATTACCTCGTGCTGTCACATCTTGTCTCTCTAGAAGTGATTATATTCCAAACGAGATGCTTGATTAAGTCAAAAATGAGGACAGAACATTGGTATACACGTCCAAGGCCCCCACGGTTTTATTAGACGATGTCTATACACGTCCTTAGCACAAAAGGTGTTCAGAGTATGAGATCTGATTGGAGTGTAGAAAACACGCAGCTGCTTTGCTAATGACCAGCGTTACCGCTGCCATTACCGCAGTGGCTGATTGAAAACCATCCGCAGACTGACAGCCAATTCTATGAGCCCTGTGGCCTGCATGAACTAACGCCATGCTCCATTTGTAGAACTAAGAGTGAAAAGGCCCTTTGATCCATTCTGCAGCTCACGCGTCACCCCTGGAGTCCCTGCACAGCGTGGGCGGCCGCATGCACAGCTCGTGGGCAGCCGCGACCTCTGACCCTTCGGAAGAGTGCATGGTTACCGTGTCGACGCTGGAGCGGCAGCACATGGCTTCCTGGAGTGGCACGACGTCCAGCAACCGCGCCACCTTGAGTAGAGATGCCCGCCCGAGGCCCGGGACGGACCTGGCCCACAGCGGGCATCCTCCCACAAACAGCACGGAGAAGAGAGAAAAATGTAAGTGTGTCCCCCAACCCCCTGGTTAGTGTGCGAGGTGAACAGAAGAAGATGAATATACCTCAGTCAGAAGAGGACAGATTATGTATTTCATACAAAACTGTAATGACCCAAAGGAAGTGCCATGACTTCATGACAACTACGTACCCCTACTGCCCATAATACAACACAAAGGCTAAATAAAACATAATCCACACAAAACATAATCCATTTCCCAACCAACCCAACGTAAAACATGTGAATAACACAATAAAACAATAAATAATAAATGTCATGGCATGGCCTTCGCAGCATGCCCGAGGCATGCTGCGAAGGCCTTTTGTCCAACGGGAAACACCACAACACTACAATAATTGCCTTGTATAAGCACAGTAATTCATGCAGCCAGTAGGAGAAAAAATATATATATATATATACTGTGCAGGTATATATATATACCTGCACAGTAACATCTTTCCAATGGACCCAAATAGACTACCCATTATCTTTACACTTTTTACTGTTAAATGAACACTGCTTTTGCCTTTTTTGATTAATTTCCTTGTTTATGAAAATAATGATAATGATGATTATACAACAGGTCGTTTTGAGGAAGCAATCTGATCGGTTGAACATCTTTCTAGCCGTGCTTCAAACCACATTATTTCAACGCCTAATCAAAACAAACAATTCAGCCGTGCTTTTCTCTGAGCGCAGCAGACTCGGTGGCTATAGGCTAGCTAGTTTCTTGGGATATTTGTGGTCGTAGTGACTACATCTGTCATTGATTGTTTTTTCAGCGATTCTCTTAGTTTTAAGGGTAACTGTTGTATAATTTCTTCGTTGCTTTCGGTTGCAGCATCGCAGGCGTGCATTAATGACGTTAAACCACCCCCTCTCGTGTAATATTGCTTAAATGACTGATTGTGCTGCCAGTGAAATACATACAATGTGAACTTTTTTTTCTTCTCCTCCACCCTTTAGAATCTTTGTGATTGATCATTCCCTTCGATAGCCTTCTGTCCGGGACAACCTGGACTTACAAGCGCAATGAGATTCTCCTTCTTCTCTGTGGGTGACGCGGCGGGACGACATTTGGAGCGACACAACACAGAGGTGTAAATGTGATGTACAGACACCATTATCACCATGTTCTTTCTACAGTGTCATGTTCTCTCTTCAAAAGAATAAACTGTATGTTACATGTCTACTTCTATTCCCTGTCACATGATGGTGTACAGCAAATCACACAATGGCCGTGAAGAAAAATCACCTATAAATCTATTGACTCATGAAAGTGAAAGGACTTGCATAAATTGTAAATATTTTCTTTTTTTAATTGTATTGTTTATCTCTTCTTTTGCTTTGCTATGCAAGCCAAAAGATAATGCTGTCTCTTTCTCAACTGTGAATTATCATTGTGAATTACTTTTTTTCCCCTTTTGATGAATGCTTAATGATTTTGTTTTGCTTATTTTGATGAAACTACTGTATTGTTGTACTTTGCACAGAGTGTTTGGTGATAATAAGCACAAAACTCATCAGCCGAGGTGAGGAGGAGAATTATAATGGTAAAGAGGGACATTTATGATATAACAGAACCTAAATAGAAGAAATATTATGCTTGGCAGGACTGTAAATGTTTGGCATCTTATACTGAAAGTTATGAGAAAAACATACACAACTATCTGAAGACAGCGAGATACAGTACAGTACAACTGATACAGTACAGTCTATTGCTGGGGTTTTCCATACAGCTTAGAGGTTGTTGAGAATTCCATTGTGTCTTGGCGACACCCTTGGTAATGTGTTCCTTTTGGAAAATCACTTGGGCCCTATTAAAAGATTTTCAAAAATAGCTAATCTGTGGTGAATTGTGACCTTTTTTATTATTATTTTTTCAATTTTGACATGCTCAAATAGGGATGTCAGGTTGTTGTGATGACATCATCGATATGTGATTCACCATGTTAATGATTATTTTTTCAGACCTCCAGTTCTAGGAAACACAGAATGGGGGGACTTTTTTATTATTTCCACACAGGTCTAAGGTATATTAATGACATAGTAAAATGTTGAAAATGAGTGGTATTCCCCTTTAACTCATTGGACCCTCAAACTGTCTGCTAAAGCAAATAGCTCCAACCGCTCTCCCCTTTCATGCAAGTAATTGACAATATATAAACTCACAACACCAACTTTGATGAGGCAGTATTGCTTTGTTTTCAAATATAAGGTTCTCTTCATTTCCTGAAAAATTAACATTTTGGAGTTAGACTGTTTCTTCCCGACAGCTATTGTAAGTACGCCACTATTATGGCTCATGGACATTCCATTTTCTAAAGAGGTTTCCAATAAAACCTAATCATTGGCAAAGCTATCCCCAGAACAGAACCACGATTAATTTCATCTTCAAAAATCTCTCACTTGTTAGATGGCCCAGTTTCTGCCAACGATTCACAATGCAACGTTTTTCAACATCTTCTGGTTTTGTTCTGATTGTTCTTGTATGGCTCCCCCTATTTTTTACCTGCTAGATTCGCCCTCAGGAATACACAGGCACGTACAGGCCATTTTTCGTTCCTTCAATGCTAAATAAAATGTGTTAAGTGAAGCTACTCTGCCAGAAGTGCCTTTGAGTTCAATCTGTATTCCATACAGTATAATACAGGTAGTTAACCTGGGCTCTGCATTATATCAGTATTATGCTGTTATTGTGATTCAGGTATTAATTTGATTTATTGTACTCAATTTGTGACTGCAGTATCCGCAACAACAACCCTGCTTTATACATCTGTTTACTGTCACTGGCACGGCACTCTGTTGTCGTCTTGTGACAGAGCACTGATTCTCAACATCTGGTCTGGGTCCCACCACGGGTCCGAATGGGCCGTTACCGGTCTGTAACTCTGAGAGTGTACGCATGGATCCAATTCCAAACAGAATTGTGAGGTCCTAACACTGACATTTTACAATGTCAGTGTTTCAAACGGTTCCATTTGTACCCTCTCAGAGAAGGGTACAAATTAAGGGTACATTTGGACCCCTGGTGGGCCCAGACCAGAAGCTGAGAAGCGGTAAAGGAATATTGCTGTAAGATGGCTTTCTTGCTTTTTGTTTGTTGTAACAGCAAGTAGACACGTCATTTACAACGTATAGACTGCAATACCTCCGGTTATGTAATTTATCATCAGATGACTCCTTTTCAAAATGTAGGAAAGAAAATGCTCGGAAAATGTTGGAACTGTCAAGCTGCACAAAAGGCTAGACGTCTCTTGTCTCACTGTCGGTGTCAAAGTATAGACCAGTGGATCTCAATGGTCATAACTCTGAGACTGTACAAAACAAATGGACCTGTAATGGTCCATTTGGTTTCATTTGCACACTTGCAAAGTTACGAACCTGTAAGTGTCCATTTGGAACCACCTCAAGGAACAGTCCCTGGAACCTACTATATTCTCTTCCCCCTTCAAAACCCATGGTGGAATTACAAGACGCATTTCACAGTAACAAAATCAGTCCTTTCAAAATATAGATGGATTGGATGAGAATGAATCAGTTAAAAGCTCTTTAATAAAATGGACATTATAGTATGTGCGGTGGGTCAGGGTCCCTCTATACACTGGATTTTATAACAGAGTTGCCACTATATGTTCAATATAATACTGTATAGTAATAATCTACATAATTACCATTATGTAGAACAAATTTGAAAGTGAAGCATGTGAGGGTCAGCAGCGATGCTAATGTTAAGTTTTAAGGCTGTTATGCAAGATTTAAACATGAACGCAAACTGGAATTATGCAGAAACAACCTTTTATTCTTTTATAACCACGTGGGCCGCTTTTTCTTTTTACGTATTCACCAAATCTCTTTGCCAAAAATAGCAGATCTACAAGCACGCAAGCTTGTACATCTTTTACATGTTGGGTCCCCTTAGTTTCAAAGCCCAGGTCCTGAGCTGAGCTTCAATGTGTTTAGTGATGAGTGCTTATAGCTGTGTTAAAAAATCACACCTGTGTGAAGTGAGTGGTGCAACTCCATGTGGGGGTCCCCGGAAGTTCCAAACCCACAGGAACGTGGCCAGAGTGCCGGCCCAGTTCCGGGGAGCCGCCCCGCGTCCGAAACGGTCGAGAAATGATAGAGTTACCGCGTGGGGGTCCCCGTGGAGTCCCCGGAACATCCAGATCCCCAGAGGGCAGGCCCAGTTCCGGCGAGCCGCCCCGCGTCCGAAATGGTTGAGAAATGACGTGTGGCGGTCCCCAGAGGGTCCCTCTACTGTACTGTACTGTAACACCCCAAATCATACAGTTAATATGTGTGTGTGTGTGTTAGGCTGCGCAACAATGACACTTGGTTGTGATAACCAACCAACCGCTGTTTGGTGCTCGGACAGACAGACCCAGCCAGGGACAGACCCAGCCAGGGACCTGCAGGGACACACATTGCACCACTCAAAGTACCATTTTTAGAGCCAGAGATGCAGGATTTCTGAGTCAATGATTTTACACAATTCTTTAGTTTTTCAATTACAAAACAAATAAGCAAGAAAAGCAATACAGTAAGTATGTAGGACTAGTAGCATGTCAAAGTTTGTGCTATTGCCATTGAGAATGCATTGGGCGTTTAAGTTAAATAACTCAGAAACTACAAAACATTTCAAAGTAAAAAGTTCCAGCATGTGTCTCCACAGTAAGCTGAATTATAAAACGTGTGAATGGAGTTTCTAGGTGAAAGTGATTTTTTGACATGCCACTATCTGCCATTATAAATTTCTCACATTTAAAGCACTATATTTCTAAAACTATGAAACATTTCAAAGATTCCTTTTCAGGCAAACATGTCCACCGTAAGATGAACCTAAATAGGTTTGAATGGGGATTCTAGGTGTAAGTATGTAGGACTAGTAGCATGCCAAAGTTATAAATTTTTTCGGACGGCATACTATAGCATGTCGTTTTTCGTGATTTTGGACTATTTGAAAAAAAGATGAAAATCATGAAAAAACGACATACTATAGTCCATGGTTTGTCGTATTTTCATGATTTTGGGACACTATGTCAGAGGCAGGACTTGAACCTGCAGCCTCCTGATTCCCAGGCAGGCTCTGTACCCAGTGAGCCACTGTGCATGCTGTTCTTAAAAGGCCGAATAGATAATGACAGAAGAGCCAGAGACTTGTTTCCATTGTGGTTCATAAACATTCGAACGTCTAGAGATAAACAACAGCAAAAGAAACAATAGACAAATCTCCTGTTATTTTATTTTTTGTATTTTATTTTTGTATCAATGTTGTACTCAAAGGGAACAGCAGACTGTGTTGTGGCAGGTAGCAAGTAGATCAGTGACTTAGCACACTGGCTGCATGACCTGGAGATTGTGGGTTCAAACCCCACTCAAATCTTTACTTGCCAAAATCTGCCATTGACCCCCATTCTGAATTTCTCAAATTTAAAAGCACTATATTTCTAAAACTATGAAACATTTCAAAGATTCCTTTTCAGGCAAACATGTCCACCGTAAGATGAACCTAAAAAGGTTTGAATGGGGTTTCTAGGTGTAAGTATGTAGGACTAGTAGCATGCCAACGTTTGTGCTATTGCCATTGGGAATGCATTGGGCGTTTAACTTAAATAACTCAGAAACTACAAAACATTTCAAAGTAAAAAGTTCCAGCATGTGTCTCCACAGAAAGCTGAATTATAAAAAGTGTGAATGGAGTTTCTAGGTGAAAGTGCTTTTTTAACGTGCCAATATCTGCCATTGAGCCCCATTGTAAATGTCTCAAATTTGAAAGCACTATATTTCTAAAACGATGAAACATTTCAAAGATTCCTTTTCAGGCAAACATGTCCACCGTAAGATGAACCTAAATAGGTTTGAATGGGGTTTCTAGGTGTAAGTATGTAGGACTAGTAGCATGCCAAAGTTATAATTTTTTTCGGACGGCATACTATAGCATGTCGTTTTTCGTGATTTTGGACTATTTGAAAAAAATATGAAAATCATGAAAAAACGACACACTATAGTTCATGGTTTCGGACGGCATACTATAGCATGTCGTTTTTCGTGATTTTGGACTATTTGAAAAAAAGATGAAAATCATGAAAAAACAACATACTATAGTCCATGGTTTGTCGTATTTTCGTGATTTTGGGACACTATGTCAGAGGCAGGACTTGAACCTGCAGCCTCCTGATTCCCAGGCAGGCTCTGTACCCAGTGAGCCACTGTGCATGCTGTTCTTAAAAGGCCGAATAGATAATGACAGAAGAGCCAGAGACTTGTTTCCATTGTGGGTCATAAACATTCGAACGTCTAGAGATAAACAACAGCAAAAGAAACAATAGACAAATCTCCTGTTATTTTATTTTTTGTATTTTATTTTTGTATCAATGTTGTACTCAAAGGGAACAGCAGACTGTGTTGTGGCAGGTAGCAAGTAGATCAGTGACTTAGCACACTGGCTGCATGACCTGGAGATTGTGGGTTCAAACCCCAATCAAATCTTTACTTGCCAAAATCTGCCATTGACCCCCATTCTGAATTTCTCAAATTTAAAAGCACTATATTTCTAAAACTATGAAACATTTCAAAGATTCCTTTTCAGGCAAACATGTCCACCGTAAGATGAACCTAAAAAGGTTTGAATGGGGTTTCTAGGTGTAAGTATGTAGGACTAGTAGCATGCCAAAGTTTGTGCTATTGCCATTGGGAATGCATTGGGCGTTTAACTTAAATAACTCAGAAACTACAAAACATTTCAAAGTAAAAAGTTCCAGCATGTGTCTCCACAGAAAGCTGAATTATAAAAAGTGTGAATGGAGTTTCTAGGTGAAAGTGCTTTTTTAACGTGCCAATATCTGCCATTGAGCCCCATTGTAAATGTCTCAAATTTGAAAGCACTATATTTCTAAAACGATGAAACATTTCAAAGATTCCTTTTCAGGCAAACATGTCCACCGTAAGATGAACCTAAATAGGTTTGAATGGGGTTTCTAGGTGTAAGTATGTAGGACTAGTAGCATGCCAAAGTTATAATTTTTTTCGGACGGCATACTATAGCATGTCGTTTTTCGTGATTTTGGACTATTTGAAAAAAATATGAAAATCATGAAAAAACGACATACTATAGTTCATGGTTTCGGACGGCATACTATAGCATGTCGTTTTTCGTGATTTTGGACTATTTGAAAAAAAGATGAAAATCATGAAAAAACGACATACTATAGTCCATGGTTTGTCGTATTTTCGTGATTTTGGGACACTATGTCAGAGGCAGGACTTGAACCTGCAGCCTCCTGATTCCCAGGCAGGCTCTGTACCCAGTGAGCCACTGTGCATGCTGTTCTTAAAAGGCCGAATAGATAATGACAGAAGAGCCAGAGACTTGTTTCCATTGTGGGTCATAAACATTCGAACGTCTAGAGATAAACAACAGCAAAAGAAACAATAGACAAATCTCCTGTTATTTTATTTTTTGTATTTTATTTTTGTATCAATGTTGTACTCAAAGGGAACAGCAGACTGTGTTGTGGCAGGTAGCAAGTAGATCAGTGACTTAGCACACTGGCTGCATGACCTGGAGATTGTGGGTTCAAACCCCAATCAAATCTTTACTTGCCAAAATCTGCCATTGACCCCCATTCTGAATTTCTCAAATTTAAAAGCACTATATTTCTAAAACTATGAAACATTTCAAAGATTCCTTTTCAGGCAAACATGTAAGATGAACCTAAAAAGGTTTGAATGGGGTTTCTAGGTGTAAGTATGTAGGACTAGTAGCATGCCAAAGTTTGTGCTATTGCCATTGGGAATGCATTGGGCGTTTAACTTAAATAACTCAGAAACTACAAAACATTTCAAAGTAAAAAGTTCCAGCATGTGTCTCCACAGAAAGCTGAATTATAAAAAGTGTGAATGGAGTTTCTAGGTGAAAGTGCTTTTTTAACGTGCCAATATCTGCCATTGAGCCCCATTGTAAATGTCTCAAATTTGAAAGCACTATATTTCTAAAACGATGAAACATTTCAAAGATTCCTTTTCAGGCAAACATGTCCACCGTAAGATGAACCTAAATAGGTTTGAATGGGGTTTCTAGGTGTAAGTATGTAGGACTAGTAGCATGCCAAAGTTATAATTTTTTTCGGACGGCATACTATAGCATGTCGTTTTTCGTGATTTTGGACTATTTGAAAAAAATATGAAAATCATGAAAAAACGACATACTATAGTTCATGGTTTCGGACGGCATACTATAGCATGTCGTTTTTCGTGATTTTGGACTATTTGAAAAAAAGATGAAAATCATGAAAAAACGACATACTATAGTCCATGGTTTGTCGTATTTTCATGATTTTGGGACACTATGTCAGAGGCAGGACTTGAACCTGCAGCCTCCTGATTCCCAGGCAGGCTCTGTACCCAGTGAGCCACTGTGCATGCTGTTCTTAAAAGGCCGAATAGATAATGACAGAAGAGCCAGAGACTTGTTTCCATTGTGGTTCATAAACACTCGAACGTCTAGAGATAAACAACAGCAAAAGAAACAATAGACAAATCTCCTGTTATTTTATTTTTTGTATTTTATTTTTGTATCAATGTTGTACTTAAAGGGAACAGCAGACTAACCCTAACCCTGCGTCAAAGTTTAGTTTTCAGGAGAAAAAAAGCATGCAGAAAAAAGCTGTTCATTCCAAGCTTCAAAACGAAAAAGCTGGTATAGCATGGGAGCACGAAGCAAGAAGCTGCTTCTAGCTTCCTTGGTGTTAACGCGGCTTAAGTCTGATTATGCCGTTTTTTTGCACTACTGATTGTTACCCGTTTCCTTTCTTGTCAGTTAAAATTATCATTCATCATCACTTCCATCTTGTCCATCACCTAACCCTAACCCTAACCCTAGTTGTCTGGTACCAGATTGGTTACCATATGGTACCAGAACAAAACAAACAAAAAAGCAGTGTGAATTGTCTGGAACCAGTGGCGCAGTGTGTTAGAACGCTGCCACATGATCGGGAGATGGTGAGTTCAAACCCCACTCAAGTCTTTACTTTCAAGACCGATTTCAGAAGAAGAAAAGCAACACAAAAGCCGTGTGAATTATCTTGAACCAGTGGAACAGTGTGTTAGAACGCTCCCACATGATCGGGAGATGGTGAGTTCAAATCCCACTCAAGTCTTTACTTTCAAGACCGATTTCAGAAGAAGAAAACCAACAAAAAAGCAGTTGAATTGTCTGGAACCAGTGGCGCAGTGTGTTATGACACTGCCACATGATCGGGAGATGGTGAGTTCAAACCCCACTAAAGTCTTTACTTTCAAGACCGATTTCAGAAGAAGAAAACCAACAAAAAAGCAGTTGAATTGTCTGGAACCAGTGGCTCAGTGTGTTAGGACACTGCCACATGATCGGGAGATGGTGAGTTCAAACCCCACTCAAGTCTTTACTTTCAAGACCGATTTCAGAAGAAGAAAACCAACGACCTACCAACCAACACATTCAAAGGCATATCAATCCCATTAATCCGTTTTCTTATCAAGTTGAAGGCATCCCGGATTTTGTTGAGGGTGGGTTGGGTGTTTCACGGTTTCTCATCAACTCCATGTTAAATCACCCAATTACCCCCCAACGGACACTAGCCATAAACCTAACCCTAACCCTAACCCTAACCCTAACCCTAGTTGTCTGGTACCAGATTGGTTACCATATAGTACCAGAACAAAACAAACAAGAAAGCAGTGTGAATTGTCTGGAACCAGTGGCGCAGTGTGTAAGAACACTGCCACATGATCGGGAGATGGTGAGTTCAAACACCACTCAAGTCTTTACTTTCAAGACCGATTTCAGAAGAAGAAAACCAACAAAAAAGCAGTGTGAATTGTCTGGAACCAGTGGCGCAGTGTGTTAGAACGCTCCCACATGATCGGGAGATGATGAGTTCAAACCCCACTCAAGTCTTTACTTTCAAGACCGATTTCAGAAGAAGAAAACCAACAAAAAAGCAGTGTGAATTGTCTGGAACCAGTGGCGCAGTGTGTTAGGACACTGCCACATGATTGGGAGATGGTGAGTTCAAACCCCACTCAAATCTTTACTTTCAAGACCGATTTCAGAAGAAGAAAACCAACAAAAAAGCAGTTGAATTGTCTGGAACCAGTGGCGCAGTGTGTTATGACACTGCCACATGATCGGCAGATGGTGAGTTCAAACCCCACTAAAGTCTTTACTTTCAAGACCGATTTCAGATGAAGAAAACCAACAAAAAAGCAGTGTGAATTGTCTGGAACCAGTGGCACAGTGTGATGGAACCCTCCCACATGATCGGGAGATGGTGAGTTCAAACCCCACTCAAGTATTTACTTTCAGGACCGATTTCAGAAGAAGAAAACCAACAAAAAAGCAGCTGAATTGTCTGGAACCAGTGGCGCAGTGTGTTAGGATGCTGCCACATGATCGGGAGATGGTGAGTTCAAACCCCACTCAAGTCTTTACTTTCTAGACCGATTTCAGAAGAAGAAAACCAACAAAAAAGCAGTGTGAATTGTCTGGACCCAGTGGCTCAGTGTGTTAGGACGCTGCCACATGATCAAGAGATGGTGGGTTCAAACCCCACTCAAGTTCAAACAAAAAAATAAAGGTCCAGGGTGCAATCCCACCCCAGTCTTTACTGTGACACTTTGCTTTCCACACTGACATCAAGTAGCACAGAAAAGCTGTGTTGTAGTAACCATCAGTTAGCTCAGTGTGATGAGAGGCTGTCCTTGGGAGCCACAGGTCCAGGGTTCAAATCCCACATTAGGCATAACTGTGACACTTTGCTTTGCACACTGATTTCCTGAAGGACAACTTTAAAGCAGCCCAGAAATTCACCATGATTGTGTGCCGGTAAGTGGCCCAGCGGATAAGTCAGATGATATCCGTAGTATACCTAGTAGAAGTGTGCCGGTTCAAACCCGACATACTCCTAGTAGGCGGTGATGGTTCAAATCACTGACACCTAGTGTAGGAGTGTCCCTGTGGATAAATCAGATGATATCCGTAGAATACCTAGTAGAAGTATGCCGGCCGACATACTCCTACTAGGATGGTGCTAGTTCAAATCACCAACAAATACAGTAAGTAGGAGTGTGTGCAGTTAAGTGGCCTGGTGGATAAATCAGATAATATCCATAGAATACCTAGTAGAAGTCTGCCAGTTCAAACCCGACATAGGATGGTGCTGGTTCAAATCACCATCACCTAGAGTAGGTAGGACTGTGTGCCGTTAATTGGCCCGGTGGTTAAATCAGATAATATCCGTAGAATACCTTGTGGGATGGTGCTGGTTCAAATCACCATCACCTAGAGTAGGTAGGACCGTGTGCCGTTAATTGGCCCGGTGGATAAATCAGATAATATCCGTAGAATACCTAGTGGGATGGTGCTGGTTCAAATCACCATCACCTAGAGTAGGTAGGACCGTGTGCCGTTAATTGGCCCGGTGGATAAATCAGATAATAGCTGTAGAATACCTAGTAGGATGGTGGTTCAAATCACCATCACCTAGAGTAGGTAGGTGGTCAGGTAAGAGTATGTAGGGGCAGAGTAGGTTGAGGTGTAGATAGGGGGGGAGTAGGCGAGGGTTGGTCAGTTAGGGGGAGGAGTAGGTGAGGGGGGTAAGGTAGGGGGAGATAAGGCGAGGGGGGGGGGGGGGCAGGCGAGGTGGAGAGTAGGCGAGGGGGGGGGCCAGGCAGGGGAAGAGTAGGTGAGGGGGTGGCAGGCAGGGGGAGAGTAGGCGAGGGGGAGGCCAGGCAGGGGGAGAGTAGGTGATGGGGAGGCCAGGCATGGGGAGAGTAGGCGAGGGGGGCCAGGCAGGGGGAGAGTAGGCGAGGAGGGAGGCCAGGCAAGGGGAGAGTAGGAAAGGGGGGAGGCCAGGCAGGGGGAGAGTAGGCCAGGGGGAGGCCAGGCAGGGGGAGAGTAGGTCAGGTGGAGGCCAGGCATGGGGAGAGTAGGTGAGGGGGGCCAGGCAGGGGGAGAGTAGGAGAGGAGGGAGGCCAGGCAGGGGAGTATAGGAGAGGGGGGCCAGACAGAGGCAGAGGAAGAGTAGATGAGGGGGGCCAGGCAGTGGTCTTCCTGACTTTTTTTTTAATAATTAGTAAATAAGTTAAAAAAATGATTTAAAAAAAAAAATAGGAAGAGCCCCCATGCCTACTCTCACCCTGCCTGGCCTCCCTCCTCTCCAACTCTCCCCCCTCCTCTCCTACTCTCCCCGGCCTCCCCCCTCGCCTACTCTCCCCCTGCCTGGCCTCTCCCCTCTCCTACTCTCCCCATGCCTGGCCTCTCCCCCTGCCTGGCCTCCCTCCTCTCCTACTCTCCCCCTGCCTGGCCCCCCTCGCCTACTCTCCCCCTGCCTGCCACCCCCTCGCCTACTCTTCCCCTGCCTGGCCCCCCCCCTCGCCTACTCTCCACCTCGCCTGGCACCCCACCCCCTCGCCTAATGTCCCCCTACCTGACCCCCCTCAGCTACTCCTCCACCTAACTGACCAACCCTCGCCTACTCTCCCCCTATCTACACCTCAACCTACTCTGCCCCTACATACTCTTACCTGACCCCCTACCTACTCTAGTGATGGTGATTTGAACCAGCACCATCCTACTAGGTATTCTACGGATATTATGTGATTTATCCACCTGGCCAATTAACAGCACACGGTCCTACCTACTCTAGGTGATGGTGATTTGAACCAGCACCATCCCACTAGGTATTCTATGGATATTATCTGATTTAACCACCGGGCCAATTAACGGTACACGGTCCTACCTACTCCAGGTGATGGTGATTTGAACCAGCACCATCCCACTAGGTATTCTATGGATATTATCTGATTTAAACACCGGGCCAATTAACGGCACACAGTCCTACCTACTCTAGGTGATGGTGATTTGAACCAGCACCATCCTATGTCGGGTTTGAACCGGCAGACTTCTACTAGGTATTCTATGGATATTATCTGATTTATCCACCAGGCCACTTAACTGCACACACTCCTACATACTGTATTTGTTGGTGATTTGAACTAGCACCATCCTAGTAGGAGTATGTCGGCCGGCATACTTCTACTAGGTATTCTACGGATATCATCTGATTTATCCACAGGGACACTCCTACACTAGGTGTCAGTGATTTGAACCATCACCGCCTACTAGGAGTATGTCGGGTTTGAACCGGCACACTTCTACTAGGTATACTACGGATATCATCTGACTTATCCGCTGGGCCACTTACCGGCACACAATCATGGTGAATTTCTGGGCTGCTTTAAAGTTGTCCTTCAGGAAATCAGTGTGCAAAGCAAAGTGTCACAGTTATGCCTAATGTGGGATTTGAACCCTGGACCTGTGGCTCCCAAGGACAGCCTCTCATCACACTGAGCTAACTGATGGTTACTACAACACAGCTTTTCTGTGCTACTTGATGTCAGTGTGGAAAGCAAAGTGTCACAGTAAAGACTGGGGTGGGATTGCACCCTGGACCTTTATTTTTTTGTTTGAACTTGAGTGGGGTTTGAACCCACCATCTCTTGATCATGTGGCAGCGTCCTAACACACTGAGCCACTGGGACCAGGCAAATCACACTGCTTTTTTGTTGGTTTTCTTCTTCTGAAATCGGTCTAGAAAGTAAAGACTTGAGTGGGGTTTGAACTCACCATCTCCCGATCATGTGGCAGCGTCCTAACACACTGCGCCACTGGTTCCAGACAATTCAACTGCTTTTTTGTTGGTTTTCTTCTTCTGAAATCGGTCTTGAAAGTAAAGACTTGCGTGGGGTTTGAACTCACCATCTCCCGATCATGTGGCAGCGTCCTAAGACACTGCACCACTGATTCCAGACAATTCAAATGCTTTTTTGTTGGTTTTCTTCTTCTGAAATCGGTCTTGAAAGTAAAGACTTGAGTGGGGTTTGAACTCACCATCTCCCGATCATTTGGCAGCGTCCTAACACACTGCGCCACTGGTTCCAGACAATTCAACTGCTTTTTTGTTGGTTTTCTTCTTCTGAAATCGGTCCTGAAAGTAAATACTTGAGTGGGGTTTGAACTCACCATCTCCCGATCATGTGGGAGGGTTCCATCACACTGCGCCACTGGTTCCAGACAATTCACACTGCTTTTTTGTTGGTTTTCTTCATCTGAAATCGGTCTTGAAAGTAAAGACTTTGGTGGGGTTTGAACTCACCATCTCCCGATCATGTGGCAGTGTCATAACACACTGCGCAACTGGTTCCAGACAATTCAACTGCTTTTTTGTTGGTTTTCTTCTTCTGAAATCGGTCTTGAAAGTAAAGACTTGAGTGGGGTTTGAACTCACCATCTCCCAATCATGTGGCAGTGTCCTAACACACTGCGCCACTGGGTCCAGACAATTCACACTGCTTTTTTGTTGGTTTTCTTCATCTGAAATCGGTCTTGAAAGTAAAGACTTTAGTGGGGTTTGAACTCACCATCTCCCGATCATGTGGCAGTGTCCTAACACACTGCGCCACTGGTTCCAGACAATTCAACTGCTTTTTTGTTGGTTTTCTTCTTCTGAAATCGGTCTTGAAAGTAAAGACTTGAGTGGGGTTTGAACTCACCATCTCCACGTCATTTGGGAGCGTTCTAACACACTGCGCCACTGGTTCCAGACAATTCACACTGCTTTTTTGTTGGTTTTCTTCTTCTGAAATCGGCCTCTAAAGTAAAGTCTTGAGTGAGGTTTGAACTCACCATCTCCCGATCATGTGGCAGCGTTCTAACACACTGCGCCACTGGTTCCAGACAATTCACACTGCTTTCTTGTTTGTTTTGTTCTGGTACCATATGGTAACCAATCTGGTAACAGACAACTAGGGTTAGGGTTAGGGCTAGTGTCCGTTGGGGGGTAATTGGGTGATTTAACATGGAGTTGATGAGAAACCGTGAAACACCCAACCCACCCTCAACAAAATCCGGGTTGCCTTCAACTTGATAAGAAAACGGATTAATGGGATTGATATGCCTTGAATGTGTTGGTTGATAGATCGTTGGTTTCTTCTTCTGAAATCGGTCTTGAAAGTAAAGACTTGAGTGGGGTTTGAACTCACCATCTCCCGATCATGTGGCAGCGTCCTAACACACTGCGCCACTGGTTCCAGACAATTCAACTGCTTTTTTGTTGGTTTTCTTCTTCTGAAATCGGTCTTGAAAGTAAAGACTTGAGTGGGGTTTGAACTCACCATCTCCCGATCATGTGGGAGCGTTCTAACACACTGCGTCACTGGTTCCAGACAATTCTCACTGCTTTCTTGTTGGTTTTCTTCTTCTGATTCTGTAACAATCAGTAGTGCAAAAAAAACAAAGGCATAATCAAGCAGCTTCTTGCTTCGTGCTCCCATGATATCTCTATGTATACCAGCTTTTTCGTTTTGAAGCTTGGAATGAACAGCTTTTTTTTGCGTGCTTTTTTTCTCCTGAAAACTCAACTTTGAGGCAGCTTTTAAAAGCTGGGTTTTGGCTTCGAGTTTTCACATTTTTCAAATCTGAACAAAAAAAAGGAAAAAAATAGCAAATTTCTGTTTGCTGGACTCAAACAGAATTATACTAAGGCACCACCATTTTTGTGATTTTTCGTTTAGCGTTTTCCCATTTTTCAATTCTGAACAAAAAAAGGAAAAACTAGCAAATTTCTGTTTGCTGGAATCAAATTAAACGAACAAAAATCACAAATAGGTTTTTTATATGTTGGATTCAGATTCAAATAAGGCAATTATACTAAGGTCCCCTGACCTTTCTAGGTGAAAGTGCTTTTTTGACGTGCCAATATCTGCCATTGAGCCCCATTGTAAATGTCTCAAATTTGAAAGCACTATATTTCTAAAACGATGAAACATTTCAAAGATTCCTTTTCAGGCAAACATGTCCACCGTAAGATGAACCTAAATAGGTTTGAATGGGGTTTCTAGGTGTAAGTATGTAGGACTAGTAGCATGCCAAAGTTTGTGCTATTGCCATTGGGAATGCATTGGGCGTTTAACTTAAATAACTCAGAAACTACAAAACATTTCAAAGTAAAAAGTTCCAGCATGTGTCTCCACAGTAAGCTGAATTATAAAACGTGTGAATGGAGTTTCTAGGTGAAAGTGATTTTGACTTGCCACTATCTGCCATTATAAATTTCTCACATTTAAGCACTATATTTCTAAAACTATGAAACATTTCAAAGATTCCTTTTCAGGCAAACATGTCCACCGTAAGATGAACCTAAATAGGTTTGAATGGGGATTCTAGGTGTAAGTATGTAGGACTAGTACCATGCCAAAGTTATAATTTTTTTCGGACGGCATACTATAGCATGTCGTTTTTCGTGATTTGGGACTATTTGAAAAAAAGATGAAAATCATGAAAAAATGACATACTATAGTTCATGGTTTCGGACGGCATACTATAGCATGTCGTTTTTCATGATTTTGGAGGATTTGAAAAAAAGATTAAAATCATGAAAAAATGACATACTATAGTCCATGGCAAGGATAGTCTAAGAAGGATGAGACGCGAAGACCGTACGGGCGACGCCATGTTGCTTTGGAAGGAAAGAAACATGCGCAGTTGTGCATGTCCAACTTCCTGGTCTCAACTGCGCATGTTTCTTTCCTTCCAAAGCAACATGGCGTCGCCCGTACGGTCTTCGCGTCTCATCCTTCTTAGACTATCCTTGGTCCATGGTTTGTCATATTTTCATGATTTTGGGACACTATGTCAGAGGCAGGACTTGAACGTGCAGCTCCTGATTCGCAGGCAGGCTCTGTACCCAGTGAGCCACTGTGCATGCTGTTCTTAAAAGGCCGAATAGATAATGACAGAAGAGCCAGAGACTTGTTTCCATTGTGGTTCATAAACATTCAAACGTCTAGAGATAAACAACAGCAAAAGAAACAATAGACAAATCTCCTGTTATTTTATTTTTTGTATTTTATTTTTGTATCAATGTTGTACTCAAAGGGAACAGCAGACTGTGTTGTGGCAGGTAGCAAGTAGATCAGTGACTTAGCACACTGGCTGCATGACCTGGAGATTGTGGGTTCAAACCCCACTCAAATCTTTACATGCCAAAATCTGCCATTGACCCCCATTCTGAATTTCTCAAATTTAAAAGCACTATATTTCTAAAACTATGAAACATTTCAAAGATTCCTTTTCAGGCAAACATGTCCACCGTAAGATGAACCTAAATAGGTTTGAATGGGGTTTCTAGGTGTAAGTATGTAGGACTAGTAGCATGCCAAAGTTTGTGCTATTGCCATTGGGAATGCATTGGGCGTTTAACTTAAATAACTCAGAAACTACAAAACATTTCAAAGTAAAAGGTTCCAGCATGTGTCTCCACAGAAAGCTGAATTATAAAAAGTGTGAATGGAGTTTCTAGGTGAAAGTGCTTTTTTGATGTGCCAATATCTGCCATTTAGCCCCATTGTAAATGTCTCAAATTTGAAAGCACTATATTTCTAAAACGATGAAACATTTCAAAGATTCCTTTTCAGGCAAACATGTCCACCGTAAGATGAACCTAAATAGGTTTGAATGGGGTTTCTAGGTGTAAGTATGTAGGACTAGTAGCATGCCAAAGTTTGTGCTATTGCCATTGGGAATGCATTGGGCGTTTAACTTAAATAACTCAGAAACTACAAAACATTTCAAAGTAAAAAGTTCCAGCATGTGTCTCCACAGAAAGCTGAATTATAAAAAGTGTGAATGGAGTTTCTAGGTGAAAGTGCTTTTTTGACGTGCCAATATCTGCCATTGAGCCCCATTGTAAATGTCTAAAATTTGAAAGCACTATATTTCTAAAACGATGAAACATTTCAAAGATTCCTTTTCAGGCAAACATGTCCACCGTAAGATTAACCTAAATAGGTTTGAATGGGATTCTAGGTGTAAGTATGTAGGACTAGTAGCATGCCAAAGTTTGTGCTATTGCCATTGGGAATGCATTGGGCGTTTAACTTAAATAACTCAGAAACTACAAAACATTTCAAAGTAAAAGGTTCCAGCATGTGTCTCCACAGAAAGCTGAATTATAAAAAGTGTGAATGGAGTTTCTAGGTGAAAGTGCTTTTTTGATGTGCCAATATCTGCCATTTAGCCCCATTGTAAATGTCTCAAATTTGAAAGCACTATATTTCTAAAACGATGAAACATTTCAAAGATTCCTTTTCAGGCAAACATGTCCACCGTAAGATGAACCTAAATAGGTTTGAATGGGGTTTTTAGGTGTAAGTATGTAGGACTAGTAGCATGCCAAAGTTTGTGCTATTGCCATTGGGAATGCATTGGGCGTTTAACTTAAATAACTCAGAAACTACAAAACATTTCAAAGTAAAAAGTTCCAGCATGTGTCTCCACAGAAAGCTGAATTATAAAAAGTGTGAATGGAGTTTCTAGGTGAAAGTGCTTTTTTGACGTGCCAATATCTGCCATTGAGCCCCATTGTAAATGTCTCAAATTTGAAAGCACTATATTTCTAAAACGATGAAACATTTCAAAGATTCCTTTTCAGGCAAACATGTCCACCGTAAGATGAACCTAAATAGGTTTGAATGGGGTTTCTAGGTGTAAGTATGTAGGACTAGTAGCATGCCAAAGTTTGTGCTATTGCCATTGGGAATGCATTGGGCGTTTAACTTAAATAACTCAGAAACTACAAAACATTTCAAAGTAAAAAGTTCCAGCATGTGTCTCCACAGAAAGCTGAATTATAAAAAGTGTGAATGGAGTTTCTAGGTGAAAGTGCTTTTTTGATGTGCCAATATCTGCCATTTAGCCCCATTGTAAATGTCTCAAATTTGAAAGCACTATATTTCTAAAACGATGAAACATTTCAAAGATTCCTTTTCAGGCAAACATGTCCACCGTAAGATGAACCTAAATAGGTTTGAATGGGGTTTCTAGGTGTAAGTATGTAGGACTAGTAGCATGCCAAAGTTTGTGCTATTGCCATTGGGAATGCATTGGGCGTTTAACTTAAATAACTCAGAAACTACAAAACATTTCAAAGTAAAAAGTTCCAGCATGTGTCTCCACAGAAAGCTGAATTATAAAAAGTGTGAATGGAGTTTCTAGGTGAAAGTGCTTTTTTGACGTGCCAATATCTGCCATTGAGCCCCATTGTAAATGTCTAAAATTTGAAAGCACTATATTTCTAAAACGATGAAACATTTCAAAGATTCCTTTTCAGGCAAACATGTCCACCGTAAGATGAACCTAAATACGTTTGAATGGGGTTTCTAGGTGTAAGTATGTAGGACTAGAAACATGCCAAAGTTAGTGCTATTGCCATTGGGAATGCATTGGGCGTTTAACTTAAATAACTCAGAAACTACAAAACATTTCAAAGTAAAAAGTTCCAGCATGTGTCTCCACAGAAAGCTGAATTATAAAAAGTGTGAATGGAGTTTCTAGGTGAAAGTGCTTTTTTGACGTGCCAATATCTGCCATTGAGCCCCATTGTAAATGTCTCAAATTTGAAAGCACTATTTTTCTAAAACGATGAAACATTTCAAAGATTCCTTTTCAGGCAAACATGTCCACCGTAAGATGAACCTAAATAGGTTTGAATGGGGTTTCTAGGTGTAAGTATGTAGGACTAGTAGCATGCCAAAGTTTGTGCTATTGCCATTGGGAATGCATTGGGCGTTTAACTTAAATAACTCAGAAACTACAAAACATTTCAAAGTAAAAAGTTCCAGCATGTGTCTCCACAGAAAGCTGAATTATAAAAAGTGTGAATGGAGTTTCTAGGTGAAAGTGCTTTTTTGACGTGCCAATATCTGCCATTGAGCCCCATTGTAAATGTCTCAAATTTGAAAGCACTATATTTCTAAAACGATGAAACATTTCAAAGATTCCTTTTCAGGCAAACATGTCCACCGTAAGATGAACCTAAATAGGTTTGAATGGGGTTTCTAGGTGTAAGTATGTAGGACTAGTAGCATGCCAAAGTTTGTGCTATTGCCATTGGGAATGCATTGGGCGTTTAACTTAAATAACTCAGAAACTACAAAACATTTCAAAGTAAAAAGTTCCAGCATGTGTCTCCACAGAAAGCTGAATTATAAAAAGTGTGAATGGAGTTTCTAGGTGAAAGTGCTTTTTTGACGTGCCAATATCTGCCATTGAGCCCCATTGTAAATGTCTAAAATTTGAAAGCACTATATTTCTAAAACGATGAAACATTTCAAAGATTCCTTTTCAGGCAAACATGTCCACCGTAAGATGAACCTAAATACGTTTGAATGGGGTTTCTAGGTGTAAGTATGTAGGACTAGAAACATGCCAAAGTTAGTGCTATTGCCATTGGGAATGCATTGGGCGTTTAACTTAAATAACTCAGAAACTACAAAACATTTCAAAGTAAAAAGTTCCAGCATGTGTCTCCACAGAAAGCTGAATTATAAAAAGTGTGAATGGAGTTTCTAGGTGAAAGTGCTTTTTTGACGTGCCAATATCTGCCATTGAGCCCCATTGTAAATGTCTCAAATTTGAAAGCACTATTTTTCTAAAACGATGAAACATTTCAAAGATTCCTTTTCAGGCAAACATGTCCACCGTAAGATGAACCTAAATAGGTTTGAATGGGGTTTCTAGGTGTAAGTATGTAGGACTAGTAGCATGCCAAAGTTTGTGCTATTGCCATTGGGAATGCATTGGGCGTTTAACTTAAATAACTCAGAAACTACAAAACATTTCAAAGTAAAAAGTTCCAGCATGTGTCTCCACAGAAAGCTGAATTATAAAAAGTGTGAATGGAGTTTCTAGGTGAAAGTGCTTTTTTGACGTGCCAATATCTGCCATTGAGCCCCATTGTAAATGTCTCAAATTTGAAAGCACTATATTTCTAAAACGATGAAACATTTCAAAGATTCCTTTTCAGGCAAACATGTCCACCGTAAGATTAACCTAAATAGGTTTGAATGGGGTTTCTAGGTGTAAGTATGTAGGACTAGTAGCATGCCAAAGTTTGTGCTATTGCCATTGGGAATGCATTGGGCGTTTAACTTAACACAGCCGACGCGAATCGCGTATCAATACGTTATCAATTAATCAAACGTCGGGTGCGGATCACGTATCAATACGTTTCAATCACTTTTTTATAGCATACTTTCATTCATCTTTTTACCCACCCGGACAATGAAGAACCATCGCCCTATCATTGTTGCTTAGTCCCGCTCACGTGATCAGAAAAAAAACCAAAAAAAAAAAAACCCCCTCCCATCCTGAAAACAGGAGGGCGGGCCGCTTTACGTGTAGAAGCCACTAAGCCAGTCTAAAATGGACGCGCCCATGGAATGATCCAGTCGGTGTATGAAAAGAATCAAATTTCACCTAACCTCGCCTCACCAGGCTTTCCTCCAGCTATTGGCTTTCACACAACACTATACTACTCGATTCCCCCCTCCCCTCCTGTTTCTCCTGCAGGAGGAGCCTTGCGAGATGGGGGCTCTGTCCTGGCTGGCTCTGTCTCTCGGAAAAAAAACAACCGATCGGCATTGCATTGCGTCTGCAACACACATGGACAGATGCATGTTTCCTTCTTCATACTGTAGCGACCAAACGATCCCCGAGCCTACAATACTACGAACTAACCACAGTATCGAGGGGCCGCCACGACAAGACAGTGTGCCGTTGGTGGATCACGTATCGCCATGCAGAACCGTCATAATCGGAGATCGCTCGGACGTGTGATTGTAACGCTTTTTTATTCATTATAATTGTAGTGATAAGACCGCAATGAACGCATCGGGGACGTAATCGACCCGGGTGTAATGTATAACGAACTTTTCCGCGTCCTAAACCGTGGTGTTGTGATCCGTTGTCGTTGACATCACAGCCGGGGGAATCTTTTTTTTTCCTCCATCGCCTCCAACCTGCATGCCCAGGCATGTTCTCTTGTTAGTAAATATACTTCACTAGCTTGAAAAACAAAATCACGTATCGCCATGCAGAGCCGTCATAATCGGAGATCGCTCAGACGTGTGATTGTAACGCTTTTTTATTCATTATAATTGTAGTGATAAGACCGCAATGAACGCGTCGGGGACGTAATCGACCCGGGTGTAATGTATAACGAACTTTTCCGCGACCTAAACCGTGGTGTTGTCATCTGTGGAAGTCATTTTTTCCTTCTCGTCGACATCACAGCCGGGTGACGCTTTTTTTTCCCTCCATCGCCCCCAAGCTGCATGCCCATAGCCTGGCTTGGCCAGCCTCATAGCGGGGATTCACTGAAGATTCTTCCCCGGAGGAAACATCAGTGAACCCTCGCTATGAGTCTGGCCGTGCCAGGCTAGCATGCCCAGGCATGTTCCCCTACACTAGCTTGAAAAACAAAATCAGCTGATGACAACGCGTCTCACCGTTATACTATAGTTCTGATTTCTGAACCGAACGGTGGAATGGGACTTTTTATAGCCGTACGGATCAAGACTTTTGCTGCCCAATGTGCCCATGACCCCCCCCCCCCCCAATGTTACTGCGATCAAAACAATGAAAGCAGTGAGATAGATTAGGCGAGGCGGCAATCATCATCAAAAAGAAAGCATAGTTATGAAGGTTTATAGTCAGACATTGACAGGCAGATATAACAATAAACACAATAAATATGCTATACATCCTATACATCGAATGAAAGCCCTGAATGTGTACTTTTACGAGGAAAAGAGTAAACATTGATCCCATGTACAGTTTGTCATAAATTGGATACTGGGTGGATGCACATTGCGCCCACCAGATATAACTGCAGAGAAGACATGGACCCGAACTCAATATTCACAAAATAAGGCCTATAGCGACATATAAATACTATATACCGTATGAAACAGAAGACTCTCTGCTTTCATAAGAAAAAAACTTCTACTGTAGTAATAATAAAAATCACACCCATGTGAAGTGAGTGGTGCAACTCTGACAGAGTTGCACCACTCACTTCACATGGGTGTGATTTTTATTATTACTACAGTAGAAGTTTTTTTCTTATGAAAGCAGAGAGTCTTCTGTTTCATACGGTATATAGTATTTATATGTCGCTATAGGCCTTATTTTGTGAATATTGAGGAGTTCACGTCCATGTCTTCTCTGAAGTTATCTGGTGGGCACAAGCTGCATTCAATAACCAATTACTGTCTAACTG
The DNA here is from genome assembly GCF_951216825.1 of Electrona antarctica. NCBI lineage: Eukaryota > Metazoa > Chordata > Actinopteri > Myctophiformes > Myctophidae > Electrona > Electrona antarctica. The sequence goes on along the minus strand of NC_136789.1, from coordinate 43,355,295 downwards.
TACATGGGATCAATGTTTACTCTTTTCCTCGTAAAAGTACACATTCAGGGCTTTCATTCGGTGTATAGGATGTATAGGATATTTATTGGGTTCAATTTTATATCTGCCTGTCAATGTCTCTGACTTTAAACCATCCATAACTCTGCTCGCTGTTCAAGATAACCACTTCCAGGCAAATGCAGGTGTTGCAAAAAGGTCAATATCTCCAGAATGGAACATGGTAAAATCAAAATGTATTTTTTTAATTGAAGTGGACAAGTTCAGCTTTCTTTTGATGTAGGCGTGTGATTCTCGCTATAAGAGAACATTTTACTGTGGGCCCCCGAACAAGGCCTTTGTGCAATGTTAAATGGCAGCAACATCCAAATAGGCCTGTTGAGATCTTCCAGCAATCAAAGTGTTAAATAACTCAGAAACTACAAAACATTTCAAAGTAAAAAGTTCCAGCATGTGTCTCCACAGTAAGCTGAATTATAAAACGTGTGAATGGAGTTTCTAGGTGAAAGTGATTTTGACGTGCCACTATCTGCCATTATACATTTCTCACATTTAAAGCACTATATTTCTAAAACTATGAAACATTTCAAAGATTCCTTTTCAGGCAAACATGTCCACCGTAAGATGAACCTAAATAGGTTTGAATGGGGATTCTAGGTGTAAGTATGTAGGACTAGTAGCATGCCAAAGTTATAATTGTTTTCGGACGGCATACTATAGCATGTCGTTTTTCGTGATTTTGGACTATTTGAAAAAAAGATGAAAATCATGAAAAAACGACATACTATAGTTCATGGTTTCGGACGGCATACTATAGCATGTCGTTTTTCATGATTTTGGAGGATTTGAAAAAAAGATGAAAATCATGAAAAAACAACATACTATAGTCCATGGTTTGTCATATTTTCATGATTTTGGGACACTATGTCAGAGGCAGGACTTGAACCTGCAGCCACCTGATTCCCAGGCAGGCTCTGTACCCAGTGAGCCACTGTGCATGCTGTTCTTAAAAGGCCGAATAGATAATGACAGAAGAGCCAGAGACTTGTTTCCATTGTGGTTCATAAACATTCGAACGTCTAGAGATAAACAACATCAAAAGAAACAATAGACAAATCTCCTGTTATTTTATTTTTTGTATTTTATTTTTGTATCAATGTTGTACTCAAAGGGAACAGCAGACTGTGTTGTGGCAGGTAGCAAGTAGATCAGTGACTTAGCACACTGGCTGCATGACCTGGAGATTGTGGGTTCAAACCCCACTCAAATCTTTACTTGCCAAAATCTGCCATTGACCCCCATTCTGAATTTCTCAAATTTAAAAGCACTATATTTCTAAAACTATGAAACATTTCAAAGATTCCTTTTCAGGCAAACATGTCCACCGTAAGATGAACCTAAAAAGGTTTGAATGGGGTTTCTAGGTGTAAGTATGTAGGACTAGTAGCATGCCAAAGTTTGTGCTATTGCCATTGGGAATGCATTGGGCGTTTAACTTAAATAACTCAGAAACTACAAAACATTTCAAAGTAAAAAGTTCCAGCATGTGTCTCCACAGAAAGCTGAATTATAAAAAGTGTGAATGGAGTTTCTAGGTGAAAGTGCTTTTTTAACGTGCCAATATCTGCCATTGAGCCCCATTGTAAATGTCTCAAATTTGAAAGCACTATATTTCTAAAACGATGAAACATTTCAAAGATTCCTTTTCAGGCAAACATGTCCACCGTAAGATGAACCTAAATAGGTTTGAATGGTGTTTCTAGGTGTAAGTATGTAGGACTAGTAGCATGCCAAAGTTATAATTTTTTTCGGACGGCATACTATAGCATGTCGTTTTTCGTGATTTTGGACTATTTGAAAAAAATATGAAAATCATGAAAAAACGACATACTATAGTTCATGGTTTCGGACGGCATACTATAGCATGTCGTTTTTCGTGATTTTGGACTATTTGAAAAAAAGATGAAAATCATGAAAAAACGACATACTATAGTCCATGGTTTGTCGTATTTTCGTGATTTTGGGACACTATGTCAGAGGCAGGACTTGAACCTGCAGCCTCCTGATTCCCAGGCAGGCTCTGTACCCAGTGAGCCACTGTGCATGCTGTTCTTAAAAGGCCGAATAGATAATGACAGAAGAGCCAGAGACTTGTTTCCATTGTGGGTCATAAACATTCGAACGTCTAGAGATAAACAACAGCAAAAGAAACAATAGACAAATCTCCTGTTATTTTATTTTTTGTATTTTATTTTTGTATCAATGTTGTACTCAAAGGGAACAGCAGACTGTGTTGTGGCAGGTAGCAAGTAGATCAGTGACTTAGCACACTGGCTGCATGACCTGGAGATTGTGGGTTCAAACCCCAATCAAATCTTTACTTGCCAAAATCTGCCATTGACCCCCATTCTGAATTTCTCAAATTTAAAAGCACTATATTTCTAAAACTATGAAACATTTCAAAGATTCCTTTTCAGGCAAACATGTCCACCGTAAGATGAACCTAAAAAGGTTTGAATGGGGTTTCTAGGTGTAAGTATGTAGGACTAGTAGCATGCCAAAGTTTGTGCTATTGCCATTGGGAATGCATTGGGCGTTTAACTTAAATAACTCAGAAACTACAAAACATTTCAAAGTAAAAAGTTCCAGCATGTGTCTCCACAGAAAGCTGAATTATAAAAAGTGTGAATGGAGTTTCTAGGTGAAAGTGCTTTTTTAACGTGCCAATATCTGCCATTGAGCCCCATTGTAAATGTCTCAAATTTGAAAGCACTATATTTCTAAAACGATGAAACATTTCAAAGATTCCTTTTCAGGCAAACATGTCCACCGTAAGATGAACCTAAATAGGTTTGAATGGGGTTTCTAGGTGTAAGTATGTAGGACTAGTAGCATGCCAAAGTTTGTGCTATTGCCATTGGGAATGCATTGGGCGTTTAACTTAAATAACTCAGAAACTACAAAACATTTCAAAGTAAAAAGTTCCAGCATGTGTCTCCACAGAAAGCTGAATTATAAAAAGTGTGAATGGAGTTTCTAGGTGAAAGTGCTTTTTTGATGTGCCAATATCTGCCATTTAGCCCCATTGTAAATGTCTCAAATTTGAAAGCACTATATTTCTAAAACGATGAAACATTTCAAAGATTCCTTTTCAGGCAAACATGTCCACCGTAAGATGAACCTAAATAGGTTTGAATGGGGTTTCTAGGTGTAAGTATGTAGGACTAGTAGCATGCCAAAGTTTGTGCTATTGCCATTGGGAATGCATTGGGCGTTAAACTTAAATAACTCAGAAACTACAAAACATTTCAAAGTAAAAAGTTCCAGCATGTGTCTCCACAGAAAGCTGAATTATAAAAAGTGTGAATGGAGTTTCTAGGTGAAAGTGCTTTTTTGACGTGCCAATATCTGCCATTGAGCCCCATTGTAAATGTCTCAAATTTGAAAGCACTATATTTCTAAAACGATGAAACATTTCAAAGATTCCTTTTCAGGCAAACATGTCCACCGTAAAATGAACCTAAATAGGTTTGAATGGGGTTTCTAGGTGTAAGTATGTAGGACTAGAAGCATGCCAAAGTTAGTGCTATTGCCATTGGGAATGCATTGGGCGTTTAACTTAAATAACTCAGAAACTACAAAACATTTCAAAGTAAAAAGTTCCAGCATGTGTCTCCACAGAAAGCTGAATTATAAAAAGTGTGAATGGAGTTTCTAGGTGAAAGTGCTTTTTTGACGTGCCAATATCTGCCATTGAGCCCCATTGTAAATGTCTAAAATTTGAAAGCACTATATTTCTAAAACGATGAAACATTTCAAAGATTCCTTTTCAGGCAAACATGTCCACCGTAAGATGAACCTAAATACGTTTGAATGGGGTTTCTAGGTGTAAGTATGTAGGACTAGAAGCATGCCAAAGTTAGTGCTATTGCCATTGGGAATGCATTGGGCGTTTAACTTAAATAACTCAGAAACTACAAAACATTTCAAAGTAAAAAGTTCCAGCATGTGTCTCCACAGAAAGCTGAATTATAAAAAGTGTGAATGGAGTTTCTAGGTGAAAGTGCTTTTTTGACGTGCCAATATCTGCCATTGAGCCCCATTGTAAATGTCTCAAATTTGAAAGCACTATATTTCTAAAACGATGAAACATTTCAAAGATTCCTTTTCAGGCAAACATGTCCACCGTAAGATGAACCTAAATAGGTTTGAATGGGGTTTCTAGGTGTAAGTATGTAGGACTAGTAGCATGCCAAAGTTTGTGCTATTGCCATTGGGAATGCATTGGGCGTTTAACTTAAATAACTCAGAAACTACAAAACATTTCAAAGTAAAAAGTTCCAGCATGTGTCTCCACAGAAAGCTGAATTATAAAAAGTGTGAATGGAGTTTCTAGGTGAAAGTGCTTTTTTGACATGCCAATATCTGCCATTGAGCCCCATTGTAAATGTCTCAAATTTGAAAGCACTATATTTCTAAAACGATGAAACATTTCAAAGATTCCTTTTCAGGCAAACATGTCCACCGTAAGATTAACCTAAATAGGTTTGAATGGGGTTTCTAGGTGTAAGTATGTAGGACTAGTAGCATGCCAAAGTTTGTGCTATTGCCATTGGGAATGCATTGGGCGTTTAACTTAAATAACTCAGAAACTACAAAACATTTCAAAGTAAAAAGTTCCAGCATGTGTCTCCACAGTAAGCTGAATTATAAAACGTGTGAATGGAGTTTCTAGGTGAAAGTGATTTTGACGTGCCACTATCTGCCATTATACATTTCTCACATTTAAAGCACTATATTTCTAAAACTATGAAACATTTCAAAGATTCCTTTTCAGGCAAACATGTCCACCGTAAGATGAACCTAAATAGGTTTGAATGGGGATTCTAGGTGTAAGTATGTAGGACTAGTAGCATGCCAAAGTTATAATTGTTTTCGGACGGCATACTATAGCATGTCGTTTTTCGTGATTTTGGACTATTTGAAAAAAAGATGAAAATCATGAAAAAACGACATACTATAGTTCATGGTTTCGGACGGCATACTATAGCATGTCGTTTTTCGTGATTTTGGACTATTTGAAAAAAAGATGAAAATCATGAAAAAACGACATACTATAGTCCATGGTTTGTCGTATTTTCGTGATTTTGGGACACTATGTCAGAGGCAGGACTTGAACCTGCAGCCTCCTGATTCCCAGGCAGGCTCTGTACCCAGTGAGCCACTGTGCATGCTGTTCTTAAAAGGCCGAATAGATAATGACAGAAGAGCCAGAGACTTGTTTCCATTGTGGGTCATAAACATTCGAACGTCTAGAGATAAACAACAGCAAAAGAAACAATAGACAAATCTCCTGTTATTTTATTTTTTGTATTTTATTTTTGTATCAATGTTGTACTCAAAGGGAACAGCAGACTGTGTTGTGGCAGGTAGCAAGTAGATCAGTGACTTAGCACACTGGCTGCATGACCTGGAGATTGTGGGTTCAAACCCCAATCAAATCTTTACTTGCCAAAATCTGCCATTGACCCCCATTCTGAATTTCTCAAATTTAAAAGCACTATATTTCTAAAACTATGAAACATTTCAAAGATTCCTTTTCAGGCAAACATGTCCACCGTAAGATGAACCTAAAAAGGTTTGAATGGGGTTTCTAGGTGTAAGTATGTAGGACTAGTAGCATGCCAAAGTTTGTGCTATTGCCATTGGGAATGCATTGGGCGTTTAACTTAAATAACTCAGAAACTACAAAACATTTCAAAGTAAAAAGTTCCAGCATGTGTCTCCACAGAAAGCTGAATTATAAAAAGTGTGAATGGAGTTTCTAGGTGAAAGTGCTTTTTTAACGTGCCAATATCTGCCATTGAGCCCCATTGTAAATGTCTCAAATTTGAAAGCACTATATTTCTAAAACGATGAAACATTTCAAAGATTCCTTTTCAGGCAAACATGTCCACCGTAAGATGAACCTAAATAGGTTTGAATGGGGTTTCTAGGTGTAAGTATGTAGGACTAGTAGCATGCCAAAGTTTGTGCTATTGCCATTGGGAATGCATTGGGCGTTTAACTTAAATAACTCAGAAACTACAAAACATTTCAAAGTAAAAAGTTCCAGCATGTGTCTCCACAGAAAGCTGAATTATAAAAAGTGTGAATGGAGTTTCTAGGTGAAAGTGCTTTTTTGATGTGCCAATATCTGCCATTTAGCCCCATTGTAAATGTCTCAAATTTGAAAGCACTATATTTCTAAAACGATGAAACATTTCAAAGATTCCTTTTCAGGCAAACATGTCCACCGTAAGATGAACCTAAATAGGTTTGAATGGGGTTTCTAGGTGTAAGTATGTAGGACTAGTAGCATGCCAAAGTTTGTGCTATTGCCATTGGGAATGCATTGGGCGTTAAACTTAAATAACTCAGAAACTACAAAACATTTCAAAGTAAAAAGTTCCAGCATGTGTCTCCACAGAAAGCTGAATTATAAAAAGTGTGAATGGAGTTTCTAGGTGAAAGTGCTTTTTTGACGTGCCAATATCTGCCATTGAGCCCCATTGTAAATGTCTCAAATTTGAAAGCACTATATTTCTAAAACGATGAAACATTTCAAAGATTCCTTTTCAGGCAAACATGTCCACCGTAAAATGAACCTAAATAGGTTTGAATGGGGTTTCTAGGTGTAAGTATGTAGGACTAGAAGCATGCCAAAGTTAGTGCTATTGCCATTGGGAATGCATTGGGCGTTTAACTTAAATAACTCAGAAACTACAAAACATTTCAAAGTAAAAAGTTCCAGCATGTGTCTCCACAGAAAGCTGAATTATAAAAAGTGTGAATGGAGTTTCTAGGTGAAAGTGCTTTTTTGACGTGCCAATATCTGCCATTGAGCCCCATTGTAAATGTCTAAAATTTGAAAGCACTATATTTCTAAAACGATGAAACATTTCAAAGATTCCTTTTCAGGCAAACATGTCCACCGTAAGATGAACCTAAATACGTTTGAATGGGGTTTCTAGGTGTAAGTATGTAGGACTAGAAGCATGCCAAAGTTAGTGCTATTGCCATTGGGAATGCATTGGGCGTTTAACTTAAATAACTCAGAAACTACAAAACATTTCAAAGTAAAAAGTTCCAGCATGTGTCTCCACAGAAAGCTGAATTATAAAAAGTGTGAATGGAGTTTCTAGGTGAAAGTGCTTTTTTGACGTGCCAATATCTGCCATTGAGCCCCATTGTAAATGTCTCAAATTTGAAAGCACTATATTTCTAAAACGATGAAACATTTCAAAGATTCCTTTTCAGGCAAACATGTCCACCGTAAGATGAACCTAAATAGGTTTGAATGGGGTTTCTAGGTGTAAGTATGTAGGACTAGTAGCATGCCAAAGTTTGTGCTATTGCCATTGGGAATGCATTGGGCGTTTAACTTAAATAACTCAGAAACTACAAAACATTTCAAAGTAAAAAGTTCCAGCATGTGTCTCCACAGAAAGCTGAATTATAAAAAGTGTGAATGGAGTTTCTAGGTGAAAGTGCTTTTTTGACATGCCAATATCTGCCATTGAGCCCCATTGTAAATGTCTCAAATTTGAAAGCACTATATTTCTAAAACGATGAAACATTTCAAAGATTCCTTTTCAGGCAAACATGTCCACCGTAAGATTAACCTAAATAGGTTTGAATGGGGTTTCTAGGTGTAAGTATGTAGGACTAGTAGCATGCCAAAGTTTGTGCTATTGCCATTGGGAATGCATTGGGCGTTTAACTTAAATAACTCAGAAACTACAAAACATTTCAAAGTAAAAAGTTCCAGCATGTGTCTCCACAGTAAGCTGAATTATAAAACGTGTGAATGGAGTTTCTAGGTGAAAGTGATTTTGACGTGCCACTATCTGCCATTATACATTTCTCACATTTAAAGCACTATATTTCTAAAACTATGAAACATTTCAAAGATTCCTTTTCAGGCAAACATGTCCACCGTAAGATGAACCTAAATAGGTTTGAATGGGGATTCTAGGTGTAAGTATGTAGGACTAGTAGCATGCCAAAGTTATAATTGTTTTCGGACGGCATACTATAGCATGTCGTTTTTCGTGATTTTGGACTATTTGAAAAAAAGATGAAAATCATGAAAAAACGACATACTATAGTTCATGGTTTCGGACGGCATACTATAGCATGTCGTTTTTCATGATTTTGGAGGATTTGAAAAAAAGATGAAAATCATGAAAAAACAACATACTATAGTCCATGGTTTGTCATATTTTCATGATTTTGGGACACTATGTCAGAGGCAGGACTTGAACCTGCAGCCACCTGATTCCCAGGCAGGCTCTGTACCCAGTGAGCCACTGTGCATGCTGTTCTTAAAAGGCCGAATAGATAATGACAGAAGAGCCAGAGACTTGTTTCCATTGTGGTTCATAAACATTCGAACGTCTAGAGATAAACAACAGCAAAAGAAACAATAGACCAAATCTCCTGTTATTTTATTTTTTGTATTTTATTTTTGTATCAATGTTGTACTCAAAGGGAACAGCAGACTGTGTTGTGGCAGGTAGCAAGTAGATCAGTGACTTAGCACACTGGCTGCATGACCTGGAGATTGTGGGTTCAAACCCCACTCAAATCTTTACTTGCCAAAATCTGCCATTGACCCCCATTCTGAATTTCTCAAATTTAAAAGCACTATATTTCTAAAACTATGAAACATTTCAAAGATTCCTTTTCAGGCAAACATGTCCACCGTAAGATGAACCTAAAAAGGTTTGACTGGGGTTTCTAGGTGTAAGTATGTAGGACTAGTAGCATGCCAAAGTTTGTGCTATTGCCATTGGGAATGCATTGGGCGTTTAACTTAAATAACTCAGAAACTACAAAACATTTCAAAGTAAAAAGTTCCAGCATGTGTCTCCACAGAAAGCTGAATTATAAAAAGTGTGAATGGAGTTTCTAGGTGAAAGTGCTTTTTTAACGTGCCAATATCTGCCATTGAGCCCCATTGTAAATGTCTCAAATTTGAAAGCACTATATTTCTAAAACGATGAAACATTTCAAAGATTCCTTTTCAGGCAAACATGTCCACCGTAAGATGAACCTAAATAGGTTTGAATGGGGTTTCTAGGTGTAAGTATGTAGGACTAGTAGCATGCCAAAGTTATAATTTTTTTCGGACGGCATACTATAGCATGTCGTTTTTCGTGATTTTGGACTATTTGAAAAAAATATGAAAATCATGAAAAAACGACATACTATAGTTCATGGTTTCGGACGGCATACTATAGCATGTCGTTTTTCGTGATTTTGGACTATTTGAAAAAAAGATGAAAATCATGAAAAAACGACATACTATAGTCCATGGTTTGTCGTATTTTCGTGATTTTGGGACACTATGTCAGAGGCAGGACTTGAACCTGCAGCCTCCTGATTCCCAGGCAGGCTCTGTACCCAGTGAGCCACTGTGCATGCTGTTCTTAAAAGGCCGAATAGATAATGACAGAAGAGCCAGAGACTTGTTTCCATTGTGGGTCATAAACATTCGAACGTCTAGAGATAAACAACAGCAAAAGAAACAATAGACAAATCTCCTGTTATTTTATTTTTTGTATTTTATTTTTGTATCAATGTTGTACTCAAAGGGAACAGCAGACTGTGTTGTGGCAGGTAGCAAGTAGATCAGTGACTTAGCACACTGGCTGCATGACCTGGAGATTGTGGGTTCAAACCCCACTCAAATCTTTACTTGCCAAAATCTGCCATTGACCCCCATTCTGAATTTCTCAAATTTAAAAGCACTATATTTCTAAAACTATGAAACATTTCAAAGATTCCTTTTCAGGCAAACATGTCCACCGTAAGATGAACCTAAAAAGGTTTGAATGGGGTTTCTAGGTGTAAGTATGTAGGACTAGTAGCATGCCAAAGTTTGTGCTATTGCCATTGGGAATGCATTGGGCGTTTAACTTAAATAACTCAGAAACTACAAAACATTTCAAAGTAAAAAGTTCCAGCATGTGTCTCCACAGAAAGCTGAATTATAAAAAGTGTGAATGGAGTTTCTAGGTGAAAGTGCTTTTTTAACGTGCCAATATCTGCCATTGAGCCCCATTGTAAATGTCTCAAATTTGAAAGCACTATATTTCTAAAACGATGAAACATTTCAAAGATTCCTTTTCAGGCAAACATGTCCACCGTAAGATGAACCTAAATAGGTTTGAATGGGGTTTCTAGGTGTAAGTATGTAGGACTAGTAGCATGCCAAAGTTATAATTTTTTTCGGACGGCATACTATAGCATGTCGTTTTTCGTGATTTTGGACTATTTGAAAAAAATATGAAAATCATGAAAAAACGACATACTATAGTTCATGGTTTCGGACGGCATACTATAGCATGTCGTTTTTCGTGATTTTGGACTATTTGAAAAAAAGATGAAAATCATGAAAAAACGACATACTATAGTCCATGGTTTGTCGTATTTTCATGATTTTGGGACACTATGTCAGAGGCAGGACTTGAACCTGCAGCCTCCTGATTCCCAGGCAGGCTCTGTACCAAGTGAGCCACTGTGCATGCTGTTCTTAAAAGGCCGAATAGATAATGACAGAAGAGCCAGAGACTTGTTTCCATTGTGGTTCATAAACACTCGAACGTCTAGAGATAAACAACAGCAAAAGAAACAATAGACAAATCTCCTGTTATTTTATTTTTTGTATTTTTTTTTGTATCAATGTTGTACTTAAAGGGAACAGCAGACTAACCCTAACCCTGCGTCAAAGTTTAGTTTTCAGGAGAAAAAAAGCATGCAGAAAAAAGCTGTTCATTCCAAGCTTCAAAACGAAAAAGCTGGTATAGCATGGGAGCACGAAGCAAGAAGCTGCTTCTAGCTTCCTTGGTGTTAACGCGGCTTAAGTCTGATTATGCCTTTGGGTTTTTTGCACTACTGATTGTTACCCGTTTCCTTTCTTGTCAGTTAAAATTATCATTCATCATCACTTCCATCTTGTCCATCACCTAACCCTAACCCTAACCCTAACCCTAACCCTAACCCTAGTTGTCTGGTACCAGATTGGTTACCATATGGTACCAGAACAAAACAAACAAAAAAGCAGTGTGAATTGTCTGGAACCAGTGGCGCAGTGTGTTAGAACACTGCCACATGATCGGGAGATGGTGAGTTCAAACCCCACTCAAGTCTTTACTTTCAAGACTGATTTCAGAAGAAGAAAAGCAACACAAAAGCCGTGTGAATTATCTTGAACCAGTGGAACAGTGTGTTAGAACGCTCCCACATGATCGGGAGATGGTGAGTTCAAATCCCACTCAAGTCTTTACTTTCAAGACCGATTTCAGAAGAAGAAAACCAACAAAAAAGCAGTTGAATTGTCTGGAACCAGTGGCGCAGTGTGTTATGACACTGCCACATGATCGGGAGATGGTGAGTTCAAACCCCACTAAAGTCTTTACTTTCAAGACCGATTTCAGAAGAAGAAAACCAACAAAAAAGCAGTTGAATTGTCTGGAACCAGTGGCGCAGTTTGTTAGGACACTGCCACATGATCGGGAGATGGTGAGTTCAAACCCCACTCAAGTCTTTACTTTCAAGACCGATTTCAGAAGAAGAAAACCAACGACCTACCAACCAACACATTCAAAGGCATATCAATCCCATTAATCCGTTTTCTTATCAAGTTGAAGGCATCCCGGATTTTGTTGAGGGTGGGTTGGGTGTTTCACGGTTTCTCATCAACTCCATGTTAAATCACCCAATTACCCCCCAACGGACACTAGCCATAACCCTAACCCTAACCCTAACCCTAACCCTAACCCTAACCCTAGTTGTCTGGTACCAGATTGGTTACCATATAGTACCAGAACAAAACAAACAAGAAAGCAGTGTGAATTGTCTGGAACCAGTGGCGCAGTGTGTAAGAACACTGCCACATGATCGGGAGATGGTGAGTTCAAACACCACTCAAGTCTTTACTTTCAAGACCGATTTCAGAAGAAGAAAACCAACAAAAAAGCAGTGTGAATTGTCTGGAACCAGTGGCGCAGTGTGTTAGAACGCTCCCACATGATAGGGAGATGATGAGTTCAAACCCCACTCAAGTCTTTACTTTCAAGACTGATTTCAGAAGAAGAAAAGCAACACAAAAGCCGTGTGAATTATCTTGAACCAGTGGAACAGTGTGTTAGAACGCTCCCACATGATCGGGAGATGGTGAGTTCAAATCCCACTCAAGTCTTTACTTTCAAGACCGATTTCAGAAGAAGAAAACCAACAAAAAAGCAGTTGAATTGTCTGGAACCAGTGGCGCAGTGTGTTATGACACTGCCACATGATCGGGAGATGGTGAGTTCAAACCCCACTAAAGTCTTTACTTTCAAGACCGATTTCAGAAGAAGAAAACCAACAAAAAAGCAGTTGAATTGTCTGGAACCAGTGGCGCAGTGTGTTAGGACACTGCCACATGATCGGGAGATGGTGAGTTCAAACCCCACTCAAGTCTTTACTTTCAAGACCGATTTCAGAAGAAGAAAACCAACGACCTACCAACCAACACATTCAAAGGCATATCAATCCCATTAATCCGTTTTCTTATCAAGTTGAAGGCATCCCGGATTTTGTTGAGGGTGGGTTGGGTGTTTCACGGTTTCTCATCAACTCCATGTTAAATCACCCAATTACCCCCCAACGGACACTAGCCATAACCCTAACCCTAACCCTAACCCTAACCCTAACCCTAGTTGTCTGGTACCAGATTGGTTACCATATAGTACCAGAACAAAACAAACAAGAAAGCAGTGTAAATTGTCTGGAACCAGTGGCGCAGTGTGTAAGAACACTGCCACATGATCGGGAGATGGTGAGTTCAAACACCACTCAAGTCTTTACTTTCAAGACCGATTTCAGAAGAAGAAAACCAACAAAAAAGCAGTGTGAATTGTCTGGAACCAGTGGCGCAGTGTGTTAGAACGCTCCCACATGATAGGGAGATGATGAGTTCAAACCCCACTCAAGTCTTTACTTTCAAGACCGATTTCAGAAGAAGAAAACCAACAAAAAAGCAGTTGAATTGTCTGGAACCAGTGGCGCAGTGTGTTATGACACTGCCACATGATCGGCAGATGGTGAGTTCAAACCCCACTATAGTCTTTACTTTCAAGACCGATTTCAGATGAAGAAAACCAACAAAAAAGCAATGTGAATTGTCTGGAACCAGTGGCGCAGTGTGATGGAACCCTCCCACATGATCGGGAGATGGTGAGTTCAAACCCCACTCAAGTATTTACTTTCAGGACCGATTTCAGAAGAAGAAAACCTACAAAAAAGCAGTTGAATTGTCTTGAACCAGTGGCGCAGTGTGTTAGGACGCTGCCAAATGATCGGTAGATGGCGAGTTCAAACCCCACTCAAGTCTTTACTTTCAAGACCGATTTCAGAAGAAGAAAACCAACAAAAAAGCAGTTGAATTGTCTGGAACCAGTGGTGCAGTGTCTTAGGACGCTGCCACATGATCGGGAGATGGTGAGTTCAAACCCCACGCAAGTCTTTACTTTCAAGACCGATTTCAGAAGAAGAAAACCAACAAAAAAGCAGTTGAATTGTCTGGAACCAGTGGCGCAGTGTGTTAGGAAGCTGCCACATGATCGGGAGATGGTGAGTTCAAACCCCACTCAAGTCTTTACTTTCTAGACCGATATCAGAAGAAGAAAACCAACAAAAAAGCAGTGTTAATTGTCTGGACCCAGTGGCTCAGTGTGTTAGGACGCTGCCACATGATCAAGAGATGGTGGGTTCAAACCCCACTCAAGTTCAAACAAAAAAATAAAGGTCCAGAATGCAATCCCACCCCAGTCTTTACTGTGACACTTTGCTTTCCACACTGATTTCCTGAAGGACAACTTTAAAGCAGCCCAGAAATTCACCATGATTGTGTGCCGGTAAGTGGCCCAGCGGATAAGTCAGATGATATCCGTAGTATACCTAGTAGAAGTGTGCCGGTTCAAACCCGACATACTCCTAGTAGGCGGTGATGGTTCAAATCACTGACACCTAGTGTAGGAGTGTCCCTGTGGATAAATCAGATGATATCCGTAGAATACCTAGTAGAAGTATGCCGGCCGACATACTCCTACTAGGATGGTGCTAGTTCAAATCACCAACAAATACAGTAAGTAGGAGTGTGTGCAGTTAAGTGGCCTGTTGGATAAATCAGATAATATCCATAGAATACCTAGTAGAAGTCTGCCAGTTCAAACCCGACATAGGATGGTGCTGGTTCAAATCACCATCACCTAGAGTAGGTAGGACTGTGTGCCGTTAATTGGCCCGGTGGTTAAATCAGATAATATCCGTAGAATACCTTGTGGGATGGTGCTGGTTCAAATCACCATCACCTAGAGTAGGTAGGACCGTGTGCCATTAATTGGCCCGGTGGATAAATCAGATAATATCCGTAGAATACCTAGTGGGATGGTGCTGGTTCAAATCACCATCACCTAGAGTAGGTAGGACCGTGTGCCGTTAATTGGCCCGGTGGATAAATCAGATAATAGCTGTAGAATACCTAGTAGGATGGTGGTTCAAATCACCATCACCTAGAGTAGCTAGGACCGTGTGCCGTTAATTGGCCCGGTGGATAAATCAGATAATAGCTGTAGAATACCTAGTAGGATGGTGGTTCAAATCACCATCACCTAGAGTAGGTAGGTGGTCAGGTAAGAGTATGTAGGGGCAGAGTAGGTTGAGGTGTAGATAGGGGGGGAGTAGGCGAGGGTTGGTCAGTTAAGGGGAGGAGTAGGTGAGGGGGGTAAGGTAGGGTAAGGTAGGGGGAGATTAGGCGAGGGGGGGGGCAGGCGAGGTGGAGAGTAGGCGAGGGGGGGGCCAGGCAGGGGAAGAGTAGGTGAGGGGGTGGCAGGCAGGGGGAGAGTAGGCGAGGGGGAGGCCAGGCAGGGGGAGAGTAGGTGAGGGGGAGGCCAGGCATGGGGAGAGTAGGCGAGGGGGGCCAGGCAGGGGGAGAGTAGGCGAGGAGGGAGGCCAGGCAAGGGGAGAGTAGGAAAGGGGGGAGGCCAGGCAGGGGGAGAGTAGGCGAGGGGGGCCAGGCAGGGGGAGAGTAGGAGAGGAGGGAGGCCAGGCAGGGGAGTATAGGAGAGGGGGGCCAGACAGAGGCAGAGGAAGAGTAGGTGAGGGGGGCTAGGCAGTGGTCTTCCTGACTTTTTTTTTAATAATTAGTAAATAAGTTAAGAAAATGATTTAAAAAAAAAAAATAGGAAGAGCCCCCATGCCTACTCTCACCCTGCCTGGCCTCCCTCCTCTCCAACTCTCCCCTGGCCTCCCTCCTCTCCTACTCTCCCCTGGCCTCCGCCTCTCCTACTCTCCCCCTGCCTGGCCTCCCCCCTCTCCCCCTGCCTGGCCTCCCCCCTCGCCTACTCTCCCCCTGCCTGGCCCCCCTCGCCTACTCTCCCCCTGCCTGCCACCCCCTCGCCTACTCTTCCCCTGCCTGGCCCCCCCCTCACCTACTCTCCACCTCGCCTGGCACCCCACCCCCTCGCCTAATCTCCCCCTACCTGACCCCCCTCAGCTACTCCTCCACCTAACTGACCAACCCTTGCCTACTCTCCCCCTATCTACACCTCAACCTACTCTGCCCCTACATACTCTTACCTGACCCCCTACCTACTCTAGGTGATGGTGATTTGAACCAGCACCATCCTACTAGGTATTCTACGGATATTATGTGATTTATCCACCTGGCCAATTAACGGCACACGGTCCTACCTACTCTAGGTGATGGTGATTTGAACCAGCACCATCCCACTAGGTATTCTATGGATATTATCTGATTTAACCACCGGGCCAATTAACGGCACACGGTCCTACCTACTCCAGGTGATGGTGATTTGAACCAGCACCATCCCACTAGGTATTCTATGGATATTATCTGATCTAACCACCAGGCCAATTAACGGCACACAGTCCTACCTACTCTAGGTGATGGTGATTTGAACCAGCACCATCCTATGTCGGGTTTGAACCGGCAGACTTCTACTAGGTATTCTATGGATATTATCTGATTTATCCACCAGGCCACTTAACTGCACACACTCCTACATACTGTATTTGTTGGTGATTTGAACTAGCACCATCCTAGTAGGAGTATGTCGGCCGGCATACTTCTACTAGGTATTCTACGGATATCATCTGATTTATCCACAGGGACACTCCTACACTAGGTGTCAGTGATTTGAACCATCACCGCCTACTAGGAGTATGTCGGGTTTGAACCGGCACACTTCTACTAGGTATACTACGGATATCATCTGACTTATCCGCTGGGCCACTTACCGGCACACAATCATGGTGAATTTCTGGGCTGCTTTAAAGTTGTCCTTCAGGAAATCAGTGTGCAAAGCAAAGTGTCACAGTAATGCCTAATGTGGGATTTGAACCCTGGACCTGTGGCTCCCAAGGACAGCCTCTCATCACACTGAGCTAACTGATGGTTACTACAACACAGCTTTTCTGTGCTACTTGATGTCAGTGTGGAAAGCAAAGTGTCACAGTAAAGACTGGGGTGGGATTGCACCCTGGAGCTTTATTTTTTTGTTTGAACTTGAGTGGGGTTTGAACCCACCATCTCTTGATCATGTGGCAGCGTCCTAACACACTGAGCCACTGGGTCGAGACAATTCACACTGCTTTTTTGTTGGTTTTCTTCTTCTGAAATCGGTCTAGAAAGTAAAGACTTGAGTGGGGTTTGAACTCACCATCTCCCGATCATGCGGCAGCGTCCTAACACACTGCGCCACTGGTTCCAGACATTTAACTGCTTTTTTGTTGGTTTTCTTCTTCTGAAATCGGTCTTGAAAGTAAAGACTTGCGTGGGGTTTGAACTCACCATCTCCCGATCAAGTGGCAGCGTCCTAAGACACTGCACCACTGGTTCCAGACAATTCAACTGCTTTTTTGTTGGTTTTCTTCTTCTGAAATCGGTCTTGAAAGTAAAGACTTGAGTGGGGTTTGAACTCACCATCTCCCGATCATTTGGCAGCGTCCTAACACACTGCGCCACTGGTTCCAGAAAATTCACACTGCTTTTTTGTTGGTTTTCTTCATCTGAAATCGGTCTTGAAAGTAAAGACTTTAGTGGGGTTTGAACTCACCATCTCCCGATCATGTGGCAGTGTCATAACACACTGCGCCAATGGTTCCAGAAAATTCAACTGCTTTTTTGTTGTTTTTTTTCTTCTGAAATCGGTCTTGAAAGTAAAGACTTGAGTGGGGTTTGAACTCACCATCTCCCAATCATGTGGCAGTGTCCTAACACACTGCGCCACTGGTTCCAGACAATTCACACTGCTTTTTTGTTGGTTTTTTTCATCTGAAATCGGTCTTGAAAGTAAAGACTTTAGTGGGGTTTGAACTCACCATCTCCACGTCATGTGGGAGCGTTCTAACACACTGCGCCACTGGTTCCAGACAATTCACACTGCTTTTTTGTTGGTTTTCTTCTTCTGAAATCGGCCTCTAAAGTAAAGTCTTGAGTGAGGTTTGAACTCACCATCTCCCGATCATGTGGCAGCGTTCTAACACACTGCGCCACTGGTTCCAGACAATTCACACTGCTTTCTTGTTTGTTTTGTTCTGGTACCATATGGTAACCAATCTGGTAACAGACAACTAGGGTTAGGGTTAGGGTTAGGGTTAGGGTTAGGGTTAGGGCTAGTGTCCGTTGGGGGGGTAATTGTGTGATTTAACATGGAGTTGATGAGAAACCGTGAAACACCCAACCCACCCTCAACAAAATCCGGGATGCCTTCAACTTGATAAGAAAACGGATTAATGGGATTGATATGCCTTTGAATGTGTTGGTTGGTAGGTCGTTGGTTTTCTTCTTCTGAAATCGGCCTCTAAAGTAAAGTCTTGAGTGAGGTTTGAACTCACCATCTCCCGATCATGTGGCAGCGTTCTAACACACTGCGCCACTGGTTCCAGACAATTCACACTGCTTTCTTGTTTGTTTTGTTCTGGTACCATATGGTAACCAATCTGGTAACAGACAACTAGGGTTAGGGTTAGGGTTAGGGTTAGGGTTAGGGTTAGGGCTAGTGTCCGTTGGGGGGGTAATTGTGTGATTTAACATGGAGTTGATGAGAAACCGTGAAACACCCAACCCACCCTCAACAAAATCCGGGATGCCTTCAACTTGATAAGAAAATGGATTAATGGGATTGATATGCCTTTGAATGTGTTGGTTGAAAGGTCGTTGGTTTTCTTCTTCTGAAATTCGTCTTGAAAGTAAAGACTTGAGTGGGGTTTGAACTCACCACGTCCCGATCATGTGGCAGCGTCCTAACACACTGCGCCACTGGTACCAAGCAAATCAACTGCTTTTTTGTTGGTTGTCTTCTTCTGAAATCGGTCTTGAAAGTAAAAACTTGAGTGGGGTTTGAACTCACCATCTCCCGATCATGTGGCAGTGTCCTAACACACTGCGCCACTGGTTCCAGACAATTCAACTGCTTTTTTGTTGGTTTTCTTCTTCTGAAATCGGTCTTGAAAGTAAGGACTTGAGTGGGATTTGAACTCACCATCTCCCGATCATGTGGCAGTGCCCTAACACACTGCGCCACTGGTTCCAGACAATTCAACTGCTTTTTTGTTGGTTTTATTCTTCTGAAATCGGTCTTGAAAGTAAAGACTTGAGTGGGGTTTGAACTCACCATCTCCGGATCATGTGGCAGAGTCCTAACAAACTGCGCCACTGGTTCCAGACAATTCACACTGCTTTTTTGTTGGTTTTCTTCTTCTGAAATCGGTCTTGAAAGTAAAGACTTGAGTGGGGTTTGAACTCACCATCTCCCGATAATGTGGGAGCTTTCTAACACACTGCGCCACTGGTTCCAGACAATTCACACTGCTTTCTTGTTTGTTTTGTTCTGTTACCATATGGTAACCAATCTGGTAACAGACAACTAGGGTTAGGGTTAGGGCTAGTGTCCGTTGGCGGGTAATTGGGTGATTTAACATGGAGTTGATGAGAAACCGTGAAACACCCAACCCACCCTCAACAAAATCCGGGATGCCTTCAAATTGATAAGAAAACAGATTAATGGGATTGATATGCCTTTGAATGTGTTGGTTGATAGGTCGTTGGTTTTCTTCTTCTGAAATCGGTCTTGAAAGTAATGACTTGAGTGGGGTTTGAACTCACCATCTCCCGATCATGTGGCAGCGTCCTAACACACTGCGCCACTGGTTCCAGACATCTCAACTGCTTTTTTGTTGGTTTTCTTCTTCTGATTCTGTAACAATCAGTAGTGCAAAAAAAACAAAGGCATAATCAAGCAGCTTCTTGCTTCGTGCTCCCATGATATCTCTATGTATACCAGCTTTTTCGTTTTGAAGCTTGGAATGAACAGCTTTTTTTTGCGTGCTTTTTTTCTCCTGAAAACTCAACTTTGAGGCAGCTTTTAAAAGCTGGGTTTTGGCTTCGAGTTTTCACATTTTTCAAATCTGAACAAAAAAAAGGAAAAAAATAGCAAATTTCTGTTTGCTGGACTCAAACAGAATTATACTAAGGCACCACCATTTTTGTGATTTTTCGTTTAGCGTTTTCCCATTTTTCAATTCTGAACAAAAAAAGGAAAAACTAGCAAATTTCTGTTTGCTGGAATCAAATTAAACGAACAAAAATCACAAATATGTTTTTTATATGTTGGATTCAGATTCAAATAAGGCAATTATACTAAGGTCCCCTGACCTTTCTAGGTGAAAGTGCTTTTTTGACGTGCCAATATCTGCCATTGAGCCCCATTGTAAATGTCTCAAATTTGAAAGCACTATATTTCTAAAACGATGAAACATTTCAAAGATTCCTTTTCAGGCAAACATGTCCACCGTAAGATGAACCTGAATAGGTTTGAATGGGGTTTCTAGGTGTAAGTATGTAGGACTAGTAGCATGCCAAAGTTTGTGCTATTGCCATTGGGAATGCATTGGGCGTTTAACTTAAAAAACTCAGAAACTACAAAACATTTCAAAGTAAAAAGTTCCAGCATGTGTCTCCACAGTAAGCTGAATTATAAAAAGTGTGAATGGAGTTTCTAGGTGAAAGTGATTTTTTGACGTGCCACTATCTGCTATCTATTGAGCCCCATTGTACATTTCTCAAATTTGAAAGCACTATATATTTCTAAAACTATGAAACATTTCAAAGATTCCTTTTCAGACAAACATGTCCACCGTAAGATGAACCTAAATAGGTTTGAATGGGGTTTCTAGGTGTACAGTACATACACGTAGCAGGCTAGCAGCACTCTATTCAATTCAATGCAGTATATAATGGAGTCACTGAAAATACTATTTTTAGTGTATTTAATATAGTGATATGCTACTGAATCTCAGTATTATTAGGTTTCTTTTTCTTTTCTTTTCTTTTTAGTTTTTTACATTATCAGCATACAGTTGAGGGACTCTGCTATTCTAAAGCCAGGTACGACAAACCTTGTGCATCTTCAAAATGCCATGCTCACCCTCAGAGGAAGCAGATGATCTGAATATTATTGCCAGAATGAAAGCAAGAATAGTGTACCACGTGATGCTACGGTTGTCCCACAGTATTATGACTCAGTCACAGCAGGGGGTTTATCACTTTGGCTCTCTTTGGCTGTCATTTCAAGGGCATGTTTTGCACAGCTTGGCAGATGTGCGTATACTGTATATGGCAAGCTATAGGCCTATTGTGCTACTACAATTCTCACAACTCTCTTTTCTCGCATTTGAGAAATTGTACCAAGTTTTGTGTTCACGTGGTTTAAAGGACCACTTCACCACTTTTCAACCTATCTTCATAGAATTGATCCTCACTAATGCTCATGATAAAATGCCACATTTTTTTCCTACTCAGTCTGTGTCTCATGGGAGGGCTGTGGGCAGTTCAGAAACCCATCCACCAGTGACATCATCGATGGGGAATCCAAGCTAATTGAAACTGCAGGCGAAAAAAATCTGCCTAATGATGATGTCACTGGGTTTCTGACCTGTCCACACTCCACAGCCCTCCTATGAGACACAGACTGAGTAGAAAAAAATGGTGCTATTTTATCATGAACATTAGTGAGGACCAATTATATGAAGATAAGTTGAAAAGTGGTGAAGTGGTCCTTTAATATAAGCTTAATATCTTACAGTATACAGTCTTGCTGACTAGAACTCCCAAGAGTGTTATTTTCTTCATGGCAACGTAAGTGTTCTTGTGCTTTGGTGAGTCAGTGGTTCATTGTGCAATTATAAAACAGCATGAAATGATGGGTATAGAGCACCGAAGTCCTGACGTCACTGTCAGTAGAGGGCGTCAGTCCCCAGGTTCATGTATTTTTTTATTTGCATTGTAATCTCCATAGGGGGATTTTAGATCGCCTCATATAAGAACTGTGTTTTTCACTCATATGGATATGAAGCATCGACTGAAGGTGGAAATGTACAAATATACCCAAAGAGTAACAAAATAAGCGTTAGAAACGAGCCAAACAACCCAGAGACTACATTTCCGGGTAGGGGGAGTGGCTGCATCTGCCCGTCGCACAACAGAAACTGAATGTTAATTACGTTTATTTTTATTTTTATTTTATTGATATTTAAGGTTTCGTGGTTAGTACGAGTCGAGTCACCACCAGCTGAGCTTACGTCAACGAGTAATCTCAGGAACGCAATGTGTTGACAGCTGGGCATGACGTATATTAGCAGCGACATTGCCTTCATATGTAGTTTCAAGGCTTTTGCGGCCACATTAATTCCATTTTCTCCAGAAACTGGCTGTATATATATATATATATATATATATATATAATTTGGGGACCCCCCGAGACTCGTGACCCACAGGTTGAGAACCCCTGATGTACTGCAATTAGGTATGATTTGGCCACATCTGTGAATAGACAATGTATTGATTTCATTGTGATCTTTTAAGCTGAAATACTCAGGATACCTTCAAGCCCATGTTCATAACAAATTGTTGGTGTCACTAAATATGAATGTAATGAATATTGAATGAATATCTAGATCCCTTCACCTTTGACGCACCTTCCTGTTCAGAACATAATCTGGCAAGCATTAATAACAGCTTCACAAACTAAGACCTGCATGAGCAAAGGTCTCTGTCCTGCGAAAGATAACAAATGACAGATAACATTATTTCACAATGTGTAGGCTAGTCTATCCATCTCCAAAGCTCCTTCACCCCAGAGAAAAAACAATTGGATACAAGAGAAAATGTCAGAGTCATCCATTCTCAAAGGAAGTAGAGGACGTGAAAACAATCATGCTAAAATATTTGCTGTTCTTTTGAAACATGCACTCTTGGATATTTTGGCATTTTCTGCTGAAGCTTTTATCCCTCTCATGTAATCAAATTTCAGAAGTATCCTCCCGAATGAATGATGCTAGCCGGAAAGGGACATAGTGTTGAACGGATATTGCAATGCACACTCATAAAGTGCCAGTCAGGCCACTTACGTATCTACAGTACTAGTAGTAGTATCATGGTTATAATTTTTTAGAGATATTACCAGCCTCTTCAGCCCATTTGCCTCACCAACAAAAGAAATGCCATTGCATTGCCAGAATATGAATATTTTCTGGAGCCAACCACGGATTCATGTGCAGTGCAGTCAATCTGTTCTACTCACTTATGTACCTCTCTTCACAAACCCATCCGTAGTTTATGCAACGTTACTATAAGAAAGCTTAACACGTCATTGTGTGAACTACCCTCCGGTATCTTTTCAGTATGATTATATGAACATGTAACAAAACAACAACCCATGGCATTTGGCTAATTGGAACATTGGAAGAGTATGGATGTTGGATTTCACACATGCACCCTATCTAAGATAGTGCGCCCTGTTCTGTGGCTCTCCTACCCCCAGGGTAAGGTAAAGGGCAGTGGTCTCCTGGTCTTTAGATTCCTCCGTGACCAATTTGTCTATGTCTCGTTCACCCTCATTATTCATCTGTCCCGCTCTACTAGTTGGCAATTTCTATTGTACCTCAAGATTGAAGAGTGCAGCAAGATTTAGGACTATTCTGACAGAGGGCATTCAGGACACTGGTAATTACAGTAAACATTAATGTGCAATTGTATGGGGGGGCATCAGCAAATTACAGCCCATCCTTATTGGTCGTCTAAATCGCACAAGTTTGTTTCTTTGATCAGGCTTGCTTTACTAACATTGGAAAGTGAAGGGTACAATGCAAAAAGTAGGCCTACAGAAATTGATTTGATGACTGAAGCAATGTAAGGCCCATCTTTAACAAAAACCTTTTTGTTTAAATGTCCCTTTATGGGCTCCGTAAGGGGCTCCATAGTGTAGAATGCCAAATTGTGTATATTTGTTAAAGTTGCTTTTTTGTTTGGAGCATAAATAAATGTATACCATTCGACTACCAACGTTATTTATGTAGCCACATTTGGGGTAGCCTATATAAAAATCAACGACCGTTAATTAACCGGATAATGCCATCGGCTACCCGGCTGGGAAATTAACCGTTACCGACATCCCTACACCGGTCCACAACATAAAACAGAGTCGGCGTTTGTTACACACGATGTGTTTCCCATTCAATCGGGTCTAGTTGCTTGTCATGCTCAAAAATGTTCCCCTGTCTTTCTGTCTGAGGCAGCGCCGTTTAGATGAGAGAGTTGCGACAACTCTGTTCACTGTTTATTCACAGAGCTTCATGAGTCACTGAACGGTATATTGTCGTCACTCTCTCTCTCTAAACGGCTCTGGTCTCCAGGCTGCGCTCCGCTCAGCGCTCAGAGCTCGTCTTTGAGCAAGATGGCGGCGCCCGCCTGTGTTGTTATTATTACAAACTAGTGGTTCTACAACGATTCTTACGTGGATTTTACGTAACGTAGGATGAGGTCGGATGGGGCCATGAAAAATGATCGTGTCCGTGGATTATTGTTTTACCGCGATTTATCTACTACTGTACATGCTGAGTACAGTAGTGCATCCCGTGGACGCAGAGGTTTGGTAGTGTATCCTGCCGCAGTGCCGCAGCGCGGCAGCACTATGGTGTTCTATGCGGCGCAGTGATACTGAACACAAAGAAAATAGTACCATGTGACAGAGGGGTCAAAGTTGAACGAAGGTTGGTCTATAATGGTAGATATAGGTCAACAATACGAATGACGCTAGTTTTGTAGATTGGTTTATTTATAATGCGTGGCCCCCAGTGACCCTGGGAACTACTTGATATTCCCCCAAACAGGAGCAGCACTCCCAGCACAGGACTCGGCCAGTCAATTAATACCGTTGCAACATTTCATACAGCTTTATGTCCAAAAATCTGAACCAACCCTTTAATGTGCTATTCCACTATTACACTTATTGCACTTATTACACTATTACACTTATTACACTATTACACATATTCCACTATTCCACTATTACACTTATTACACTATTACCTTATTACACTATTACCTTATTGCACTATTACCTTATTACACTATTACCTTATTACACTATTACACTATTACCTTATTACACTATTACCTTATTACACTATTACCTTATTACCTTATTACACTATTACCTTATTACCTTATTACACTATTACCTTATTACCTTATTACACTATTACCTTATTACACTATTACCTTATTACCTTATTACCTTATTACACTATTACCTTATTACACTATTACCCTATTACACTATTACCTTATTACACTATTACCTTATTACACTATTACACTATTACCTTATTACACTATTACCTTATTACCTTATTACACTATTACCTTATTACCTTATTACACTATTACCTTATTACACTATTACCTTATTACCTTATTACACTATTACCTTATTACACTATTACCTTATTACCCTATTACCCTATTACCCTATTTCACTATTTCACTATTTCACTATATTTCATTACTATATTAAAAAAAGTCTCCATAAAAAATATACTCACCCTGACAAAATTTCTTTTTTCACACCCCTTTCTTTTTTTTACCACCTAAAAAAAATCTACCCACATCCACATTTCAAAGTCAACTTTGAAATAGTCGACTTTGAAATTTCAAAGTCGACTTTGAAATTTCAAAGTCGACTTTGAAAGTTCAAAGTCAGAGACAGTCAGAGACAGTAACGCAGAGACAGTGATGCAGAGAGTGACGCAGAGAGAGTGACGCAGAGAGTGACGCAGAGACAGTGACGCAGAGACAGTGACGCAGAGACAGTGACGCAGAGAGAGTGACGCAGAGACAGTGACGCGGAGAGAGTGACCATGGGCTATAGCCCATCTCGGACGGAATACTATAGCACGCCGTTTATCTACATTTTTGAGGATTTGAAAAAAAGACGAAAATCACTTCGAGACTTTGGACTATAGCCCATGGTCCATGGTCTCGGAGTGATTTTCGTCTTTTTTTCAAATCCTCGTTTTTCATCATTTTTGACCATGGGTTATAGCCCATCTCAAACGGCATACTATAGCACTCCGTTTTTCATCATTTTTGAGGATTTGTAAAAAGCACGAAAATCACTCCGAGACCATGGACTATAGACTATGGGCTATAGCCCATCTCGGACGGCGTACTATAGCACGCCGTTTATCTACATTTTTGAGGATTTGAAAAAAAGACGAAAATCACTCCGAGACCATGGACTATAGCCCATGGTCTCGGAGTGATTTTCGTCTTTTTTTCAAATCCTCATTTTTCATCATTTTTGACCATGGGCTATAGCTCATCTCGAACGGCATACTATAGCATGCCGTTTTTCAACAGGAAACAGGGATTTGTACTACAGAGCTGTATTAACTGAAGGCTCAAATTGTAGCAGTGGCTCACAGCCTCAGCCTGATGACCTCAAAAGTCTCATATCTCCCCTGAGCCATAGGCATAGGCTTTGGCTTAGTGGTCAAGATGTTGGCCTTCTGTGCGGGGGACCCGGGTTCGATTCCTGGGTGTTACACCAGCATACAAAACAACTCTTGTGTCATTCTGTGGTCAAATCCCAATCACTATATTTATGAAACATTTCAAAGATTCCACCGTAAGATGAACTATAAGTTTGAATGGGGTTTCCACGACCAATGGTTTCGGAAGACATACTATAGTATGTCGTTTTTGGAGGATTCAAAAAACATGAAAAAACGACATACTATAGTTCATGGTTTCAGAACACATACTATAGTAAGCCGTTTTCCAAGATTTTGGAGGATTTAAAGAAATTATGAAAATCATGAAAAAACGACATAGGCCTACTATCGTTCCAAAATCATGAAAATGACATACTATAGTAGGCCTAGGCTATGTCATTTCCATAATTTGAGGATTTAATTCTTTTTTTAATGAAAATCATCAATTAGAAAAAAATCAACATATAGACGACAAGATCTCTCAAGAAAAAGTGGTATTTGAAGGACTTTTATTTATAAATAATGCAGTAAAAATTACAACTTTCTCCATCCAGTCGAGGATTCCCTGGAATGGCTGACATGATGTGGAACACTGTATTTATTTAATTTATTTTCAAAACAGGTTAAATCTCAAATAATTCTGTTTTGTCATTGAGAACAGTTTGAAAGGTGTAAACAGCATCTGAAGAGACATGACTATGTTGTCATGTCTCTTCTTCTTGGCAAGGCCAGTACTTGCAAAAAATGTCCATGTCCCCGTCCGAAAGCAATAACAGAATTTAGTATCACCAAATTACTTGAATATGTCCAAAAGCTACTAAATAGTATGTACGTGAGATGCATACTACAGTACTGTCCTACCATTACGTAGTATATGTCCGAACTGAATCCTTACTGCTTAGTATAGGTACAAAACAGTAGGCTGAAAATAGCATACTGTGTAGTACAGTTGGAGGCCATCGATATTGTCCCTTATCATTTGACCCATTTAGGCCTGACCTCAACATTTTAAAAAATCCTTCTAAATAGTTTTCTGAAATAAATATTTTCACGATTTTTCAAAAATAGCAGACCTACAAGCTCATAGCGCGCCACTCGGTGGCGTGCTATGAGCTTGTAGATCTGCTATTTTTCAATAGCTAAATTATAACATAATGTTTAAAACACCAAACTGTCCTTTTGCGCAGATCACGCAAACCTCAGCAAAAAGAAAAGGACAATATCGATGGCCTCCAACTGTATGTACTTGTACTGTAACGTGGTTTCAGACCCAACCCATGACTATTCGCTTAACACCACTTATTTATGAAACCGCTAAGCTTAAGATATAGCTGGGTGTTGAAGATATACATCACCAACAAATTGCCATATATATATATATATATATATATATTAAAAAAGGATGTAGTATTTTCCATACCTTTTTACTGGCCTTGAATACACTTTTATTTTAGTTTAGTTTTTTATTTTAGTTTTACACATGACAATTCTTCATCCATGCCTTTCTCAGGTGGGCATCACATTCAGAATTCACACATTTCCAATTTAGGAATGCTATAATCTTCCCCCTCCAGTTTATTTCCAGCAGCTTTGTGCGGATGCATTTGAAGAATGGTTATGAATACAATACACAGTAAAATCCTCAGTGTCCATTTAACTGTGGTAGGGGTGCAACAGTGAATCGAACTAATCAATTTAAACAATTATAAAAAATTATAGATTTGAATAAAATTATTGATTTGAAAACAAAAACAAAAAAATGCCAATCTACAAGCTTCAAAAGCAAGTGAGCTTGTAGATCGGCAATTTTTGCACAACATGGTAGTAATAGGGCTTGGTCAATCATAGTCTCTCGAGACAGACTGTTGACTAACGTCAAATTCAAAGGAAAAGAGGGTGCTGTTTTTCCTTTGTTTTGCCAATGGGTACCCAGATTGTGTTAATCAGAATTCATGTCGGTTTGTTATTCGATTAATATAATTGATAGTTGCAGCCCTATCCGAGAGTGAACAAATAGAACCAAATTGACCTTTACATTTCAAATTTGTTCCATTTCATTTGTATACTCTCAGACTTAAAATAACACTCAGTATTTTACAATGTACGTACAGTATCACGGATTCACAAATATCACTTTTCCATATGCTGCATGCAGCCTATAGGCTTGGTATTAACATTTGGAGTGGTTGCAATCAGGAGTCATCAATATGTCCGGATACAGACAAATGTGTCCGTGGCAAAGACTTGGTTGTTTTACACACCATTGTACAAAGAATGTTTTTTACCCTTTCTATAGGAGACTGTACATTTTTAAACTGTTGATATTTTTGTCTTTTTTCCCTTTGTGTTTCTCGCTTTTAAACTTGTACCTTGTACTGTACAGCACTTTGGAGCATTGCTCTGAAAGGTGCTATATAAATAAAGTTCATTATCATTATCATTATAATGTTCTTATTTTGATCATAAGACCCAATTACTGAATGTCAATTCTCCAGACTCCAGGTTTTCTTCAGAATATGTATGACACTGATTTACTATGACATTATGCCACATTAGGAGTCCAACTGTTTGATTTGCAAGGACACCCTTAACTCTGAGTGTTCAAATGGAACCAAATGGACCCGTATAAAGGGTCCATTTGGTTCCATTGGAACACTCTCAGAGTTATAGGCCTGTTATAGTCATTCAGGGCTAGCTCTTTATGTGTTTCTGGTAACAATACTCATTTTGTGTGTCCGTGGCAAAAATGTAATTTTGACAAAAATGTCGACCATAAGCCAGCACGGAGATGAGCCGATGACCCCTGGTTGCAATGCTTTTTTAATTTAGTGAATAACATATTGTGTTTCATCTTCTTCACTCCACATGTTAATACACCAGTTCTGTCGAGCTTCAGTTAACAAAACAACACTAGAATGAATAATGGACTCAATGGAAGGAGATTACAAAACTGTTGATGGTCCTGACAAGGAAGCCAAGTTATCAACACGTTAACCACGTAAACCCTATATACATAATTGTCACCGGAGTCCCCCAGGGATCTATACGATGCTCCCTAATTCTTTCCCTTTTTTAGACCAAAATGTCCTCCTTGAAAGTAGCGGATCCGATATTTTCGCCGAATGTACGCCTCATTATAGCTCCGCTATAGGGTTCATGTGGTTAAGATAGAAAACAAACCTCCTCAGTACCACGCTCTGTGTATGTGTCATGTCTGAACAGGAACAACTAAGAACATGTGCATCTCAGTCCATGACACATCACTCTGTCTGAATCAACAACAATTCATTGACCAGACTATTTCCCACCATTTCCATGACATGGGATGGAACCTCAAAATCATTTAAAATAAAACAATTAAGTGATTGTGCTTATAAAACCAATGTAGAACGAATAATACAC
Source organism: Electrona antarctica (assembly GCF_951216825.1). Taxonomy (NCBI): domain Eukaryota; kingdom Metazoa; phylum Chordata; class Actinopteri; order Myctophiformes; family Myctophidae; genus Electrona; species Electrona antarctica. Next base: position 43,325,949 of record NC_136789.1, on the reverse strand, counting down.
ATAACAAGATGGACATCAATATCAAAACATTAATAGTGCTTTACAAAATGCAATACAAATATAAGATCCCACCAAAGCATTTTTTTTGTGGCAGTAAAATGCTTAAATAATAAGTACGAGATGGCTTGTGATGATGACCAAATATTCATTACAGTAAAATAGCAAGAATAACTGACAAGCAAAGACCACATCGGGGAGTCTTTGTGAAAAAACATCTTTGTATACACTCACAACAGCCATCAAATGTGCATGTAGTTCATCTTACATCACAGAGTATAACTCACCACCACCAAGGATGATGGGAGCTAGTTATCAACCACTAACAAGTAAACAATTAGAGTCCAAATTAGAATCCACAGAGACTTAAACGCCTTTTTTTTTTCTTTCACCGTCTTCTTTCTTCAAAGTTGGACACCTAATGAAAAACTGGAACTAGAAAACTAGAGAGCGTTGTGCAGTGTCAGTCAGGTACTTCTTGATATAAAAAAGGTCATGTTCCTTTCTTCCAGGCAATTGCAGAAGCTTCCTATTCTTGTGACATTTGCACCTCAGCTCTCCAGTAACTGTGGAAATAAAGTAAGGGTTCTAACTTCAAGTACGCTTTACTTGCAAAAGAAAACACTGCGTGAAATGACGATCTAATTAATCAATTAACCTAATCAGTCATTAATTTAATGACGATCTACAGCAGTGGTTCTCAAAGTGGCATCCAGGGGGACCCCCAGGGGTCCTTGAGGGGATTCTAAATGGACCTTTAAGGGTCTGTAACTCTGAGAATGTACAATGAAGCCAAATGCACTCTCTCTGTGTTAGGGAGGTCCTTGTAATAAAAAATAAAAAAATAAAAATTTGAGAACCACTGATCAACATGAAAGCAATTGACAGAAGTTTACATTTGAAGGTATGTAGCAGTGATTCCAGTCTTATTACACACCTCTAACTCCTGCACCTGTGGCTGCAAGCTTCCCAGTCTTGCAGGAGTCCCCTCTTCACCCTGTTTGCCCCTGGAGTCTGCAGATGTTACAGGACCACCAGGGTCCCTGTGATCGTCAACTGAAGGGAATGAGGGACGGCTATACAAAAGGATGTCCCCGAAATCTGGTGGGAGTGAAAGGAGATCATTTATGAATCATTAAAATGGATTTAAGAATAAATCTTAACAGTTTAGAATCAGAGAATAATTCCACCGTTGAATGCAAAGAGCTGACGGTATCTTGCAAAGTCACTAGGGTTACATTCGGCCAAACATAGTAGGTTTAGCTTTAAGAGAGTATTGTTTGGCCTAAAGTTGTGTAAACTCATTAGTACAGCGGATTACCAAAAAATTGTGCACTTTTTCAAAAAAGCATGAAACTTTTACCATAGTTAGATGATACCATGAGGTGTATTTTCAGATGTGGAGTCAAGTCAGATTTGACCCCTGAGGCCCGGTAGAGCATAATATGTGACCAATACCCATAACATCCTATATAAGGCAAAAAAGTCCAAATTTCATCATTCTTTAAGTAGCATGTGACATATGAAACTAGGGTGATTTCATGATGCTGAATCCATTCCAAGCATTAGTTTTGCAAAAAAACACTCATTGGGCTAAAAACGGCCAATGCCGTCATCACAAATTGATGATGCCAGCACATTTGGGCAAGTGGGCATGGCCGTTTTAAGCCCAATGAGTGTTTTTTTGCAAAACTAATGCTTGGAATGGATTCAGAATCATGCAAACACCCTAGTTTCATATGTCACATGCTACTTAAAGAATGATGAATTTTTTTGCCTTATATAGGATGTTATGGGTATTGGTCACATATTATGCTCTACCGGGCCTCAGGGGTCAAATCTGACTTGACTCCACATCTGAAAATACACCTCATGATATCATCTAACTATGGTAGAAGTTTCATGCTTTTTTGAAAAAGTGCACAATACCTCTTGTATTGGGGTATAAGCCGCTGTACTACATGGGCCGCGAAGGACTTTAACGTGTTTTTCATGAAATCCCATTGTGCCAAAAACGCCTTTAACGTGTTTTGGAGCTTTGTATTGATTCATAATAGTCTCGCTAATATATATCGTTAGGCGGGGCTCCCGGTCACTAGGCAACGCTCAGCTTGTTGTGTTTTGCCCTCCCCAAGATGGCGGCCCGCACAATGCTATGGGGCCGCCGATATTTACCTCAGTTTTTCTCTGAATTGCGGCTCAGATTGAGGTGGACACAATTTCGATTTGGAAGGAGGTTGATTAAATAAAGGCATCAATAATGAGCATAACCAATGAGGCATCAACAATAGGTTTGATACAAAATACTCGTCATGTCTTTATCATTATTTTATTCATAAAGAACATATTAAAAGAGGATTGGGATAGGATAGGATTTACATTACATCTGTAGTTTACATTCAGTCTAAGAGGTTAGGGTTTGCATCCAGAGTAAGAGAGCAACGTTTGCATTCAATCTAACAGCACAGGGTTACATTAAGCCTACCGGTAGTCTAAGAGACTAGGTTTTACACTTGAATAGTAGGGTTTATGTCGTGTATTTTGGACACGAGACCATACAAACTTAACCAAAACGGGAGAGCGGAGATAATTGTGAGACGGCAGCAGACAGCAGATTAGATGTTCCTTGATGTTTATTTCGACAACACAGCATAGCAAGACATGGCATAGGCTCCTCCAGCCTCACGGCCTCGGATCGACTGACAATTTGACATAGAAATCTAACGGTTTAAGTACATTTCCACAGACAAGAGGTGAGAATAGAGGCGTGTTCACTGTTCCCCTGAAGTCAAGATGCTGACCCTTTGATCAACCACTCCAACAGTGACCACTTTGAACCCATGTTTAGCATTTGGTGGCCCTAGGTGTGAACCAGGATCTCAGGAACTGAACTCAAACAAAAGGCACTGAAGAGCCATCCACACCCCGGGGGTCCCGAGCCAAGTGCTTGAAGTTTGAGACAAGCATCTCGGACGACACCTCCAAATAGGATGAGCTAAAATAGGTCTACTGCATGTAAACACATGTCACATTTTGTAAGAGAACATGAGATATTGAAGAATTATGGATTCATAATTCACCACATTCCCCCTTTGACAGACACAGTCTGTCACTATGAAATATGAAACCATAATTATCTTACCAGTTACCACCCCCCTTGATCCTCAGCTTAACAATACTCAAGACACCAGAATAACAGATTTCCCCAACATAGTTTTCAGACAGACATTCAAGATTACACAACTCGACATAAATGATTTCCTTTACAGTAAGTACAAATACAATTTCGTATCAGTGGATAATTCATAAATGGTTTCCATTACAGTAAGTTAAATACAATTTCGTATCAGTGGATGGATCGGATCAGAATTCTCTTTGCGTTATTTCAAACTCTTATGGCTAAAAATGTCACAGAACATTAGGAGGATAATTTCCCTGTTGTTACTCAAATCTAGGATAACATGTTTATAAGCACCAGATCACATGAAGCTCTCTCTTTGGAGTTTCACAGGACCGAAATCAAAATAAGTTCTAGACTTACCCTGACCATAACACACCAAATCACATAAACCTCTCTTGGAGATTCACAGGACCAATAACACACCAAATCACATAAACCTCTCTTGGAGATTCACAGGACCAATAACACACCAAATCACATGAACTCTCTTTGGAATTCACATGAAAAATAAGAAAAAGGAAGAACACGTTATATCCCAGAACAGAAGCCAACAGAAATTTAACCCCTCACTAATAACTCCCATCCCGTAATTTAAATCACATTTTAAGCCCTAGAAAACCACAAAAGAGTCAAATTAAACCCTCCTTTCAACACTGTCGGTACTACACGACTACCAATTAATTACCCTGTAATTGAATCACTATCCTGACTTTAAACACTGTCGGCACCAAACGACTGCCAATTGCCCTGTAATTTAAACATAAATGATTAGTACAAACGAACGTGACGCACAATTGTAATCAGAAAGAAGGAATGTCCGTCTCCCTCATATGAACAAAGGAAATTCTTCTGTTTGCTGCATTCCGTTACCTCAAAGTTCGCTCAGCTGCATGGACCAAGTTGAGAAAATGTTCACCGCTGTCTTCGCTGAAAGCTCTCGAAGCAAACTCTCATCATCTCATCATCTCCCCCCCCTCCCAGCTCTGAAACAACAGAGATGGGAATACGAAGAGAAAAGCAACATCTTCATCACAGACCCTGTAGGTCCGCAAGGCCCTCAGCTTGCGTTGTCAGTCGGCCATGGAAAGTGGAAACCCGCCGCCACGCCAAGCGTCGAGTGGCCGCCTCTCCCCGTCGGGATGAGCGATCCCCTCTCCCCCTGGAACGCTGGTGCCCCCGTGCCGCGCTGCACCGCTCCTCCGCTCGCCGTCCCCAGCGTAGAAGGTGATGATCAAAGGCCCCTCCCGTGTGGCTGTCCGCTTCGCCGAATGCACCGCTGTCCACCCGTCCAGCGGCTGGCCCCGGCGATGCATGTCCCCGTAGCGCAACACTCCTCACCGCGGCGGTCCGTCGTCATCCTCGTCCTCGTTCCGCTGGAACACGCCGTTGCCGTCTCTCACAAAAACTCGCTGATTAGACTGAATAAAAAGCCGCCGATTCTTCCTGTCTGGCGCTGGAACGCACCATAGACACCGGTTTCTAGGCACCACATGTCGAACCCCTCGCCTGACGCAAAAAATGCATCAACACGACCGGGTCGGCACCACATGTCGTGTATTTTGGACACGAGACCATACAAACTTAACCAAAACGGGAGAGCGGAGATAATTGTGAGACGGCAGCAGACAGCAGATTAGATGTTCCTTGATGTTTATTTCGACAACACAGCATAGCAAGACATGGCATAGGCTCCTCCAGCCTCACGGCCTCGGATCGACTGACAATTTGACATAGAAATCTAACGGTTTAAGTACATTTCCACAGACAAGAGGTGAGAATAGAGGCGTGTTCACTGTTCCCCTGAAGTCAAGATGCTGACCCTTTGATCAACCACTCCAACAGTGACCACTTTGAACCCATGTTTAGCATTTGGTGGCCCTAGGTGTGAACCAGGATCTCAGGAACTGAACTCAAACAAAAGGCACTGAAGAGCCATCCACACCCCGGGGGTCCCGAGCCAAGTGCTTGAAGTTTGAGACAAGCATCTCGGACGACACCTCCAAATAGGATGAGCTAAAATAGGTCTACTGCATGTAAACACATGTCACATTTTGTAAGAGAACATGAGATATTGAAGAATTATGGATTCATAATTCACCACATTTACATTCAGACAAAAGATAGTAGTTAGACATAGACATTCAGTCTAAGCAAATAGCGTTTTCAATAGAGCACGGTGGTTACATTCACTCTAAGAATTCAGTACCTGAATGTTGTCGGCTTTTGCAATTCCCTTTCCCTCCTTGTGGAGTTTTGTTTTTCTCCTGGCTCTCTCTATGCTCAAAAGAACCCTCTCTGGTCTTCTGACCTCCTGCGCTGCCTCGTCGACCCCTGGCCTCCCTGGAGCCCGTCCTGGGCAGCGTGGCCCCCCTCACGTTGCAGTCCCCAGAGGACTTCTGACTGGGGAAATTCAGAGGCATGTCTGTAGAGCAAAGCACAGAGGTACAAATGTCAGACCTAATTTCAAGGGCAAACAGGCACACATAATTAAAATATATTTATTGTGTGTGAGCATTCTGTGTGTTTTTACCATCATTTAAAGGAAAAGAAAGTCCATGCAACACCTCGCTGCTCCGACAATACTGTGCAAGCAAATAACGTTTCGACCATGAGTTTGGTTTATGTCAGGTGAAATAATTACAGTGACTGATGACCCTTATCTAGACTTACCGCATCACAACGTGAACTGAAGAGTGATGCATTAGGGGAAAATATATCACAAAGGTTCTGTATACACCCAATGCAGAAAAGCTAGACCGAGAATTTCCAAATACTGTACCAATATTACAGCAAGGCATTTAAGATGGAAGTACAAAAGACATCACTGCTGCATTAATTATTTCACCTGATGAAGACCAAACTCATTGGTGAAAATGTTGTATTTCTTGTATTTTTGCCAGGTGAAATAGTTGGAGCAGCAATCTCTGTTTTGCAGACTTTCTTTTCCTTTTTTTGTCCTGCACCAGTGCCACAAAATGGTAAATGGTGCATTTATATAGTGATTTATCCAAAGCGCTTTACATAGATTGTGCATTAGATTCACCCATTCATACACCGGTGGCAGAGGAAACCAAGCAAGGCACCAACCTGCACATCAGGAGCAATTAGGGGTTCAGAGTCTTGCTCAAGGACACTTTGACACTACCTCTGGGGGAGCCCAGGATCGAACTGGGAACCTCACCCGGTTCCCATCCGGATGCTTTACCGGCCACTCTACCCCCGAGTCACTGCCGCCCCTCAAAATAGATGAGAACCAGTACAGTAATTTACCATCATTGAAGTCGTCTCTGGGTTTGTGGCCCCGGTGAACAGAATAGTGTTTATGCCTCTTGGGCCTCCTTTGTGTTACTGCAGGACTCATGTTGCTGTCTGTGGACATGGGGCTGCTGGGGCGCTGGTGACGTTGACCTGTGGCAGTAAAATACGGAATGTTTGGGTGACCCGAGACAACATTAATCAGAATTATTGTCTATGTCAGTGGTTCTCAAACATTATAATCGCAAGGACCCCCTATAACTCTGAGGGTGTACAAATGGAACCAAAAATTGACCTTACAGGTCTGTAACTCTCATGGATTAAAGCAAAAATGAAATATCACGACTGAAAATGCATGAAAGGAGCTAGCGCTGATTCCTAAACAATCAACACAATATGTAAAATGATGATGTTTTAGTAATATTGTCCCTGCTGCCAACCAGGTGAAAGAAATCACAGATTGAGGCTTTAACCTTTGCTTTTTATATGAAATATCTGACCGAGACTATCACAGATTTTATGGAAGATGCCTCGGAACATATTGCCAGTTTGACCACATCAAAAGCTCTAAATTAATAACCGAAAATAGACGATCTACAAGCTGTCAATGCATGTTTTCGCTGTGCAACATGGCTCAAAAGAAGACATGACTTGGGCTTCTATGGAATCAAAAAGACTGAAATCAGTCGTGGCGACCCCACAAGGACCTAATATCGATACAAAAAGGCAATGTTGAACTGAGTGGTAAAATAGATTGAACTACAACGATTCATGAAGATTTTTGATTCATTTCATTTTTCTTTTTAATTAATTGAATGTTTGTTTGTTTTTTAATTGGAAAATATTGGCCTATGACGACATGCCCAAAACAGGGATGCCAGGTTTAACGTGGTTAAAAATAATCCTTGATTTCACCGGACAACATACCGAGAACCCTTGGTGTGTCCATTTGCATTTTGGATTCTCACCTGCCGCTGCGTCCTCCGTGTTGTACCTCCGCAGGCCCAATAAGTAGTCCCCCGATGAGGCCACGGCCTGGCTGAAGTCGGTGTCTGTGAAGAAGGACCCCTCGGAGGTGCTGACGACACTGGACCTGTGTAATGGATATTTTAGAATGCCAAATAGATTGCCAACTACAGTATATGTATTATTCTGTATTTGTTAATCTCATGCAATGCTATAGTCAGCACTAATGTGCCCATTCTAACTTAACTACAGCTGTCAGTCTACCAGCTGACCAGACTCCTCCATGCTCACTATCGCTCAGTCAGCGAATGTGTACTTGTGTAACTATTTGTGTGTCATCCTTGTCTTTAGAATATCCTTATATGGCCATTTCTTTTAGTATAGCATCTCTGTTAACACATTGAGAGCCCACGCTTAACTGCCCAAAATCACTTTCACCTAGAAAATCCATTCACATTTTTTTGAGTGGTGTAAACCACTCCTACAACTGGCTTTTGTGTGCATAAAAAAATTACCATGGTTGCTATGTTCAAAATAATTTCTGACGTAATTAAATCACACCCGGGTGAACTGGATGACCGTAGCAACCGTGGTCATTTTCTCTGCGCAAAAACAGCCAGTTGTGAAATCACATCCGGGTGTGATACATACATTTATCAAAAATGATAGCTTTTTTTACTTAACATATTTTGTGTGATTTCATTACGTCAGACATTACGTCAGACCACAGCTGATCATGCTATATAAAACCTTACACCACTCAGTTCACACGGGTGTGATTTTTTATAATTCAGCTGACTGTGGAGACACATGCTGGAACTTTTTACTTTGAAATGTTTTATAGTTTCTGAGTTATTTAATTTAAACGCCAAATGCATTCTCAATGGCGAAAAAAACAAACTTTGGCAACACGTGTTAAAAAAAGACGTCTTGGGCTATGCACGTGCGGTAATACCCATGACGTCCACAGACGTTTTGGGCACAAAATGTGCGAGTGGACTATAAGAACAGTCTGAGAATAGGGCCAGGAGGCTTGTGCCCGGAGGGGCTGCCGGAACAGTTGTTCCTATGATCTGTATGTTGTTCTTCAGCCTGAATCTTCCTAATACATTCTCAACACTTCCCCCCCCGTAATGGAATGCACATTATTATTTTCCATTATACCTGCCCGAAGAAATGTTGTCCTCGGAGGCCGAGCCCCAGCTGTTCCGCATGGAGCCCGTGACGGATCTGTCCAGCTCGCCGGTGCTGGAGGCCGGGGTCTGCTCGAAGGCTCCCGCTCGCCCGTGTTGGTGGACCCTCTGGAGAGAAGGGTGGTGCGGTGGGTGGTGGTGGTGGTGCTGGTTCTGCTGCTGCTGCTGCTGGCTCTTTTGGCGCTGGTGGTATAGGTAGCAGTGGTGGAAAGTATAGCTAAGTACATTTACTTCAGTGCTGTACTTTAAGTACGATTTTCAGGTATTTAGACTTCACTTGAGTATTTCCAATTTCCAGTAATTTTACTTCTATAATCCACTGCGTCTCAAGAGGAAAATATTGTGCTTTTACTAAAACTTTGGTTGTATTATATAGAAATTTCACGAAATACCTTTCGTTTATGGGTAGGTTTCCTTCAAAACCTAGCTGCAGAACATTATTTTATGTACTCCCAGGACAGAAAATTCTAGAATTTTCGCTGTCCTGGGCTCTAAGGGTGACGTAGGAAGCCACGCCTATCCCGTATAGATACCTGCGTGGCTACGTCAGCCCTCATTCAACTTTTCTTCTGCTAAGCTGCGAGAACGAACTTTAACATTCCAGTGTGTGCAGGGTAATATATCTCGCAAACTCGGCCGAGAGATTAATTCTTTAGGACCGTGAGATCTCTGGCACACTCTCGAAGCAAACAGAAGGATACTTCTCGAGAAAAAAAGCCGAACTTCGACACAAGTGAGTTCTAGCCGGCAACTTGTTGCTACGCTAGCTTGTCGGAAAAAACAGCTCGCGCCTCTTTTTCTCTCTCGCTAAAGCTAGCGTTTGTTAGCTTAAAGCTATCGATAGTTAGCTTAGCGCTACTAGGCAGATACGCCTGTGGTCTACTATTACACGCCACGAGGAAGATAAACCTGTGGCTGTTAAGCACTCGGACTCCTCTCTCTACAAGCAACCATGTCGCTGACGAGGGAGACCCAGCCCGGGGAAAGACGCCATCGACGACAGCCGGTGCCCGCCGACTGTCAAGAAGGCCCCAAACAAAAGACGTGCTCCACCTGGGGATGCGGGAACACGATGTCGGGCAAAGACGGGCATGACGAGTGCATGTATTGTCTCGGCCTCACCCACACCCGTGAGTCCATGGAGGAAATCGGTCCCGTTTGCCTCCATTGTGAGGAAATGGACGACGACGTCCTAAACAACAGGCTCGGACGTGTCCAAAGGTATTATGACAACTTTGCCGCCCACGGACTCCGAGAGAGGAGCCCCACTCCTCCCCCGCGACGAGCTCGCATACAAGTCCCGCCAAGGGGACAACGAGCTACCCCGAGACAGAGGCTCGACTACTCGGGCAACAGAGCCCCAACCGGAGCCTCTTCTTCAAGAGCAGCACCTGCCGGCGCTAGCCGAGACAGGTACGCTACTTCAGCCTCTGCAACCAGGGCTCACGAGGCCACTGATTACGAGGCTCATGGCGCGAGGCCAAGGGATACCTTCGCACCGCGCCGCTCTTCCCCAGCTCCACGTGCTCGACAACACGTCGTGCAGGCCACCATTGAGTGCCCGCCCAGACATACAGCTAGACGCAGACAGCCTGCCGTTGCACCCAGCTATATGGTGGACCGCCTGGACCCTTCCCCAGACCGCGCAATGTCTCCCGGTGGGGAGCATTGGACTACCAGGGAGGAAGGGGAGCTTCGTGATGACGAGCTCCCTTCCTTCCAGGAGCAACTCCAGGACTACCACGTCCTGGACGAGGCCTACGCGGACGAACGAGATGGCCATGATGACCTCTCCCCCGGGGACTACGTCAGCACCACTCGTCGCCCCTTCGACGACCTGGATGCCATGGACATACAGGAGCACCAGCAAGCCAGGGCTCCTGTCCCCCCGCCTCCTGTACCCCCCATGGATGACTCCAATATTTACGAGATATACAGGAAGGCTAGTGCACGTTGTAACCACACATGGCCTAAGTCAACTGTCAAGGTACTACCATGGGAAGGCAGGACTGATGAGTCCGCCCCCCCCCCTGCACCTAGAAGACAGAAGCTCCCTATGGCACAGGGCTTCGAGGAGGCCATGATGCACGCCTGGGACGAACCCCTCCTGAAGGTGGATTTTCCCAAGGCCAGCGCCAAGGGGCCCAACGACATACCAGATAAACAAACCCTCGCCATAGACTTCATGCCAGCTATGGACAAGGCTATAGCGGCCTACCTGGCCAACCCTGCAGCTCCTAGAGTGGATCACCACGTAAAGGAACCGCAGCTCCTGTCCAGCAGCGTGAGGGAAGCCTCAAAACTGAACAAGTGGCAGTATGCACACATGTCATTCGTGGCGAAGGCCCTCAATGCAGGAGCACTTCTCCAGGGTTCCATGAAGAGCCTCCTCATTGAGATGGGACAGAAGTCCATTAAAGTCCAGCTAGCGGAACTGCCAGAAGACCTGGCCGAGTTACGCCGCTTGAATCACGAGATGGCCACCCTCCAGAGGGACTCCACTCTCCACAACGCCAAGGCAATGGCATGTTCCATCCTCCAGGAGAGATGGCGTTGGGTCGATCAGACCAGCGCCATCTCCCTGGAGACAAAGAAAGAGTTTGTGGCTGGAAATATCCACCCAGACAGTATGTTTAAGGACGCTCTGGCCAAGATGTCAGAGACCATCCAACAGCTCGAGTCCTCCACCAAGACGATGAAGGCGCTCGAACCGCTGGCCAACCAGGCCGCCCCGGTAGGCCGCCCCAAGGCTAAGAAGGCACCCTGGAAGGCCAAGACCGATGACAAACCCAGGTCCCAGGACCGGAGCGGAGATAGACAGCGACAGCCTGCAGGCCGAGGCAGAGCAGACCGCCGCACCTCTCCGCCGCCCTACAAGGCCAGGAGCGCTCCCAGAGGCCGAGGCCAGGGGAAGCGCAAATGACCTGCCCGGGCCGGGTCATCTTCCCCACCACACTCAGAGTTCAAGGCCAGAGGTGGGGATCACAGATCTCACCTCAGAGCCTGCGCTGAAGCGCTTAAGGGGGCCTGTACACAGTGCTGTGAGCACCGTTGTACAGACCCCGAAAATTGTTATGTGCAATTCACATGTGTATGTTTTTCCACGTTGTTCAATAAAGAAAACAAAAAAACAAAAAACACAAAAAACAATAAAACCAACTCTGAAGGGCATAGGCCCAGTGGGAAAGATAACCCACACTGTGACAGCTTTAGCTGTCACAGTCCAAAAACTCCATGCCAATTTTTTCCAAACTCAATACCGAAAAAATTCACTAGAGGGAGACATTTCACACAAAGTAAGTCTTCCCCTAGGCAGGCTATGCACCACGCTGACAAGCACAGGGAACCCTTTGTCACGTCATCTGTCACAATGGCGGATATCCGGGGCTTCCCCGTGGATAATCCGTACAATTCAGACAGGATACAGGCTTCAGTTCGCCTCGAAACCGCCCACTTCCAGGAAAATTATTTTCTCAGAAGCGAGCGGGCAAAAGGCCGCCATTCTGCAAGAGGAAATCAATTCATTAATGCAGAAAGGCGCCATCACAGAGGTGGCCCTCGACCAATCAATGAACGGTTTTTACTCCCGCTATTTCTTGGTAAAGAAAAAGGGGGGCGGACTCCGTCCCATTCTAGACCTGAGGGCATTGAATCGTCACTTAAAAAAGCTGCGATTCAAAATGCTTACTCCACCAGTCCTCCTACGCCTAATTCGCGAAGGGGACTGGTTTACATCAATAGACCTGCAAGACGCATATTTCCACATTCCGATTTACCCGCCGCACAGAAAATTTCTGCGCTTCGGGTTCAGAGGAAAAGCGTACGAGTACACAGTCCTTCCCTTCGGAATGTCACTGAGTCCCAGAGTCTTCATAAAGTGCACCGCGGCAGCTATCGCTCCGCTCCGACAGCAAGGGATCCGTCTCGCTACATACGTAGACGACTGGATCCTACTTGCAGACTCTCCACGAGAAGCACTGTCGCACACACATCGTGTGCTCAGCCACCTCGACTCGCTTGGGTTTATAATAAACCACGAGAAGAGCATGCTTATGCCAACACAGTCAATAGACTTTATAGGCATAACACTGAACTCAATCTCTTACACGGCCCGCCTGAGCCAAGAGAGAATAGACGCAACACTGCAGTGCGTGACGTCATTCAAAAGGGGACGCTCGATTCCTTTTCATGCATGCCTCCGGATGGCGGGGTTAATGGCCTCTGCGGTCTATTTAATCCGCCTAGCAAGGCTACATATGAGACCTTTCCAACGATGGATAGGCTCTCTACATGTACCAATGCACCGTCGGCACCAGAAGGTAACAGTAACATCACAATGTATACTAGCCCTTCAATGGTGGTCAGACAGGAAAACCCTCTCAGAGGGCGTCCCCATGGGAAAGCCTCTGATCAGGAAAGTCATCACTACAGACGCCAGCATGACAGGCTGGGGAGCCACGATGGAAGGACTCACAGCCAGAGGTTTATGGTTGGGGCCACTACGTGCCCTTCACATAAATTACTTAGAGCTCATGGCAGTCTTCCTCGCCCTGAAACACTTCGAGCAGCGCATCCTGGGTTGCCATGTCCTAGTCAGGACAGACAACACCACGGCCATGTGCTACATCAACAGACAAGGTGGACTCAGGTCCCCTCGTCTTCATCAACTGGCTCAGAAACTGATCCTGTGGTGCAACACACGCGTCCTCTCAATAGTAGCGTGTCACGTCCCAGGTCTTCTGAACACAGGGGCAGACCTGCTGTCCAGAGGACCTCTCCGCTACTCAGACTGGTCACTACACCCTCATGCAGTGGCCCAGGTCTGGAGCAGGTTTGGGAAATCCAAGGTGGATCTCTTTGCCACAGAGGAGAACACGAAGTGTCCCCTCTTCTTCGCAATCAGGGGACCATCAACGTTGGGGCTAGACGCTCTGTCACACCAATGGCCCAAAACCCTTCTCTACGCCTTTCCCCCGCTATCCCTCATCAGCCCCACTCTGGACAGAGTGAGGACTCAGGGTCTGAAGGTGCTCCTAATAGCCCCGTCGTGGGGGGTCTGGAGGTCGGAAATAACCCCTCTCCTCTACGACCAGCCGTGGAGAATTCCCCTTCGAGCGGATCTCCTCTCTCAAGCGAGGGGGGAGATCTTCCACCCTCACCCCCAGGACCTAGACCTATGGGTCTGGCCCGTCAAAGGGTGATGTTGACTGCCGTGGGTCTACCTCCGAACGTAATCGAAACGATTCAGAAAGGCAGAGCCCAGTCAACAAGGGACCGTTACGACACAGCCTGGCGCGTCTTCGAGCATTGGTGCTCACGAAGACCAGACCAAACAGTCCCCTACCAGGCCTCAGTGATCGACGTCCTGTCATTCCTGCAGGAGCTCCTAGACAACGGTCTAGGCCTCTCCTCAGTCAAGGTCCATTTGGCGGCAATCTCTGCCTGCCACCCAGGCCTTGATAACCAGACGGTGTGGAAGCACCCGCTGGTAAAACAATTCATGAAGGGTGTACGCAGGGAACATAGGACATGCAGATCCCTCGTTCCCTCGTGGGATTTGTCCCTGGTTCTAAAGGCGCTGGCTACAGCACCCTTTGAACCACTACAAACCGTGAGCCTCAAGCTCCTAACCCTGAAGGTGGCTCTCCTGATCGCACTCACGACAGCAAAAAGGGTCAGCGACCTACATGCGCTCTCGATCTCTCCAGACTGCATGAGGTTCGATGAGGGGTCGACCAAGGTCACCCTAAAGGCAAACCCCGCCTTCATTCCCAAAAATGCTCTCTCAGTGTGTGTGCCAGTGAACCTACAGGCTTTCCATCCCCCGCCGTTCTCCTCTGACGAAGACAGCAGGCTTAATTGCCTCTGCCCAGTCAGAGCTTTACGCATATACGCGGATAGACTGGCTCCCTTCAGACAAGGAAGCCAACTCTTTGTGTCCTGGGGTGCCAGGACCAAAGGAAAGCCCGTCACGAAGGTCACTATCTCTAACTGGATAGTGGAAGCCATCCGTCTGGCCTACACTAGCCAAGGCGTGGATTCCCCTCAAGCCCTGAGGGCCCACTCCACAAGAGGTGTGGCAGCCTCCTGGGCACTCTACAAGGGTGTCTCCATTCAGGAAGTCTGCACAGCAGCAAGCTGGTCTACACCCTCGACTTTCGCCACATACTATAACCTAGATGTGGCAGCGCCTTCGCTAGCGCACGCGGTCTTGGGGGCCGCTGCTCAGTAAAGCATCAGGGCAGCATAGCGCTGCCTCCTGCTCTCCACAAGGACTAGGTTCTGGACCCAAAAGGGTCCGAGCCCCTCCCAAAAGGTTTACCTGGGACCCACTGGAAGTTCAGGTCACGGGAGTTCATAAAGTCCCATAAACGAAAGGTATTTCGTGAAATTTCTATATAATACAACGTTAAAGGTTACTTTAGTAACCACGGTTGTATATATAAATTGAACGAAATACCTTTCGTGGAACGCCCTTCTGTTCTCTAAAGCAGAAGAAAAGTTCCGAATGAGGGCTGACGTAGCCACGCAGGTATCTATACGGGATAGGCGTGGCTTCCTACGTCACCCTTAGAGCCCAGGACAGCGAAAATTCTAGAATTTTCTGTCCTGGGAGTACATAAAATAATGTTCTGCAGCTAGGTTTTGAAGGAAACCTACCCATAAACGAAAGGTATTTCGTTCAATTTATATATACAACCGTGGTTACTAAAGTAACCTTTAACGTTACTAGTTACTTTGTAGATTTTGATTGTCATTACAAAACAAGCAGTAACCACTTCAGCCCTATATACATTTTGGCCATTTTAAAATAGCCGATCTACAAGCTCACAATGTAGATTTTGATTAAGTTCTATATTGCAGTATTGATGCTTTTACTTAAGTAAAACATTTGAGTACTTTTTCCACCACTGAGTGGCAGTGGCTCGGTGCTGTCTCGGTCTCCTCCTCCACCTCCTCCTCCTCTTCCTCCTCTTCCTCCTCCTGGGTCTCCTCATCGATGACCTCCTCCTCCTCCTCCTCCTCCTCATCTTGTTGTCCGTCCATATCCAGGCACATGTAGGTGTGTGTTGGGGACAGAGGATGGCTGGAAAAAACACCGTACAAAAATAGGGGTGCAAAGTTAATCGAACTAATCGATTTATCGCTAACTATACTATTGCAAATCTAAAATTGATAAAAATAAAGATAAATAATTGACTGCCAGCGATTATTTTCGTTTTTCCTTTCCTTTTAAAGAGAACAACAATGATTAAAACAATCTTACTGAATATTCACTCACTTTCGAAAAAGGAACGGATATGCTGTAAGAGGAAAAATATAGCTGCAAGCAGCAATAAGGCAGGACCAAGCAGGAAGGCGATAAGCAATAAGAACAATATGCACAATAAGCCATAGAAACATGGAAGACCATGTAATTGTGACAGGGTCTGTTTTAATTGTGGGGGCAGGGTTCTTGAAAATTCATGTGCTGTGTTGGCAGTGCCCGGATTTGAACACACAACGTTGTGGTCCAAAGGCAAGAGCTCTACTTACTAAGGGACCAAGCCCTTCGGGACTGGCTTGGTCCCTTAATGATTAAATGATCGATAGTCGCATGCCTTTGTACAAAACGGATTGAGATATCTCTCCTCATCGCTGATACAGATTTGAGAACTTCACGTCCTGGCAATTCAGAGGATTGTCAGTGCATTGTCAGAACATTGTCAGTGAGAAAGGGGGGCTGGGCATTTGCCAAGGTGTTATACGTATGTTAATTATATTCATATTCCCTGAATAGATAGAGTTCCTCTGCTGGACACTTCTTTTCAGTAGCAAAGCAGTAGAATTAGCATTAGGCTAATCAGTGAATACAACCTGTAGGGAAAACATGCATTTTCTGAAAATCTTCAGGAAAAGATCAGGAAAGAGTTGGAATGGCACACCTGTATTCACACTAGGACGAGAGGATACATAGATTTGAATGAGGGGGGGGGGGGGGGGGGGGGGTCAGGTTCATTTTGGTTACCTGGGGTCTCCCTGCAATGAGGGCGCGAGTGATGTGGCCATGGCCTGGTGGCTACTATGGGACACGGCAGCAGAGGATGAGGCCGTCCCTCGGATCGGGGGGGTAGGACCTCTGTCCAGGAGGACACTCTGTCCCTCAGCTCTCTCACTGTCTTCATCCACCTCCTCCATGCCATCCTGATGCAAGTACATCCTCAAGGCGGGCACAGACGACTGGCCATCTGCATCCAAACTGAGAGGGAGGGAGAGAGAGAGAGAGAGAGAGAGAGAGAGAGAGAGAGAGAGAGAGAGATGAGGATTTGGCATCAGTATAAAGGGATGCTCTGAGACCCTCTAGGGGATTTAACTGTGAAAAGTATTCCTGTGTCCACACTTCTCAGTTGAAAAGATCTTGCCATGCATGCATGTGTGTGGGTATGTGTATGTATGTATACGTGTGTGTGTGTGTGTGTGTGCGTGCGTGCGTGCGTGCGTGCGTGCGTGCGTGCGTGCGTGCGTGCGTGCGTGCGTGCGTGCGTGCGTGCGTGCGTGAGTGCGTGCGTGCGTGCACCTCTTATCCATAGGCAGGGCATATTCCTCACTCTTCCAGCTCTGTGTTGGTGGGTTACAGTAAGGAGGGGGCAGAGGTTCTCCCCAGTGTACTGAGTTCTGTTTGGGAACCTTGGGCGGTCGCGCTCCTTTCTTAGAACTCTGACTCCCTGAAGGGCAGAGAGGGATGGAATAGAAACGTGTCGCTGTCGGGTGGAAACCTTGTATGTCCCAAACTGATACTTTTCAGGAGATGAACCAATGGATCCAATAGTTATTATTAGTCACAAACTCTCATTCATACTTATCATTGGTTTAATTTCACCACTTTCACGTAAAAAATGTTCATAAATAGCCAGAATAGCCAATCTACAAGCTCACAACTAATTGCGGTGCGATGCATTGAGAGCTTGTAGATCAGCTATCTTTTCTGTGGACACTATTGTATGACGAGGAAAGGCATTCATTTACGAAATCTAAAATAAATAAATGGAGATAGGCCTACGACGAGGTTTCTGCCAGACAACCCAGGATATTAATGACTCATTCAATGCAATAAAAAAAGGAAGGCAGTCCGCACACTGTTCTTGAGCTCCCAGGATACTTTATTGAAGAAGAGACACAACGTTTGGACCCATGCAGGTCTTATTGAAGAAGAGACACAACGTTTGGACCCATGCAGGTCTTCCTTTTTTCTTTCACCGCAGTCTACAGACTCCCTTTTTCATTGTACGTATATCTTTTGTTCAGCGCCTGTAGAATGTTTTGAGATATGCGTGCTTCCCTTTGGACTGTATCTCACTCGATGCAATACACAGGAATGTTCCATTGAGAGCAGGTCTGAGGCATTGTTACCTGAAGTGCTGTTGCTGCCTCTGTCAGAGCTGTGATGAGAGCCTCCCGTGCTGTGATCACGACACGGGTTACACAGTATGGCGTTCTGGAACGTCCCTTCACCTCCTTGGAAACGTTGCGTAAACATGAACCCCACACGGAAAGAAGAAAAAAATGGTCACAGGAAGGGTAAATTTTGTATTTTTTCAATATATTAAATATATGTTATTAGCCTACAATTGTTGAATCTCTGCTGTCAGGAAGAAACTACCTAACTCCAAAATGTTCATTTTTCAGGAAATGAAAAATATTATATATATATATATACATTTTTAAAACAAAGCAATACTGCCTCATCAAACTTGACATTGTGACTTTATATTGTCAATTACTTGCATGAGATTTGGAGAGGTGGTGGAGTTAGCTGCTTTAGCACACAGTTTGAGGGTCAAATTTTTGTCCGAAGCGCTATTTACTACTTTTCATTGGTTCAATATTTTTTAACCAACACACAGTAAACACGTAAAGGGTGTCCTCTGTCCAATAGCACCGATTTATTAAAAAACAAAAAACAAACAAAAAAAACACTCGGTTTGGTGGTTTCCTCCCGACAGCAACGAATACTACTATGCTTAAAATGACATGTCAAAAACAGGGACGCCAGGGTTAAAAATGGTTAAAGCATCTTTTCACCTTTATTGAGCCTGTTTTGCTCCATGACGTTGTACTGCATCTGCGCCGTCAGGTCTTTTGGCACCTGGGGCGGGTTGGGGGGCTGCTTCCAGCACTGCTGCTCCGCACCGCGGTCCGCCGCCTTGCTCATGAGGTTGGCCTGGATGAGCTGTGTGGTGGCGTAGGGGATGGGCTCGTAGATGTTGCCCCCCGGGCCCTCTCCTCCGGAGCCTCCGTAACACACGCCGCAGTTGTTGAAGGTCTTGAGCTCGTTGTTGAGGTTGTTCACGTCGCTGTAGATCGGCGTCTCGGATCCCAGCGAAGCCGCCTGCTTGTTTTCCAGGTGGCTTCCGTAGTTGGCTATGCAGTCGGCTGAGAAGAACACACAGCATGCATGTGATAATGAAGACAAACCACCTTCACAATGCAACCCATGCACCTGAAAATGCCTTTTCTGTTTATTAAAGAGCTGGAGGGACAGGCATTCATTGAACAAAATACTCTATAGCAGTGTTTTTTTTCAACCAGTGGTCCGCAGACCACCAGTGGTCCTTGAGGGGGTTCCAGGTGGTCCCCAGCTAAATGATGGAAAGTTGGTAACCAAATGGACCCTTATAGATCTTTAACTCTTGAGAGTTAAAGATCTATCTCAAGGATATCAAAATATCATTTCGTTTTTGGTCTGAGAGGCTAAATCTCATCAAATGTATTTGGCTCAAATGTCAAATAAATAATGGGCCTTGATATGAAAAGGGTTGAAAACCACTGCTCTATAGCAATGATAACTATCAGAATATAGAGCTTTAACATTTTCACAAAGAACCACAACATATAATTGACACTACCTTTAATGTTTACATAGTGAATACTAGTACTTAGTCCTGTACTGACCTGGCTGACTGTATGTGGTCATGTTACTGTCACTGGTGCCGTTTCCATTGTTGCAGCAGTTTATACTGCAGTCCTTGTGGTTGTTGGTGCAGGCGTTGGGCCAGTTGTCTGGCAACCACAGCTGGTTCAAAGGTTCTCCCATACCCAGAAGTCCAGGTCTACCGCAAGAACGATGAAAACAAACCGCATTAAGACAAAAAACAACATTGTCTTCATGCCTCAGTAAAATCAAAAGAGAGTGAGATGGATGCTAATGCTTTTCTGTTTTTTTTAGAAAGGTGGTGCATGCACTCCCCCTGGTGGAGGAACATTGTAAGTGAATTGGTTTCCTTGTACATTAATTTTGTTTTCATGGACCAAGACGGATAGTTTCACTTACCTCCCTGCGCTGCACACAGACTCTCCTCTCTGGTAGGCCACTGCACATATGAAAACAATACAATACACATGACACTTCACAATAGATCTCCATTAGTTTGACCCAAACAAAGAGTTCAAGGCAGAAATCCTATAAACCCTGAGTGTAGTTTATTCTTTTTTTAAAAGAGATTATGTATTTTTTTACAGCTACAATTGCTACTGCAATCTGTTGTCTTTTATGCTGAAATGTCTGTGTTGAGTCATGTTGATTCCCCAATCCCCATGCAAAACGACACCATGAAAACATCACAGAAATTAAATAATTTTGTTCCAGTACGTGCGAGCATGCAGTAAAATCAGTAAAATATTATATTATTTTTGTCTTTTGTTGATCTCTTTTTTATGTAAGGCACACGGGCTGCATTTAATATGCTGCTATACAAATAATGTTTATGATTATGATTATTACTATTACTACTAGTACTACCGGTAGTGGTAGTTAGAATGGAACATTGTAGACCTTATTACAGGTCTGTGTAATTACTAATTACACGCTCACTTTAGAATTGGACAAACAAACACAAGGTTGTCATGAATACAACAGAAAGATGATTTTTATCCAAATAAGCTTCCTCCACAGGAGGAGGAGATAACTTTGTCGCTTTTTGTTATGAATTAAAATTACACATTTATTTTGTATTTATGAATGAATTGCTTGAACTAATTGCTTGAACTAATTCCTTACACCGATACCTTGACCTGCCATCCTGTTTTTATTGTTCCATGTGAATCACGTGCTTTTATACTATGTTGTCATGTCTGCCTTGTTATGTTTTGCTGCACACCAAATCGCCCTTCTGGGACAAACACATAAATGAACCTGATTAACCTGAACATGATCCATATAGTAGGCTACATACCTGTGGGTGTAAAGGTGAAGGACGGAACTGCACAGGAGGGGGCACAAAGATAGGAAACAAAGTGAAGAAATCAATATCAGTTAAATAGATCACAGTTCCATCATACGTACTTGATAAGCCTCAGGTATAATTCATCGTACAATAGTGTTGCATGTCAAAAATAGCCGCTCTACGAGCTCACACCACGAGGCATAGCGACGCTCACACCACGAGGCATAGCGACGCTCACACCACGAGGCATAGCGACGCTCACACCACGAGGCATAGCGACGTGTTGCGAGCCTGGATGAAGTTATCACGTTGACCTTTTCTTAATCTTTCTGCATGTTGTGTTATCTCACGTGATCTCTGCTGTGTGTATCGACTTCATCGGCCAAAACATAAAGCTGACACGAAGACAAAGCTTTTTGCAACAAAGCAACATAGATGTTTACTTCTGAACGCATCGTGAATACACTCCGATCTGATCCCGATAAAAAATAAATAAAACAAATGTGGTGAGACCATCGTGACCCTGGCTCTGATACACTATGCAAACATTTAAAGGCACAGAAGTGAGGCGTGCCTGCCCTAATGCTGCGCTTTTCTTTAGACAAAGTGTCCCGGTGAAGGTTAATGGGGGTGATGGGCGGGCAGACAAAGAAGGGAGATAACGGTGATGCGGTGGTGTACAGCGGCAGGTTGACAGCCTCAGACATCCATGAACCGTCGCCACGGCGCGGTGGAGAGATGGCGGCTTACAAATGAGCTCTAAAATGTCAGCCTTTGAATGTGAGCATAATCGGTGGATGTGCCATGTGAACGTCTGATGGCCACTTGCTTTTGAGGTCTTCAAGTCACAACGGCGGAGATTACAGAGCCCGTCCTGTGTGTGACGCGGTCTGGTTATCTGTCTCGGTGCACGGCGAGACTTGATGTGCCTGTCATGAAAGAAATCTGCCTGTGATGATGTGGCGCTGTCAGAGGTTTCTATAAACTACCCACGCACGGGTCTACTGAAATTCACCTCTCTCGTATTATTCTTCCAACATGTTGTTGCTTTTCTTCTTGGTCTTTTGTTTAAATGTTCATGCAAAAAAAAAAAAAAACGCCTTTTCTTCTGCTGATGACTCAGTGTACACTAGCACTGGAGTTAATTTGTCATTTGGGAACGGGCGCCTTAAACAAGCATCTAAAATCTCATCGTTGTAAAAATGTGTAGATATCATGTACATGTACACCTGACAGGACAGGACAGGGGTTCTCAAAGTGGGATACAGAGACCCTCAAGCCTCCCTGAGGCGGGTCCAAATGGACCCTTAGGCTACAGGTCTATAAAACTAATTGTACAAATAGACCCATAAGGGTCCATTTGGTTCCACTTTTACACTTTCAGAAATATGGTTAAGTGGAAAAGTCTGATAAGCACTGATCTGTAGGCTATAATAAGCACGCACCCTTGCGGATGCCAGTGTAGCTGCTGCTCAGGCCGTTCCTCTTCTTGCGGTGACGGTAGAGCCACACGCTGAACACCATGAGGATCAGCCAGCAGGTGGCGCCGATGCCAGCAATAAAGGCCGGCTGCTTCACCACGTCTGAGATGTGTGACAGGGCGTCTCTGTCCTCAGCATGGCTGTCTATCATCACCTGGCCCGTGGAATCTAAACAATCAAACACAAAGATCAATATAACGACCGGTACAGTAGGTCACTGGTTCTCAACCCTTTTCATATCAAGGGCCATTGTTTATTTGGCATGATTTGAGCCACGGACCACCATTTAATGAGATTTAGCCTGCCAGACCCAATACTTTGAATATTTTGTTATCGTTGGATAAGATTTTGTCTACAATTTGCCTTTGGCAAACATTGGTCAAAATAACAATTCTTCCGTATATTCTCTAATTGTGTAGACTTCTTCTAATTTAAGTAATGCATTTGTTTAACAATAATTTGACTCTCAAGAGTTAAATATCTATAAGGGTCCATTTGGTTAACAACTCTCCATCATTTAGCTGGGTAGCACCTGGAACCCCTTCAAGGACCACTGGTGGTCCCCAGACCACTGGTTGAGAACCACTGATATAGGCCATTATGTTGATGTGGCAAAAATATAATAGATCAAATTGAATTCAATTTCATTATTGCCAGTCAATTAGGCTACAATAAATAAATAATCTATAAAATGGCAGAAGATAAACAACAAAAAAGTCAATTTGAAGATGCCTTGAAGGCAATATTGAAAAAGTTATTTTGCAACCACCTAACAAACAACTTTTCTGATGACTTGACCGCAGTTTGGACGTCCCAAAATAGCCGATCTACAAACTCACAACATGTCGTGTCGCGCCACATCGCGAGCTTGTAGATCTGCTTTTTTTTCCTTCTTTTTTCGCCTTTATTTGATATTTTGTATAGAGAGACAGACAGTAGGCTGACAGAAAATGGGGGAGAGAGATGGGGGAGTGACATGCAGTAAAGGCCGTCGGGATCGGGACCCACGGCACACTGCCAGGCTCGGACTACCGGCCTAGGTGACTGGACCGCTGAGCCACGGCCCAGGCCTAGATCTGCAATTTTTCCAGATTTTCTCTGGGGGAGGGAGCTTGAATCTCACCGAGTTGGAAGAAGGTCACTTGGCTCTTGACCCCGGGCCCAGCGCTGTTGCTGGCGGCTACCTCCACACTGTAGCGGATTCCTGGAGCCAGACTGGGGAGGAGCACAGAGAGGGTGGAGCCGTCCACCGATTGGTTGACGTGGTAACGACTCTCGTTACCCAGGCACCATATCTGGAGGAGGAGGAGGAGGAGGAGGAGGCATGAGGAAGGACCAGTGGTAGAAATAGTACTCAAATGTTTTACATACCGGTAAGTAGAAGTATGCGGTTACCATAGGCAGGATCGTGAGGCTAGTGAAATGCGCAAAATGATAGCCCTCCATATCTGTAGTGTAGCTTCACTCTAGGCTGTGTACTAACTCACTCTAGGCTGTGTACTAACTCACTCTAGGCTGTGTACTAACTCACTCTAGGCTGTGTACTAACTCACTCTAGGCTGTGTACTAACTCACTCTAGGCTGTGTACTAACTCACTCTAGGCTGTGTACTAACTCACTCTAGGCTGTGTACTAACTCACGGACAATACATTTTCTTAGCGCGAGCTCGGATTAATGTTGTATACGGTCCCAAATATGTGCCACGGATTATCATGTAGGCTGTTTCTACAATGGGAGGCCTGTGGAGGCTAGCAACGGAAGCTAACGGAAGCGAGAAAAAAAAGTTACCAATAATATTTATAAATATTTTGTGTTAAAAATTAGTTTTTGTGCTTTATATCTGTGTATGTCTTAATTATTGATTTTGTGTAGGTGATCTCGGCAGCATACAGAGCATCAAGGTCTGACGTCACTTTCAGTAGAGGGCGCCAGTCCACTGGTTCGTGTATTTCTTTATTTGCATTGAAATCCCCATAGGGGGATTTTACTTTGCTTCATATAAGAACTGTGTTTGAAAAATAAACCGATCATCCCTGCCTTTCTGTCAGTTAATGATGATAATGATGATTAATATTTGATACAGCCAGTTTCTGGAGAAAATGGAATTAATGTGGCCGCAAAAGCCTTGAAACTACAAGGGTATGAATTTAAGCAATGTCGCTGCTAATATACGTTACGCCCAGCTGTCAACACATTGCGTTCCTGAGATTCCTCGTTGATGTAAGCTCAGCTGGCAGTGACTCGACTCGTAGTAACCACGAAACATTAAATATCAATAAAAAAAATAAAAAAAACTTAATTAACTCCTTAACATGTCAGTTTCTGTTGTGCGACGAGCAGCTGCAGCCACCCTGCCTACCCGGAAATGTAGTCTCTGGGTTGTTTGACTCGTTTCTAGAGCTTATTGTGTTACTCTTTGGGTATATTTGTACATTTCCACCTTCAGTCGATGCTTCATAACCATATGAGTGAAAAGGCCGGGATGATCGGTTTATTTTTCAAACACAGTTCTTAGTTTAGTTTAGTTTAGTTTATTTGATCATCTTCACAGTAACAAAACAACTTATTCGTTAACACACGGTTACATAACCAAAAAAGAACTGGAGGTGATCAAAAGGAATAGGCTGAAGCTGAAAGCTTATAAATGCCTATCCTACGAACATCAAAATAAAATAAAAATCCTCACGTATCCTCACATACCCCACCCACCCCCGTGTCACCATAGAGATCCACCAGGATCACTATAAATTAATTACCATAATCATCATCATCATCATCATCATCCTCATAGGTTAAATATGTTATGTACAAATGAACTTATGATATACTGTATTTAGCCAAAAGGATATGCTTGAATAGTATCTTGAATCGAGAGATGTGTCTGCTGTGTTTCACATCCTCAGTCAAGCCATTCCATATTTTAACCCCACAGACAGAAATACACATGCTCTTCCGGGTGGTGCTAACACAAGGTTGTTGAAAGTTTAGGTCCCATCTTAACTGATATCGTCCCTCCCTATCCTTGAACAATTTTAGGATATTCACAGGAAGTTGTTTATTCCTTACTTTGTACATAATTTGTGCCGATTTAAATTCAACTAAATCTAAGAATTTCAGTGTGGAAGACTTTAAGAACAGTTCATTTGTAGGATTATAGTAACCTACCTTATGTACTATTCTTAATGCTCTTTTTTGCATTATAATTAAAGGCTGTAGGTTGCTTCTATAGGTGTTTCCCCACACCTCCACACAATATGTCAGATATGGTGATATTAGTGTGTTATATAATGTAATCAGTGACTTATAATTTAGTATATGTCTGGTTTTGCCTAGTACACCAACACTTCTAGCTAATTTAGAACGGATATATTTTATATGGGGTTTCCAACTGAATTTGTCATCTATAATCACTCCCAAAAATATGTTCTCATTAACTATTTTTATGTTTACATTGTCGATCTTTAACTCAACTGGTGAATTTGATTGTATTGATTTATTTCCAAAGATCATGAATTTTGTTTTTCCCAAGTTGAGTGATAGTTTATTTGTATCAAACCATAGTTTTAGTTTACCCAGTTCAAATGAGACCTCCTTCAACAATTGCTGAAGGTTCTCCCCAGCACAGAAGATGTTAGTGTCATCGGCAAAGACAACATACTTCAAGATACTTGAAACTTTACATATGTCGTTTATGTATAGTATAAATAATTTAGGACCTAAAATTGAACCTTGCGGTACCCCACAGTTAATGGGTGAGCAACTAGACTTATGCTCCCCTATCTGTACGTATTGTTGTCTGTTTTTTATGTAACTCTTAACCCAATTAAGCCCTACCCCTCTAATCCCATATTTTTCTATTTTTTGCAGTAATATGTCATGGTCTATTGTATCAAATGCCTTTTTTAAGTCAATAAAGATACCAAGGGCATATTTATTACTGTCGATTGATGTAGTTAATTCTTCAATTAGCTCAATCAGTGCCATTGTAGTTGACCGGCCAGATCTAAATCCATATTGACTCTCCATAAGAATATTGTGTTTATCTATAAAACTGTCCAACCTTGCAGAGAATATTTTTTCCAGAATTTTTGAAATTTGAGACAGCAGGGATATGGGCCTATAGTTGGTGAAGCAATGTTTATCACCAGCTTTGTAAACTGGGATAACCTTGGCCGTTTTCATTTGGGTGGGGAAAAAACCTGTTTTGAGAGATAGATTGCAGATATGTGCTAAGGGGTCTGCCACAGCACAAATAACCTTCTTCAAAACTGCCATGTTAATACCATCTCCATCTGTAGATGTTTTGTTGTTTAACTTGTGGACAATATCTAGTATTTCCTGTTTGTCTGTGTTGTGTAGGAAGATTGAGGCAGGATTTCTTTCATCATGCAGTTGAGCAACACCACCTCCTAGGGGTGGTTTTATTTCGGCAGCCAGATTTGGACCCACACTCACAAAGAAGTTATTAAACTCCTCCACCACCTCATTCATGTTGTTGATTATTCTATCGTTATCAATAAAGTGATCTGTGTAGTTGGGGTTTGATCTATTTTTAATAATTGAATTTAATATATTCCATGTGCCCTTAATATTATTTTTATTATTTTCAAATAGTTTATTATAGTACTCTTTCTTACCTCTTCTAATAATATCCATTAATTTATTTTTATATATTTTATATTTAGTTTCATTATCTATGGTTCTATGTTTCATGAAGTCTCTATATAGTTTATTCTTTTTTTTACAAGCATTAACCAAACCCCTAGTCATCCACGGCTTGTCTACAGTTTTATTATTTTTTCTATATTCGAGTATTGGACAGTTTCTATCATATAATAATAGGAATTCTTCTAAAAAATTATCATAAGCTACATCGACATCCTCAGCTTCATATACATGCTTCCAGTCTTGGGATGCTAAGTCTCTCTGGAATGTATTTAGAGCTTCCTCTGTTCTCACTCTTTTATATGACGTTGTTATGTGTTCTTTCTTCTTCATGTTGTGGTCACAGTTATAGATCGCAAAGACCGGCAGATGGTCACTAATGTCGTTCATTAGTATGCCGCTCACTATATTGTTCTCCATATTATTAGTAAATATATTATCTAATATAGTAGCTGAGTGTGTAGTTATTCTAGTCGGTTTTGTTATAACGGGATATAAACTCATGCTATACATTGCAGCCATGAATTCATCAATTAATGCATTATGTTTCGGGTTCAAAAGGTCAAGGTTAAAATCCCCACAGATATAGGCGACCTTATGCTCGATCCTTGCAAACGTCCCCTCCATAAAGCACTTGAAGGCCTCGATGCTATTATCTGGAGCTCTGTAAACACAGCTGACAATGATGTTTCTCTTTTTTTCCATGGAGATCTCTACAGTGACACATTCACATACATCATCAACAGCAGCAGTCATGCTATTTACAATATTATATTTTAATCTATTGTCTACATATAGAGCAGTCCCCCCTCCAACTTTATTTGATCGGTTTATAAAATTGAGGTTGTAACCCTCCATCTCAAAGTCCACCCCCCTCTCCAGGCTGAGCCAAGTTTCAGAAATAGCAATTATATTGAATGGTGTGCTAAACTGTCTCAGGTATTCTTTAATATTATTAAAGTTAGCATAAAGACTCCTGCTGTTGAAGTGTATGACTGATATACCATGATCACATTTTATATTGTTATTAAACTGAACCTCTGATAAGTAACAGCAGTTGTCGTTTACATTCATAAAGAAGTTACTCTCAGGATCAATGTCTCGGTTCATATCATGCATGTTGAAACGTTAGGGCAAGCAGAGTCATATAGTGCCAGCCCAGCGGCGGCATGTAATGTGCACGAGCCGGCACGCACAGCGCTGCAATGCGCACATACACACACACACACACACACACACACACACACACACACACACACACACACTCTGCACAGCCACGCACGCATACACACAGAGAGAGAGAGATAGAGAGAGAGCGAGAGAGAGAGAGAGAGAGACCCAGGGAGAGAGAGAGACCCAGGGAGAGAAAGAGAGACCCAGAGAGAGAGAGAGCGCGCCAGAGATAGAGAGAGAGAGATCTAAAATCCCCCTATGGCGATTTCAATGCAAATAAAAATAATTATTGCTAACAAATAATTTTATAAAATAATCAATCTATACTTATTTTGGGTCATTATAGGCATTAATGTCAGAAAATGTCAAAAGATTCTTTTTTATTAGTGAAAATACTAATAGCTGATCCACAATCTTATTGAAATCGCCTATTTTCACTATGTTTGCATGACACCGTTGTGCGAAGTATAAAATAGGTTTCAGGGACCTTTTCAATTACTTGAAAAAGTAATCGGTAGAATCATCGCAAGAAAGAAAGAAAATAGTCAATAGTTGCAGCCATATTCACCATGACAGCAGAGAAAAAAACAAAAACAGCCATAAAGACACATTAAGATACATTTGACTGCGTCTTCAGTGAAATATCACCCTCAGTTGGATAAATGGCAATGCGATTCATCAAGCTCTCCCCTTTACTGGGACACCCATAATTCAGACGTGAGTAGGAGGCAGCAGGAGCTCGATAATGTTCGCTCCATTTCTACCAGCCCAGCCTTCCAGTGGTGGAAAAACTTACTTAAGTAAAAGTATCAATACTGCAATGTAGAAATAGTTCACTTTACTTTACTGGAAGTAAAAGATCAGAAGAAT
Source organism: Electrona antarctica (assembly GCF_951216825.1). NCBI lineage: Eukaryota > Metazoa > Chordata > Actinopteri > Myctophiformes > Myctophidae > Electrona > Electrona antarctica. The sequence goes on along the minus strand of NC_136789.1, from coordinate 43,296,964 downwards.
TCAACAAAGAAACAAGAAAGTGCTCATTATGCAGAATGTACCATTTCACAAGTTTTAAAATGCATACAAATCTTTTGATAATAGTAGATTCACAAGCTCACAATGCGTTGCGACTAGTTGCGACGCATTGTGAACGTGTACATTGTCTATTTTCAAATGGCCGAAATGTATATAGGGCTGAAGTGGTTAATGTATGTTTAGTAATAATAATAATAATAATAATCCAAATCTAAAACGTAACTAGTAGCTGAAGTTTTCAAATAAATGCAGTGGAGTAAAAGTATAATATGTGCCTCTGAGATGTAGTGGAGTAGAAGTAAAAGTACTGAAAATTGGAAAAACTCAAAAAAGTACAGTACAGTAGTGCCTTCTTACCTTGTACTCCTGAACCACTCCATTGTGGTCTTCTTCCGGAGGTGGTTTCCAAGCAACCACAATGGCGGTCCCATTGGCATCACTCTTTGTCACTGTAACACCCTGCGGGGCTCTCCCCGGGGCTGAGAGAGAGCAGCAAACACACACACAGACACACAGACAGACAGACATGCAGACAGACAGAGAGACATGCAGACAGACAGAGAGAGAAAAAACAAACTTATTTAACCCATTTAGGCCCGACGTCGAAATAAAAAAAACGTTCGCTCTGAAAGAATATTCAAAGATTTGTGCCGCATTTTTACGATTTTTCAAAAATAGCAGACCTACAAGCTTGTAGCGCGCCACTCGGTGGCGCGCTATGAGCTTGTAGATCTGCTATTTTTCAATAGCTAAAGTATAACATAATGCTTAGTTAGTCTAGAATGGGTTAAGAACCAGGGACGCGCCTGTGTCATTTTCAGTGTTTAACCACGTTAACCATCATTTTATACTTTACCTATTGAAAAATAGCAGATCTACAAGCTCAAAGCGTGGGCACTGGGTGCCGCATCATTTTTATCGTGAAAACATGTTCAAATCTTTGAATATTATTCTTTCACAGTGAACATTTTTTACTTTTAAATATTTCAATCAATCAATCAATCAATCAAACTGGTGGACGGGTTTCTGAACTGCCCACAGCTCTCCTATGAGACACAGACTGAGTAGTTTTATTTTTATTTTATCACGATCATTAGTGTGGACCAATAATATGAAGATAGGTTGGAAAGTGCTGCAGTGGTCCTTTAATGGGTTAAACCTGGATATGTCCCAGCAGGTATGCTCTCTGTCTCGTGTCAGCTTTCTACGCGGCATGAAAAGGACTTTAATCTAAATAACTTCCGGTGTGATTTGTTCCAACACAGCATTCACATTCACATTCTTGTACCCTTGCATGCTGAATGCATGTGGATTGTGTCCGCCGGATATCGATTCTATCCGTGCAATTTACACAGCAGTGGTTCTCAAACATTGTCACATCAAGGACGGCCCAAATTGATGTACTGGGCCAGTAGGGACCGACCCGCATGATCGCATCTGAAGGATGTTGTGCCAGGGACCCCATGACAGAAAATTGTTTGAGATTTCTCAATATTGTTCGAAAATAGCAGATCACAAACTCACAATGTGTCGCACCGCAACATGTTGTGAGATAGGCTCTTGTAGATGGGCTATTTTTGAATAGTCAAATTATAAATAGTGAAAGTGATTAAGTTATTTTGATGCTATATTAACTGATTTATCTGGGGACCCGCCCCGGTGGAACCACCTCAAGGACCCCTGGCTAGCGGTCCACGGACCACAGGCAACCACTGAATTATGGTAAATGGTGGATTTATATAGCCACTTTATCCAATGTGCTTTACATAGATTGTGCATTACATTCACCAATTCACACACATTCACCATACACCGATGGCGGAGGAAACCATGCAAGGCACCAACCTGCACATCAGGAGCAATTTGGGGTTCAGAGTCTTTCTCAAGGACACTTGGACACTGTAACTCTGGGGGAGCCCGGGTTCAAGCTGGGAACCTCACGGTTTCCATCCAGCTGTTCTACCGGCCACTCTACCCCTACGGTATTCAGTGCAACATGCATCTCCTCTCAAATGTTCATGTTCATAGTTAAAAAGGTGAGGAAAAGGTGAATGTGTCCCATTGTTTGTTGTATATGGATTTTTAGCCCGGGCTTGACCTTTGAGATAAGTATGAATGTCATGTCTCATGCAGCTGGTTGCTGAGGAGATAGCACCACTGGTGACCCCTAGGTGGCAACATTACTCCAATAGTTCTGAACTTATAACATTTCATACCAATAGACCAGTGGTGGGGAAAAAGTACTCAATTGTTTTACTTAAGTAAAAGTATCAATACTGCAATGTGGAACTATTCTGTTACAAGTAAAAGTCTGGAATTCAAATAGTACTTGAGTAAAAGTACAAAAGTATTGGCATCAAAATGTACTTAAAGTACCAAAAGTTAAAATTACTCATTATGCAGAATGTCCCATTTCAATAGCAAAAAAGGGAAAATAGCAGATCTACAAGCTGACAATGCGTCGCAAGCTTGTATATCGGCTATTTTCAAATGGCCGAAAAGTATAGGGCTGAAGTGGTTAATGTATGTTTTGCTAGTAACTAAAGTTTTCAAATAAATGTAGTGGAGTAAAAGTACAACATTTGAGATGTAGGTTAGTAGAAGAAAAGTAACAGAAAATTGGAAAGACTCCAGTGAAGCACAAGTGCCTCAAAAGTCTACTTAAGTACTGTACTTGAGCAAATTAACTTAGTTACTTCAGAGCACTGCATAATACTGACTCACGTTCGTCCAGCGTCTGGGCCAGCTTCACCTCGCTGTCGGCCCCTTGGAACTCGTCGAAGAAGGGACGCACTTTGAACTGGTAGGTGGAGCCCTTGTTCAGCTGAGTGACCAGCGCCCCATCCTCCCCACCGGACGTATGCATCACGTCCAGAACACTCCACTGGCCTCCTCCGGCTGCAGGCTCAGCAGACAGCAGCCTGTACATCACCTTGAAGCCCTGGATGTATGGAGACTGCTGCTCCACCTTGGTGAGATAGAAAGAGACACACACAGGCATATATACTAAATATAGTTATACAGCAGACAGCAGCCTGTATATCACCTTGAAGCCCTGGATGTATGGAGACTGCTGCTCCACCTTGGTGAGATAGAGAGAGACACACACAGGCATATATATATATACTAAATATAGTTATACAGCAGCCTGTACATCACCTTGAAGCCCTGGATGTACAGTATGGAGAGTGCTGCTCCACCTTGGTGAGATAGAAAGAGACACACAGGCATATATATATATATACTAAATATAGTTATACAGCAGACAGCAGCCTGTACAGTATATCACCTTGAAGCCCTGGATGTACAGTATGGAGACTGCTGCTCCACCTTGGTGAGATAGAGAGAGACACACAGGCATATACTAAATATAGTTATATACACTATACAGCACTGTTTCCCGAAACACTGGGTCGATCGGGACCTATTTCAACAACATTAGCAAAAAAGCAAAGATTTCCATGAATTCAAAACAAATTTCATGATTTTTTTCCCCCAGTAATAACATTAAAAAAATGAAAGAGACATCAACGAAATTAGAAAACAAATGTTTAAAAAGTAGTGAAATTACCGATGTGATGCATTATGAGCTTGTAGATCTGCTATTTTCACTAGTTTGGGTAAATGGAATGGAATGAGTGTGACTGAAAAAGTGCACATTTAATGTCACGGTTGACAATATATTAAGGGTTATAAAGACCCGGGGCGACATGGAGGGACTCTGTGTGTTAAAACGCCACACTGTTAGGAGGTTGTCACCAGTCCCCTAGCCTCGGTACCAGACTGTTAGGAGGTTGTCACCAGTCCCCTAGCCTCGGTACCAGACTGTTAGGAGGTTGTCACCAGTCCCCTAGCCTCGGTACCAGACTGTTAGGAGGTTGTCACCAGTCCCCTAGCCTCGGTACCAGGCTGTTAGGAGGTTGTCACCAGTCCCCTAGCCTCGGTACCAGACTGTTAGGAGGTTGTCACCAGTCCCCTAGCCTCGGTACCAGACTGTTAGGAGGTTGTCACCAGTCCCCTAGCCTCGGTACCAGACTGTTAGGAGGTTGTCACCAGTCCCCTAGCCTCGGTACCAGGCTGTTAGGAGGTTGTCACCAGTCCCCTAGCCTCGGTACCAGGCCACTGTTAGGGGGTTGTCACCCGTCCCCTAGCCTCGGTACCAGGCTTTCATTTTCGTTGGTGCAAAAAATGAAAGCGTGGAGGAACGCATTGGCCGCTCTGGTCTAGAAGTGGGAGTCAACCTTTCCGGGTGGGCGTCGCTCCAAATGATGTGACGTGGCGGTGCACTAGGGGGGGAGAGGAGGGGCCGGGGGTGACTGAGAGATCGGTGAGATCCAATCAGGGCGTGCCCCGACACGCCCCTCTAGACCAGAAACCTAACACATTAGCTCAGGCAACCAGTCCCCTAAACTGCTGACAGTGAACGTCCTCCAGGAAAGATCGTTAAACCTGTGTTAAGCATATATACTTAGGGGGTCCCCCAGGGGTCTATACTTGGTCTCCCTGCTTTTTACCCTTCTACACCAGATGGTAAATGGTGCATTTATATGGCGCTTTTATCCAAAGCGCTTTACATAGTGTGCATTAATTACATTCACCCATTTATACTCACACATTCATACACCGATGGCGGAGGAAACCATGCAAGGCACCAACCTGCACATCAGGAGCAATTAGGTGTTCAGCGTCTTTCTCAAGGACACTTTGACACTTATCTCTGGGGGAGCCTGGGATCGAGCTGGCAACCTCACGGTTCCCATCCGGCTGCTCTTCCGGCAACTCTAACCCTGAGCCACTGCCGCCCAAGGTCTCCCAACGTTCGCCCCCAGAATATGGATACAAGGATTGATGTTGTCAACCCCCCCCCCCCACCCCGGAGCCTTCGGGGAGATATAGATTTGCATCTTCTTGTATATCACAGATCTCGTAGCAGAGCAGACAGCATTTATGAGGTCATTATTGCTTCCTCTGAGCATGGTGGTTGCTAATAGCTATTAAAGTCACATTAAACAGTCCCTTGAAAAAAACACAAAGCACACAAATCTTGCCTTCAGGATGCCTTATAAGAACATTAGTATTGACTAGTTTATGTGGCCGTAACAAAACGTGTGTGTACGAGTGTACCCTTTGTGAATGGATTTACTGCGCAGAGGATCTGCGAACTTGATGTTTATACAAAGGAAGCAGTATATTTTCATATAAGCAGACTCTCATAAACTATTCACACCTCGGCTATTTGTGTATTGTATTGTTCTACCCCTGAACATGAATATAATCAACTCATTCATCAGTAAGCAACGTATAGTACAGTATATTGTCCTTAGATGAAGGTGAGATGAGAAATGTCTTAGAATGTATCCGTTTTCTATATCCTGAATGGATAAATAAATGAATGCACACATACTGTGCACGCACACACGCACACGCACACACACATAAAACTCACAGGTGGTCTTGATTAGAGCAAAACACCCACATTCTGTATATACAGCATAAACATGGTTTACTGTAAGTGTGACTTTTATATGACTATTAATTTACAATCATACCACACACACACACACACACACACACACACACACACACACACACACACACACACACACACACACACACACACACACACACACACACACACACACACACACACACACACACAACACAGTTTACTTTACCCCCCATGGTGTGCCTATTTTGGGAAAGTCATTACAGGCTAAATGAAAATCTTTTGCAAAATGCAAATCTTTTCGTTGTACAACCAAGCATAATAGGGCTTACATAATGTAGGAGGATTTTAGCCTCGCGTAGCGATACTAATATTACTGCGTGGATATTAGCCTCGTCCGTGTCAGTGTTAGATTTTTTTTCACAATGTCCCGCCTCATATTTGCATACTGGGCCCTGGTTGCATATACTGGGTTGGCTCGTCACCGTTCGGCCTTGAAGTCCTCCCACAATTGAGAGGGGCCAGACTTAATCTGCCTGGGGCAATATGCATTGCAAAGGCAGGTGAAGGCTGGCTACGCGAGGCTAGGAGGATATGGTATACGGTGGGGACAGGGTGTGTATTTCTTACCATCCATTGTAGCCTGACAGCAGAGGAGGACAGGATGGTTGGGCTGTGCAGATGGACCACCACGTCTCCCAGCTCCCTCTGGATGTGACGGTGGTCCACTCCCTGGATGGTAGGAGGGCTGTCTGTAGTGTTGGTACAGAGGTTAGAGTCAGAGGTTAAACCCTTTAAGACCCCAGACCAGATTCTACTAAATTACTTCTAAGTTCGGTTTTCTGGAAAAAAAACTATGTTTCTAGTGTCAGTGGTTCTCAAACTCTTTTCATGTCAATGACTCATAAAAAGTATTATTGGTCGCCGACCGATCTCAAAATATTTTGTTCCGGGGACCGTCCCCAGAAGCAAATATTTGAGTTAAAAACGTCCGCTGTGAAAGAGTAATATATTCAAAGATTTGCACCCATTTTTTAAAATGTTCAATAGCTAAAGTATAAAATAATGGTTCAAGTGGTTAAAATGTAAAGCGACACAGATGCGACGTTCCAGGTCTTAATATGGGTTAAAACAACAAAATTGAGTGCACGGACAGTCGGACACCACACAAAAATAACGCTATGGTCCTTCCTGAGGCTTTTTTGCTGTCTCTCTCTCTCTCTCTCTCTCTCTCTCTCCTGCCTTTCTCCCACTGTCGAAGATAGTGTCAAAAATAAAGCAGAAATGCTGAAATTATATTAAAAAGCAAACAAATAAAGAAAATCCCAGCAAGGATGAGACAGCCCTGGTGTCTCAGCGTGATGTGTGGGCCCATTTTCTTTTTACCCACACCCTCCCTCATTTTTTTAATGATTTCAACTCTCGAACCGCCTGTCCCAAACCAACAAATCATTATTCTAATCAACACCTCTAATTAAAGACATACAGTACAGTATTTTCATTGGAGAAATATGAAGCTTGTAGTTCACAAGACAATTGGCAGGCGAGTCCTGACCTTACAGTGGCAACAACAACAGATTTAAATCACCAAAATGAACAGGGCTACATGTAGTCAAAATAATCAATACATACATCATTTGATTCTGTATTTTGTATGTAAACCCAAAGCCTTTTGCGCACCTTATTATCGAGAGGCGACAGGCACATTGGTGGAGCAGACGGAACAAGATAAGGAGAAAACCAGCAGATTATACTTTTCTATTTAAATGCAACGTTTTTTGTCAAAGACCTTCCTCTGGCATTTCTAGATGGTCTTTGACCAAAACGTGTCTGGGGTTTTTCCTCCTCATCATGTTGAGTCTGTATTTTGTGAAATAAATGTGTTGACTAGTTGGAAATGTATGAAATCTACTGACAGTAGCTATCATCTCAAATTGTGTGTGTATCTGAGGGAGAGAGAAAGAGAGGGAGAGACAAAAGGAAAAAAGTGAATGAGTGACAGAAAGGGAGAGAGAGTGAAATTATGCTAGTGAGTTCTGTAACTGCAGAATGATCTTTTTTTCATAACTTGCTCTGAATGCTCTGGAAAAATTGCCTTTATGTCATTCAGCAGAGTAAAATGCTTCAGTACTACTACTGGAGATTATGTGACTGTGGTCTGCTACATTGTCAGGCCATCTTGGGTCAATGAACTAAATGTGTATAGGCAACCACTGTACAGTCTACCAACATCCAAGATTATTTAAAATGTAAGTGTATTCAGTTATACGTTTTCTTTCACATTATTTTATCGAACATTCATAGCCTATTCTAAAACACGCAAAGAAACAATCTTCAAAAAATCCAACAATGTTATTTTTGTAATCATTAATGAGCATCGCGCCTGTCACAGACATAAGCAGAGCAAGTTCAGTCAGAAAACTCGGTGCCGTTGTCGGCGGCAGTTCATTGGGCCGCCTCATGTTCTCATTCACATGATTCATTCATCCAATCACACACTCATTTCATCTTCATACCGGCTATTTGAACTGGAGGTTTTGCACTGCTCATCCCTGCCTGCTTGCTGCTGCACACTGATACTGCTGTGCTACTGTCTGCTTAAACTGTTACTGCTCACCCTCCTGAGCCTCCTCCACCTCAGCTACCATCTGTTGTTTTGGATCTACCGTTTAGGGACGGGGGATTCTGAGTCCCTATGGTTGGGACCGATGCACTTTATCAGAGTACCGAAAAGCAGATCTGATTAATCGCCAAACCATAATAAATATATTGCTCATTTTATATTCAATAAATATATATTCTATCCATTCATGAGTTGTCCTGACTTAATAATAATAATAATAATAATAATAATTATTATTATTATTATTATTATTATTATTATTATTATTATTATTATTATTATTATTATTATTCCATACTTCTAAAGGAAAATGGATTCAAGTCTGAGGCCTGAAGTCTCCACTCTACCGTGAGTTGTGACTGCGTCAGAGATTGGACTGGGATCACTCAGGCCGTAGGCGTTGGCAGCTCGTATCAGAAACAGGTAGGAGGCTCCGGGCTTCAGGTTCTTCAGCACAAAGCTCTGTGTCCTCACGTGGTCTGCCAGAGTCAGCCAGCTGCTGCCTGCCGCATGACTGGAGAGAGAGAGAAAGGTTTATACGGTAATGCCATGCGTCCATGTATAGCATTGGGTATGAGTATGCAGGCTCAAGCAGGAGTCATCGATATAACTCTGATAGTGTACAAATGGAACCAAATGGTAGTGTTGTAGTCGAGTCCACCTAAAGCAAGTCCAAGTCAAGACAAAGTCAGAGTGTGGACTGAGACCAACGCGAGACCGAGACCAGATTTATTTTTCCTCATTTGATAGGTACAGAAAACACTGCGAGATCAGGCAGGCACGTCAGCTACACTCCATTACTTAACAAGATAGCTGTCTATAAGTGCCAGACAGCTCTCTTATAATGTTAATGTGAATGGGCTCCTCATAATATGGGTAAAATACATTTATTTAATTGCATTGTAGTGACTCGTGACTCGAGTGGACTCGGTGGGGGAGGTGGTCCCGAGTTCCTTGGTCCGACACAGTCAAGTTCAAGTCAAATTAAGGGCGAGACCGAGACGAGACTGAGTAAATTAAAATGTGGACTTGAGACGAGTGAAGGACTCAAGACGAGTCAAGGACTCGAGTACTACAACCATTCCATTTCCATTTGAACACTCTCAGAGTTACAGACTTGTTATGGTCATTCACCCTAGAATGTCGCCCACCCTAGAGTCGGGTTCTGCTTGACATTTCGTCCAGCTAAAGGGGAGTGTTTCATTAGCACTGTCGCAAAATTGCCTGCTGAGGGTGGTATCTGTCGGTTCTATGCTCTACATGTAACGTGTCTTGAGACAACTTGTTGTGAATTGACACTGTAATACAATTGAATTGAAGCCGGCATGGTGATGATGACCGCTGGGTATGACCAGTCTGAGGCAAAAACAAATACCATAGCCACAAAATTGTTGTTTCTTCCATAGATAAAAAAACAAATAGATGCCTCATTGGTTCATTGGAGCGATGTGTCTCCAATGAAGGTGGAAGTCAAGCGGAAGTGCTCTCTGCGTCGCTGCCACTCAAGCGACTACTGACCAATCACAGCGTGTATTTTCCGGGACTTATCAATTAATTCCAAGGGAGTTTTATTGGCATGAGAAAACAAACCTTTACATTGCCTCTGATTGGCCGACCGAACGTCCCCTTCTGTGACACACGCGGAAGCTTGGTAAGCTTATGCTTCCGCTATGCTTCGCAAGGAATCTGGGGAAAGCGTGCCTCCATGTTGTCTGCAAGAGAGACACACGGCCCAGAGGCGAAGGAGGCGTCTACCTTTTTATGTCTATGGTTTCTTCCCCATTCGTCTTACCTGAAGGCCTCGATGACGTAGGCGGTGGGCGTGGCCCCAGCGTTGGGGTTGGACTTCCAGGACAGTGAGACGGAGGTGCGACTGATGTCCGTCACCTCGGGTTTGGACGGTGCACTGGGTATCAGGTTAGGGTCAGTGGGGCGGCTTCCTTGAACCACCACTCCAGACTCTGCCACACACAAACAGTGTGCATCACAAATGGTGGTAGTGCAGATGCACTCACCGTGACGTGCATTCATGTAATGTCAGCAGTGGTGGAAAAAGTACTCACATTTTGTACTTGAGTAAAAAGTATCAATACTGCAATGTAGACATACTCTGTCACAAGTCTGTAATTTCAAGATTGACAAGTACAAAAGTACTGGCATCAAAATGTAAGGTACGCATTATGCAGAACGTTTTCAAATGTATAAAATGCATACAAATATTTTGTGTGCATTGTGAGCTTGTAGATCAGCTATTTTATGGCCGAAATGTATATAGGGTGGAAGTGGTTGTTTTGTGATAATAAAAATGTACAAAGTAACTAGTAACTGAGGTTGGCAAATAATTGTAGTGTAGTAACAGTACAATATTTGCCTCTGAGATGTAGTGGAGTAGAAGTAATTAAAAGTACTGAAAACTGGAAATACTCAAATAAAGCAAAATAACCTCAAAATTGTACTTAAGTACAGTACTTGAGTAAAGGTACTTGGTTACTTTCCACCACTGCTTTGCCGCGGCGCCACCTCTCCAACCTACCTGTCACCTCTATGTAGGCGGTCCACGACGCCTCGCCACTAGAGCTGGAGGCTACACACGTGTAGAAACCTGTGTCACCCAGCTGATAAAACACAAAGGGAAATGGTGGAAATCCAAATCTACAAAGTAACTAGTAACTAAAGCTGTCAAATAAATGTAGTGGAGTACAATACAAAGTACAACATTTGGATCTGAGATGTAGTGGAGTAGAAGTAAAAGTATTTGATATTGGAAATACTCAAGTAAAGAACAAAAACCTCAAAAGTGTACTTAAGTAAATGAACTTCACCACTGCTTACAGTCACTGTAGTGCACAGCCTACCTTGGTGGAATGAATCTCCAGCGAGCCTGTGTCTAAAAAGGCCATGCGAGAGTCTGTTGGAGACAGTCCCACTCCGTCCTTCCTCCACTGGACTGTGGGCGCCGGGCTGCCTGACACCCGGCAGTGGAGGGACACTGTGCTCTCCACAGGTGCTGTCTGGTTACTGGGACCCTGTCGAATCACTGGGGGAGGAAGGTCTGGCACCAGACCTGGGGGGGGGAGAAATGTGGGAAAATTGAGAAAATACAATAGACAACAGCATTCAGATGTTATCGTTATAATAAGGGCCAAATGTATAGAGAAATAAAGCGGTAAAAAAACAAAGGCCAAGAGATGGGAGAAAATGAAAAAACTAAAGGCAGGCCGAAAAAGGGCAGATAAGATGTGGAAAGATATGGAGGCGTAAATTGGCAAAAAAGAGCAGTACAATAACTGGTAGGTACTGGGGCCGGTCGGAGGAAATAGAAATCAACTTTGCGCCTCCAAGCAAGAGAAAAGCAACTAATCATTGAGTGGAGAGGCAACGGCAGGAGCAGTTTTCCAATCACAACAGTCAAGCCCAACTAATAACAAATCCCATTTAGATAGCAGAGGTCTCTCACTCTTCCACTTCACAACCATGTGGTTTGTGGATAAAGGAGAGAGAGAGAGAGAGAGAGAGAGAGAGAGAGAGAGAGAGAGAGAGAGAATGATAATGGAAAAAGTCCTTGCAAAGGTGCCAGGGGGTAATGTGGGTAAGTTATTTCCATACAAATCCCCACTCAACAGTGAGGGAGCGGAGAGGGTATAGAGGTCAAGAGAGACAGGGGGAGAGACATCAGAAGAGAACAGGGAGAGAGAGAGCATGACAGACAGACAGACAGACAGACAGACAGACAGACAGACAGACAGACAGACAGACAGACAGACAGACAGACAGACAGACAGACAGACAGACAGACAGACAGACAGACAGACAGACAGACAGACAGACAGGGGGAGAGACAGACAGGGGGAGAGACAGACAGACAGACAGACAGACAGGGGGAGAGACAGACAGACAGACAGACAGGGGGGGAGACAGACAGGGGGAGAGACAGACAGGGGGAGAGACAGACAGGGGGAGAGACAGACAGGGGGAGAGACAGACAGGGGGAGAGACAGACAGACAGACAGACAGGGGGAGAGACAGACAGGGGGAGAGACAGGGGGAGAGACAGACAGACGGACGGACGGACGGACGGACGGACGGACGGACGGACGGACGGACGGACGGACGGACGGACGGACGGACGGACGGACAGACAGACAGACAGGGGGAGAGACAGACAGACAGACAGGGGGGGAGACAGACAGGGGGAGAGAGAGACAGACAGGGAGAGAGACAGCCAGACAGGGGGAGAGACAGACAGACAGGGGGAGAGACAGACAGACAGACAGGGGGAGAGACAGACAGACAGACAGGGGGAGAGACAGACAGACAGGGGGAGAGACAGACAGACAGACAGGGGGAGAGACAGACAGACAGGGGGAGAGACAGACAGACAGGGGGAGAGACAGACAGGGGGAGAGACAGACAGACAGGGGGAGAGACAGACAGACGGACAGACAGACAGACAGACAGACAGACAGACAGACAGACAGACAGACAGACAGACAGACAGACAGACAGACAGACAGACAGACAGACAGACAGACAGACAGACAGACAGACAGACAGACAGACAGACAGACAGACAGACAGGGGTAGAGACAGGGGGAGAGACAGACAGACAGACAGACAGACAGACAGGGGGAGAGACAGACAGGGGGAGAGAGAGACAGACAGGGGGAGAGACAGGGGGAGACAGGCAGACAGGGGGGGAGACAGACAGGGGGAGAGAGAGACAGATAGTAGTGAGGAACGCTGCCTGCATAGATTAAATCAAACATGCTCCAGCCTTGTTTCATTTCCATTACATGTAATCGAGTGCACGTTAAGTGACTGACTCTCACTTCTCAACTCCGGTTGCCGTGGCAACCAGAGCTGGTGGTGTGGTTGTGTGTGAAAAGGTGGCTGTGAAAAGCATTGCCCATTTGAGCAGATGATTATTCATTACAATTAATACGGCTACACAGACAGAGGCGACCCACAGATAAAGTGACTGTCTGTACTAGCCTCTGGCAATTATGTTAATTAACTTAATATATGTACACAGTACACACTACACACACTCCCATTGCCTAGCAGGTACTACTCGCCCTCACACAGGTGGCTTTATCGGGACCCAGCGGACTTCACTGGCGGTATGTAATTACTGGGCTGAGCCTCGCAGCTAGATTCAACATTTCACTTCCCTCTTTAACAATAGATGCAATTAACGCAGAAACCAGGGTCACTGCAGTCAGCCAGTCAGAATGAACATCCCTCGGGCACTTTTAGCTACACAAATCCACATGGTCTTTTGATTCCGTTACCCTATGCCTTCACACACCTGGCTTGTTCGGCCAAACACAATGGGAGCTCAGCGGGATACGGCATGCACGCAGCATGCTAGAAGGTTTCACCTGTGTGCTTCTAGACCTAGAGGACAAAAATAGATGGCCAGCAGTGTTCCTATTTCCCATACGTTGTGTCCTCTAACTAGGTGTGCTGTGGGGTTTCAGAGTGCACAGTGACCGCAGGGACAAAGCACATCATGTGGGTTCATTCCCTGGGAGTATCTACGTTTTAAGCAAAAGGATGCACAGCACACCGGTCCTCCACCGGTGAGGTGCCAGCCAACGGGAAAGTTAATACGGAGTGAAAAGAGAAGTATAGCCGCACAGCACACTCATAGCTGCCAATGCATACGTTTTAATGAGGACACAGAGACACCAACGTTTCGGACAGATAATACTGCCTTCTTCAGGGTGAGGGAGAGTGTGCGGCTATACATTGTATTCACTCAGTATCTACGTTTTGGCATGAATTCTATAGCATAATATATTCTCTATACATAACACAAGGCACACTGAAATATACATTCTTGTAGTATACAGACAGAATGCATTACACACATACTGTAGGTATATTCCCACTGAGCATTTTACAGGCTAGACGTCTAAAATACATCTAAATGGCCATCTAAAAATGGTGTAAAAATGTTTTGTTTTTTTTGTGATCTAGGGTTAGATTAGACGTTGAATAGTTTCAACAGATATGGACGTTTAAAAAAATCAATGTCTAAGCTAAGCCTAGACCGCAAAACAAACTTTCATTTTTAGACCTGTTATAGCCCATTTTTAGACCTGTTATAGCCCATTTTTAGACCTGTTATAGCCCATTTTTAGACCTGTTATAGCCCATTTCTAGACCTGTTATAGCCCATTTCTAGACCTGTTATAGCCCATTTTTAGACCTGTTATAGCCCATTTTTAGACCTGTTATAGCCCATTTTTAGACCTGTTATAGCCCATTTTTAGACCTGTTATAGCCCATTTTTAGACGGACGTCTAATAGCTGACAATTGCTCAGTGGGTTGTATGCATATTCCATAGTCCCGTGTACTGTACTACTGTATGTAACGTTGTAAATTGGGGGGGGGTGCTTTTAAGAGGGGAGAGAGAGGCAAATAAACACTCGAAGGCACTCGGTAGTCACCATGGGAACGGAGGGTTTTGAGCCCAAAATGCCCGCCGCAGCTGGGGAGGTTTCCTGAAATCATTCCATTGGCTATTAGTAACCAAGGCCAACACACCCATACATACAGCAGCACTGAAGCATAAAAGACGCAGCACTTTGCCATCTAGTTACAACCAAGGCCAGCTCGTCTGTCAACAAAGGAGAAGCCAGTCTAATGTCACCCAGTCTGAACACAAAACACTGAAGGTGGAGGAAATGCAAGGAATAATAGAAAAGGTCCTTCCCCTTGGTTACACTCACTGTCTGTGACCTCCAGCAGGGCTTTGGTGATGACGCTGCCAGCCACGTTCAGGGCCTGGCAGCTGTAGTAGCCGGCGTCCGAGTGCTGGGAGTCTGTGATGGTCAGGCCGCCTTTCTGCGACACGGACAGGCGGCTGAACGGGTCAAGGGGCAGAGAGGAGAACAGGAGACTCTGCGCAGGAGAAAGAAGAGAGAGAGAACGCAAGATGAACGCAAAGGGAAGGCAGGCATGCGATTGCAATTGGAAGCAGTGGCGCTCTATGAGGTGGAGTGTTTGGTCGTTAGACATACCTACAGTCTTAGGTTAGGTTTTGGGTAGGGTGTCTGACTCATGACTCATGAGTCAGACACCCTACCCAAAACCCTAACCTAACCTTAAGCGCACGCGGACGCCATGGGTGATTTCTAACCTGCCACGGGTTCGTTTTAACCCGCGGCACATGTCGGGAGACACGGGTGATTTTTAACCGGCAGCGCATGCCTGGAGCGAAGGTGTTGTCGGACTAATGACTGTAGGACTGTTGGTGTATGTCTAACCAACATATGCACTCCGTGATAACGTGCACACACAGCTCAACATGGACTCACAGTATTTTAATTGCACAAAAGACTGTGATATTCTTCCTAATGTTTATTAGTGTGGTTGCCTATAATAGGCAAGCAGTCTATTGTGTAAATGTGTAAATCGCCCAATAACTCTATTCTCCGCTCCGATTGGCCAGCGATTCGGAACTCTTCCCAAGGCTTTTGTGCGCTTTATGCCCTCATCTGATTGGACAGTACACGGTGACATACCCAACTCTGTGAAACCCTTGTCATACTTTTGCCTATAATAGTGTGGTTCCCTATAGAGATAGGTGCAATCCTGCAGAATTGCATCTTTCTAGTCTCTTTCTTTTTTGCATGCACCTTACAGTACTGTATGTACATTTGATATTGTTCTTAGGATTATATCTATTCTTATGAAAACAAAAAATGTGTACGGAAAAATATTTCACCCACTCTTGTACATCTGCAAACTTTCTGATGTGACGATCTAGTTGAAGTACAAGGACTACAGGGCTGCAGCAACGTGACATTGCAGAACATACGCTGCACTCACAGCGTAGAGGTTGAGTAGCGGTGAGCAGCCAAAGTGCTGCAGCACCACAAGTGGTTGTGATAAATGGAATATAAGCTCAAAACGGTTGTGGCTATACTGGGCACACGTTATTGTCAAGGTAATGCATGGCATGACAGTCCAGGGTTATAGATGCTGAGGATATATATATATATATATACATATATATTTCTAGACACTATGATTTATTTACTCATTTTGGAGCATACTATAACCAATCAGCATGTGAGTCATGTTAATGTCAATCATATAATGTTGCAAAACTGTTCATTACAAAGCATGAATGAAATAAAAAATATAAATGAGTATAAAGTTACAATTGACAAAAATAAATAAAAATACAAATAATTATATATGTATATATATATATATATATATATATATATATATATGAGAGCTCCAAGCTTTGGAAAATTCCATTTTCTATGATATATCCTTACGATACCTCAAACTATCCATTTCATACGTTTCTGGAATATATGATATATAGTATATATAGGCTATTATTATGGCACACCTTTCAATAATTGAATATTTAAACCCTAAGCATGTAATAATGTATGACTTTGGACCTGGGTTCGTTATAAAAACCCTCTCTGCATGGGGGGAACATCATCATTGTCGCACCGATGACCTTTAAGCAGGGGCTGCATGCTGCATGGTGATTTATTACGATGAAGGACCAGGAGTATATAGCTCACCTGACTGCCCTCTTTCTGCCAGAAGATAGCGGGCTGGGGGTTCCCGGTAGCCTCGCACTGGAAGGTGACCCTCCTTCCCACCGCCACCACTTGGTTCCTGGGGCGCATGGCAAACACTGGAGGCACTGCAAAGAGACACAGACCTTATAGCATCTTGGCCGACCTTGACGAGAGTGTTCCACCATCCCCAGCTTTACTGCGGAACTCTAAACGGTATCTATGAGCCCACTACAATTACAATCACATAGAGCACCCAAGTCTGACGTCAATATTGCTAGAGGGCGATAGAGGGTTTGTGTAGTTTTTTTATTTGTATTATATTCCCCATAGGGGGATTTTAGATCGACTCATATAAGTTTGAAGTTTGAAAAATAAACATACCATCACTCATAATGGATATGAAGAATCAACTGACGCTAATGTTACTGCTGCCGAATTAGTTACATTTTCGCTAGAAACAGACTGTATCAAATATATGATAATATCACCGGGACAGTTTGTCTATTTTTGGACCACAATTCTTATATGAGACGATTTTAAGATGACCCCATAGAGAAAAACCTCCGCAAACCAGGGGATGAGCGAGTGACGTCAGGACTTCGGCGCTCTATTGCATAAACAGAAAGATATAATCAAGTGTTTACCTTTAGTGTTAAACCATACTGTACATGACAAATGACATACTGTATTGTTAGATGGAAATACAGTGCAGATATGACAGGTACTCGTGATTTCCTGTGGCTGTCGGATGGTGGGGTGAGGAACAGATGACAACTTACCAGTGATAACTACAAGGGAAGAGACACAAAACAGAGCAGCAGCATAAGTCATGGAAGTTTAATACCGGGATGGGCAAATGCAGTAATACTTTGAACATGCAATATGACATTAAATGGGTGAGATCAGATTGGCAAGCAAGATAAACAAGTAGACAGACATAAAGACGACAATCAGTGACAGGGAATGGAAGCAGAGGAGTCTGTTGTATATGTCTGAGACAGATGTAATCTGTTTAATGACTGGTGGTGTGCGGCCCGCAAGTCATGCACGCTTGCACTGTACAATATCCAGAGAATAAAAGCACTATATAAATGCACCGTTTACCATCAGAATCGTCCTCACTAAAGAGTCTGCCAAGTTCCAAACCTTATACCACTACCCAGCTCCAAGCCCAAGTCATCTATACAGCAGTGGTTTCCAAACCGTTTAGCCTGTGACCCAAAAGAGAAATTTGATGTCTCCCTGGGACACTAGTGAAAATAGCAGATATACAAGCACACAATGCGTCGCTTCGTGCCACGTTGCGAGCTTGTAGATCGGCTATTTTCACTACTTCTTAAACATTTAGTTTTCTAATTTATGGAATTTCTTCGATTTTTCTTTGATTTTTTTTTCATGAAACTACTGAAAAAAACATAGCGTTTTATTTTTAAATCATGAAAATATTTGCTTTTTTGGAAATGATTTTTGAAAATGTAGGAAACAAAAGATAAACATAAACATCCGACCGCGACCGACAAATGGGTCCCGACCCAATGTTTGGGACCCAGTGATCTACAGGTCTAACAACTGCAGCTCCCTCCTTGCTGCCGGCGCCATCATCGCTCAAAACACTACAACTCATCCAAAATGGTGCAGCAAGCCTGGTCTTTGACCTGCCTAAATTTTCACATTTATCCCCCTTCTGCATTCCCTTCGCTGGCTGCCAGTTGCTAGCCGGGTAAACCCCTCCCCCTTGCTAGACTGAATGAAATGTTTTCAAGAGGGAGGGGTTTACCAGGCTAGCCATGCAGTTGCTGCCCACATCCAATTCGAAACACTGATGATGACCTACAATGCAATCAATTGCGTGGCAGTTAGTGCGTGTGAATGGGTGAATGTAATGCACAATCTATGTAAAAGAGCCTTGGATAAACGCGCTATATAAATGCACCATTTACCATTTACCAGTTAGTCCGCTACATCAGAAAGGACGCATACAAAAGCAAATCTATTTATACCATTATGGATAAAGAAAGAAAGAAAGAAAGAAAGAAAGAAAGAAAGAAAGAAAGAAAGAAAGAAAGAAAGAAAGAAAGAAAGAAAGAAAAAAAGAAAGAAAGAAAGAAAGAAAGAAAGAAAGAAAGAAATAACTCTGTTGGGTCATATTTTTTTTCTTCATTTTTCTTCCGCACTCTCTTGAGTAGTTTCTTATGAACATTATATGAACAACATATTTTGAGCAAACACACAGCAGCAGTCTACCTAGAGAAACGCGTCTGTTTCGGCACAGAGTTTGAAGTTCATAAGAAAGTTCATAAGAGAGAGTGTGGATATTCCTTTCTCTTCAAGAATCTGCACCTAGCCATTGTAAGAGACTATACTCAAGAGAGTGTGTATATTCCTTTCTCTGTCTATCTTCAAGGATCTGCACCCAGCCATTGTAAGAGACTATCTCCTTAAGAGTCCCCCCCCCCCCCTGAGTTGAGCGTGCCTTCTCCAACCGGTTTTCGATCCAGTGGGAGAGTTGTCCTGATACTTAGGCTTCCCATCTGATCAACCACAGTCTTATGCAATGATTTCCATTGGCCTAATATCAAGCATCTGGAGCACAACACAGGGCTCCGTCATTTGTATGTGCATGTTATTTTCCATGTGCACGTTACTTTCACGTTTCTTGTTAACCTAGCCTAGTTTAATTCAATGTATATAGAGTTGTATATGGGAATAATACATAGAATACTGTACTGTATATTGACAGTCATACATAAACTGGACTTACAGGACCTTGTTATACATTCAATTCAGCGATGTCACTTGCTCATGCATGCACAGAGGCATGCATGCACGCATGTGCGCACACAGTGTGTCGATTAGACATCCATGCTGATGACCCCTGACATGGATAGTCTGTTTTACTGAGGTAACTAAAGCCCTGGGGAATAAATCCAGTTGTCAAGTTTACATTTTAATTTGTTTTGCATGAGATTTATATGGTATGTACTTGTGTCTGTCTGTCTGTCTATGTTGACATAAAGGTTGTGGTACAAGGCCCCAGCTGTGTGGAGCCCTATGAGGCCCATATCGGGACCTGTTGACTTGGAGGTGTGAAAAGCCTCACATGGGAGTGTTGGCTTGAGTTACACGGCCAAGCCGGCCCTGCGGCACAGTTTGGACAGACTTACGATCCCCCAGCGAGGACATAAACCTCACAGGGGGGGACTGGGGAAGGATGCAGTGTGGGTTCTATTACTGCTAAATGGGCTACATTAACTAACACACACTGAAAGATAGGAACCCCATCTTGGCGGCCATAAAGGAGAGGAATAGCGAGACACACTGGCTGGACAAGTGGCTTTTTGTCTGAAATAGAGCAGAGCTGGTAATTGCAGGATCTTACACAGCAACGTCCTCAGTGTTCATAGAGTGTCCCTTAAATTCACTTAGAGTATTTCAATGTGTTGTGTGAGAGTGCATTATAAATGTAAGGGGCTAAACGTCAGAAGAATATCATTAGTGTGTGCATTCCAGTAACAGAAGGTTATGGACGCTGTATACAGAAGGAGAACGTGCATATGAATAAATATGCTCAAGCGACAGCCTTCATTCATATAGAATTCAGTGCGGCTGGTTGGTTTAGGATTGAGGAGTGCATCATAATGCTTCAGAAAACATCCAAAATATGTTTTGTAATTTATTTGAGCTACAGATTATTATCTCTGCCAGCCCGCAGGACAAGGGCAGAGATGATTGTTTTTACCCATGTGTGTGCGTGAGTGTTTGTCCACAACTAATCTTGCTACTAGCACCAAAGTCTGACGTCAATATCACTAGAGGGCGCTAATTCCACGGCTTTGTGTATTTTTTTGTATTTGTATTATAATCCCCATAGGGGGATCTTAGATCGCCTCATATAAGAACTGTGTTTGAAAAATAAACAAATCAACGGAATCAACTGACTGCGAGAAAACGCTAATGTTACTGCTGCCGAATTAGTTACATTTTCGCTAGAAACAGACTGCATCAAATATGAGTGACTGACTGTCGTAAACAACACCTCCCCGACAATATCGCCGGGACAGTTTGCTTATTTTTTTACCACAATTTTTATATGAGACGATTTTAAGATGACCCAATGTTATTCTCCATAGAGAAATTACTTCCACAAATCAGGGAATGAGCGAGTGATGCGAGTGACTTTGGTGCTCTATACCAAGCAACATAGTATTTGTTGTGCAAACCGGCCAGCAGGACAAGGAACTCGAAATTCCCAAATATTTGTTCTCCAGGCTTTCTGATAATGTACGTGTCTACGACACTACTGGCCAATTGCGCACAAGCTGTCCGTCCAGTGTATGGGATCTATTATGCCTCATGCCTCATATTCAAGTTTATGAGATTGCTACGTCTGTCCGCATAGCCAAATACCGGTAGGCAGAGCAAGGAGAGAGAAAAAAAAAGAGTGAGAGAGAGAGAGGGGGGGGGGGGGGGGGGGGGGGGGGGTTGAATATTTAAATATATTCACATATTGCCTAGTGAAACAGGAGACATGCCTGGATGACCCAGGAGCTCATACAGGAATATTCAATAAGAATAAACAATGAATGAAACTGGAAGTGGAGACACAAATAAATTGGAATGGGAACACTATAAAATTGAAGGTGATAAATGGATATTCTCTCTTCATTGGCTGAAATTGGCAACCCACTTGAAAATGTATTTTCTGTTTACTGGAGCTTTAACTTTTGAACAAAAACACTTTTTGTTTTAACCCCCAAAAAATCACTTAAACTACCTTTAACTATGTCCCTATTATGGCCGCAGCTATGCTCTAACTAAACTGAAGGGGTGAAACACATATTTTTCATTACAGCTCATCTTTAAAGCCTGAGCATGTGTTCAAGAGAAGACTTTATATCAATAGTAAAACTACGGTAGTATATCAAACAGTAGGGCATTTCTGGGCTCGAATGGACTAGAGTGACGCTAGAGTTTGAAACCATGAGAAAGGAAAAATTCTCTCCCTCAATCCAGTTATCACAGAGATCTGCGTAATCAACTATCTGCTGAGATTATATTTCTGTCAGATGGTGGTGTTTGTTTGTTGTCATGCGTCATTTCCTCAAGGGCAGATATGTCCTCCCACACGTCTCTGTCTCTCTTCCCTCCCCCTTCTCGCCTGCTCGCTGTCTCCACGGGTGGTTTGCACGCGGGAGGCCAATAAAAGAGAGTAAAAATCGTTTTTGGCATCATTATATAGACAGCACTCTTTTCCTCTCCAATAAGACCAATGCTGTTACTCTTCTATCTATCTTTTCTGCCTGCACCATTGACAGCCTGAATTAACCCTCTGCTGCAACCTGTTTTTCCCAAGCATGCAAGAGGAGCACTTCGTAGCAAGTTTAGTTTTCATTTGTTTTTAAAGTGGGTTTGCTATAGTTTAGTATTAGTTGCAGTGTTCGGTTGTATTTATTGCAATATTTTTTACTTTAGTTTTTGTTATTTTGTTAACTACAGTATAATACCCTTGGTTCGTAGCTGGAGCGGTGTCATTTCCCAGCATGCGTTCAACTCTGCCATATCTTTAATTAAGACCTGCGATCCTCGCCGTCTGTGTTACCGGATGCTGTGTCGGACTGTGTGCGTGTGAGCGTGTGTGTGTGTGTGTGTGTGTGTGTGTGTGTGTGCGTGCGGTGTGTGCGCACGCGGTGTGTGTGTGTGTGTGTGTGTGTATGTGTGTGTGTGTGTGTGTGTGTGTGTGTGTGCACGCGTGAGTGCATGTGTGTGTGTGTGTGTGCGTCTGTGTGTGATGCGACGCTCATTTCCTGCCACTGATTTATGACCTAAAAGGGTGTCATTGTGGCAGGGAAACATCATCTGAATGGATCCACTTCCCGCGGTCCCACAAAATGCACGCTAGCTCTGCTCGGCTATAATCTGATCTGGAGAGCGTTTGCAAACAAACTTGTTACACAGTACGCTGCACCTCTCATTATCTACGGCTAAAGTAGAGCTAAAGCTTAAATTAGCTGCAGACCGTATATATAAAGTCACTCCGAGAGGGAAGAGCAAAGACAACGTATAATCCATTCTACTGCTCTGAGATTAGCAGCTAAATGCACAACTAAATGCACAAGAATTATAAAACTCCCAACCTGTGAGCCGGGGCGAATTTAATGATAATATAAGATTAATATTAATAATATTTTAAAGAATAAGACATTACTTCCGTAAAACCACCTTGATAATCGTGATATTGATACAAAACTAACTTAAATTATACTACTTTAGTCAAGTTTGTCTCCATTTATCTTAGCCGAAACACAATCGATAGATTGATCATCATTAACCCATTTTGGGCGGGAACCCCTTTTGGTGTTAGCATTATGTTATGCTTTAGCTATTTTTGAAAAATCGAAGAACGACTGACATAGAAACATAGCTTTTTCAGAAAACTGTCAGGATGTAGAAGACATTTTTAGAATCTGATCTCAGGTCAAAATGGGTTAAAAGAAACATGCTCTGACACATCCACCTGACCACTTAGCGCGGCAGCGAAAGCCATGTTCAAGGATTTTCAAGAGGGCCCCGCCGCTGATCCAGCAAAGTTTGGGAAACACTGTGCTAGATACAGTACTGTGCAACAACGAGGGGGTCAGAGCATCCCAAAGTTTGTGGGGGGAAAATAGTTCAATTCACAGGCAGGATTTGACTGTGTATGCTAGGAACAGAGTCATACTTAATCCATTAATACAGTGGTTTTCAACCCTTTTCATATCAAGGCCCATTATTTATTCAGTATTTGAGCCACGGACCACCATTTGATGATATTTAGCCTCGCAGACCCAAAACGAAGGGATATTTTTGTTATCGTTGGATAAAGTTTTTCCACAATTCCATGCTGTGTTGATGTTGGTACCATAGGAGAGACAACAGGTAAATGTTGATCAAAATATTGTGTAGACATCTTGTAAATTAAGTAATGCAGTAATTTAAGACTTGAGAGTGTAAAATGAAACCAAGACTCTCAAGAGTTAAAGATCTATAAGGGTCCATTTGGTTAACAACTTTCCACCATTTAGCATGGGGACCACCTGGACCCCCCTCAAGGACCACTGGTTGAAAAGCACTGCAGTAACAGAACAATAGATGCACAGAGAAAGGCCTGGAGGTGGCTGGATGTACTGACCGTGTACGGTGAGGGAGGCAGAGGATTCAGACCTGCCCACCATGTTCTCCACCACACACGTATAGGAGCCCTCGTCTGCCACAGACACTCTGCGCATGCGCAGGGTGTGGTTCCCCAAGATCTCATATCTGCAAGACAGAGAGAGAGAGAGAGAGAGAGAGAGAGAGAGAGAGAGACAGAATGTACAATATATTTAACTCTTTTATGTTTTATGTCTTTAATTTATTTGCTGTGTTTTATGTTCAACTGTAAAGCACTTCATAATTCTCTTTTTTAAATCTCATTATTATACATAATGTTATGGGGAAGGAGCGTTTTTTTTCTACAGTGAGTTATGGATTTGTGTGTGTGTGTGTGTGTGTGTGTGTGTGTGTGTGTGTGTGTGTGTGTGTGTGTGTGTGTGTGTGTGTGTGTGTGTGTGTGTGTGTACAGTAATCAGGGGTGCAGGGGGCATTTCATAACTGGGGGGACAGATCCTGGGGCCGACTTACACACGCAAAGTGTGGCTCGAAACATTTTCTGGATTTTCCGTGATTTCTTTTTTCGATCCGATATTTATATTTTTAAAGAGCACGTTAATGCCATATCACAAAAGTACAATATCTAATATCATGATATGGATATAATAGTGATACTAGGGATCACGTTTTTTTGCTCCCGATCCGATCATTTGAAAATGACGTGATCTGCCCGATTTCCGATCACATGATCGGATCGGGACAACCCAAGTGCTAAGGCTTTATTTTTATTTTTTAAAGATTTGTTTTCGGCTTTTTGCATTTACTGTATTAATAGTTATTAGTGAAGACAGAAAGTGGGAGAGAAGGGGAGAGACACGCAGCAAAGGTCGTCATGAACGGGACTCAAACACGCAGAGCCTATATGTGGCATGCGCCTCTAGGCCAGCGGGCGCCCCGTGCTAAGGCTGTCTTGCCGTACATTTTTTCTTCCCTACTGCTCCCATGGTGCAGTGCGTGCGTGCGTGCGTGCGTACGTAGTTGCGTACAGTGCGTGCATACAGTGTGTGCGTACAGTGCGTGTGAGCGTGCGTACAGTGCGTGCGTACAGTGCGTGCGTGCGTGAGTACAGAGTGTGTGTACAGTGCGTAGCGTGTGTGCGTGCGTACAGTGCGTGCGTACAGTGTGTACAGTGCGTGTGTGCGTGCGTACAGTGCGTGCGTACAGTGTGTACAGTGCGTGCATACAGTGCATGCGTGCGTACCTCCCCGTGGGCAGGTCAGAGTCTTCCTTCCTCCAGCGGACAGTGGGGACGGGGTCTCCTTTAACCACACAGTGGAACTCCACAGCGCCCTCTGCCTGCACCACCACGCTACTGGGCCTCTTCACGAAGCTGGGCCGCTCTGGAGGGGGGAGAGTATACAGCATATTATCATCATCACGTCCTCGTCTTCACCATCATCATCATCATCAGTATCAAAGTCATCCTCATGGGTGGTGTATTTAATCCCTTTAGTTAAACCCCTTTAATGAGATGGTGTGTGTGTGTGTGTGTGTGTGTGTGTGTGTGTGTGTGTGTGTGTGTGTGTGTGTGTGTGTGTGTGTGTGTGTGTGTGTGTGTGTGTGTGTATATTAAACCATTCCAGTAATGCCTCAATGTTGCGTTTCTGTCATAATTTGTGAGAAATGCCCTGAACTCCAGTGGTGACAGCACGTTCACAGATTCATACAAAGCTGTGCAAAGAACCAATTACTAGTCAAAATTGTTCCGTCAATCAGAAGCATGATTCTCTCTGCCTTTAGGTGATTCCACCATCCAGGCAATATGAATATAACATGATCATGCTGGGCTGCCACGGCCAGACCACCTGGTTTGTGGGGAAAACATGTCTGTGTGGTGATGGGAAGCAAAAGACAAAAGGAGTGGAGAGTGTTGGACGGGGAGCTTAGACATATAATAGGGTCTCCTGATGGGAAATGTCTGCACAAAAGGGCTGGTCGGTCACCACCATTGTTGCATAATCAGCCTAATTAATGGTTTACATGCAGCTGAGATAAAGACCTCACCTAGGGGAATATGGCGAGATAATCCGGCCTTGGCAGATCGACACTCATGGTGTGAAGGGATGGATATGAATAAATATCAACAAGCAAACCAACACACTGAACCACTGCCAACCGAAATGCAAGAATGCGATTCTCAACCTTATTTATTTCAAGGACCATCATTTTGACATGCATTAGGCCACTGTAGACCTCCATTTGATACGATTAGTAATCCAATTTGCACTGTCAATGTAAATCTGAGAGTGTACAAAATGTGTTTGTACATACTTGTACAGATCCGTAATGGATCCATTTAGTTCCCAACTACCAATCATTAAGCTGGGGAACCTCTGGAAACCGATCGGCTATTTTCACTACGTCTAAAAGATTTGTTCTCATTGGACTTTCTTCAATTTGTCTTTCATTTCTTCATGACATTACTGAAAAAGAATCCTTGGATTTTGTTATTAATGAAACATTTAGCTTTTTTGGGAGTGTTTTTTGAAAATGTTTTGAAATAATAATAATTAAAGCCAAATGTAGGAAACAAAAACTAACGGGACCCATAACAATGTGTCCGCGGTCAACAAATGGGCCCCGAGTCCCGACCCACTGTTTGGGGAACAGTGCGTTACAGGAAATTAGTTTTTACCTAGCACGGTGAGTTCGGCGATCTCGCTCTCCCTCTCGCCCACCATGTTGGTGCCGACGCAGATGTACTTCCCGGCGTCGCTCTTCCTGGTGTTGGTGATCATCAGCTTGCCACTGCGGATCTTAGACAAAGAAATAAATAGAAGATTGAAAGAGATGAGACGCACAGCGCACACACGGAGGTTGTCAGCTCAAACACGGCAGCCACAGTCATTATTATGTCTGACAGCAACAAGTCATCTCCCATTATTTTCCACTTTGGGGGAAAAAGGATGCCGGAAAAGTAATTTGATTCAACACTTTGCAGGGAAATTGAATGTTCCTCGTGTGTATAATCACCAGGTGTGTGTGTGTGTGTGTGTGTGTGTGTGTGTGTGTGTGTGTGTGTGTGTGTGTGTACTGTACATCTACTTATTATTATAGCGTATGCTAGCAAGCATACACGCGTGCGAGCATGTGGATCTCTGCCGATAGTCACTACTTTTGCCTGTCTCAGAGGAGAGGACTGGACGCGTACTTTGTGAAGCATTTATTATTATAAAGTAAATTGTGTGTCCTCGTTTGTGGAACCACACATGATTTGATGCCTTTCAGGACTGCAGCGAAGGTCGTTTTCCATTATGAAATGATATGATTCTTATCTGAAGCTGCACTGGCACGGAGCCCTAGAGAACAAAGACACGGGGTTCCTTTGAAGAGAGCCTCCTTAGATGTTCTGTCATGCATCAACACCATCAGCCTTCACTGAGATATCACCCACCACACACACACACACGCAGGCACGCAGGCAAGCATGCACACCGCACACACACAC
The DNA here is from genome assembly GCF_951216825.1 of Electrona antarctica. Classification (NCBI taxonomy): domain Eukaryota; kingdom Metazoa; phylum Chordata; class Actinopteri; order Myctophiformes; family Myctophidae; genus Electrona; species Electrona antarctica. The sequence goes on along the minus strand of NC_136789.1, from coordinate 43,269,682 downwards.
ACACACACACACACACACATGCACGCACGCACGCACGCACACACACACACACACACACACGCACGCACGCACACACGCTTATCATACTGGGGGACAATGCATTAAGTTTATAAATCCATATCCCCACCCTTACCATGAACTTAACCGATTTAACCCTCATCCTAACCCTATCCTTAACTTTAACAGATACATGATACCTAACCACCTTAACTTCAACTTCAACTCCTTTGTTTTCACATCACAATAGGTGGAAAAGAATGGGTGAAAATATGTTGCCTATACAAGCTCCCAACACTTTGAGAAGAAGTCTCATAACAGGACAACAAATGCACATATAGTAAGGTGTGTGCACTGCAAATAAATAAATAAAAACCAGGATATCACAGCATATTGTGAAAGTACAGTAAGAGACATCACTAGAGCAGCAGGTACTCTACTTATATACATACAGTAAAGTGATATAGTGTAACAGCAATGTTATGTATTCAAAGGTAGGTATAACATACATAGTAGTCAGACATACAAGAACTGTGCTGTGCCGTGGAAAGTTCTGTTTTCTTTTCTCTCTCTTCCATACACTATGTCTCAGTTGCAGATTCTCAGAACCAAAGTTTTGCCCTGCTCATACCAGGAGGTAGCTGTTTTGGGAAGCCAGAACCTCAAAATGTTTGAAAAATATAGCAGATCTATAAGCTCACAATGTGTCGCATTGCAGCGTATAGTAGTCCAAAAGAGCCATTATGTCTCCAAGACTGACATGGCCAGTCAGTGGCCATAGCAGTATGGGCATACCAGGTGGATGGGCCTATCACGTACAGGTAGGTGTGAGCCAGGGCTGCTTAGTGGCCAGAAACTCAAGTCCATTATGCATGGATTAAAGTTGGATTAAAGATTAAAGTTCTCAGTCGCCACGACTGATTTCAGTCATTTGGATTCCATAGAAGCCAGCGTGTCTTCTGTGAAAACATGCTGCGCACCGAAAATAGCAGATCTACAAGCTCACAAGATGTTGTGAGCTTGTAGATTGGCTATTTAGTATTTTCTGTCATTAGTTATATTGAGATGAAAGAGTATTTGAAGTGATCAAACTAGCAATAGAATACAAGTTTAGATTGAAGCATCTTCTAGAAACATGAATGGTCTCAGAAATGTCATGGTTTCTTCAGATGGATGGCCCTAAAACATCATCATTGTATACCTTTTCAGTCTTGAGATTTCATTTTTGCTTTATTCCATGCTGTCTCCAAGACTAACATGGCAACAGAGCCCATTCAGCAGCCTGAAGGTTGACAGGTGGAAACTGTTCCATACTTCCATTGTCTTGTCGAGTGGTTTTTCATAGATAAGCATCGTTTGTCTATAGCCTGCCTCACGGCAGATTGCGGTGAGTGTCCTTGATGATCCACAACTTAAATAACTTTACAAAAAGAAACGCACAAATCCATTAAAAAGAGATAATGAAAATATGAATAACAACGATTTGTGTTCCAGACGGGTTGAAATATTTACTTTGGATCGAAACATCCACAAAAGTGCACTTCATATCTGAGCATGGCCGTTTGAGTCTCTATTTCAGCCCAACCAGACATTTCTCTAAGCATCCAGGGAGAATAGCATTACTCCATACTTCAAGGTCACACACGCACGTACGCACACACGTGCGTGCACAAAGTCGCACACACACACGCACACGCGCACGCACACACACACACACACACACACACACACACACACACACACACACACACACACACACACACACACACACACACACACACACACACACACACACACACACACACACACACACACACACACCAAGGAAGGAGGATGCATTCCGTTGTTTTTCATTGGTTTCAGATTTACCTCCCTGTACAGTCTGGTCTCTGGTGCTCCAGGATGGGAGTCCTATTACACAGCTACTTAACATGTGAAGTAATGATCACTTTTTTACAGCAATAAGTAGGGCAGATCTGCAGAGAAAAACCACAAAAAGCAAAACCATGCACATCTCCAGACCGCCGCAGCATGACGTTCTGCTCTGGATAGTGTAAGCAATGCCCAACCATGTGAAATGCCTTCCCTGAGGCAGCAACTTCAATCAAACTCACATGCTTGTGATTAAGTTCAACACTCACTTCTTTTTTTTTTTTGGTCACCTCAAACAAGGTTATTGGAAACTGTCTAACCGTATCCACCAAGCCATATACTCAACACTCTCACTACACATTCACCTTTTTAACCCGTTCAAGACTAGATTCTACAAAATGTCTTCTTCTTTTTTTGAATCCCACAATTTTGCAACCCATTTTTTCACCCAGTGTCAATTATCTAATGTAATTCCTGGGCGCTACACTTCCTCTGCCAACCTGGGGGGGCAGTGGACTGCCCTCATGCTTCCTTCTATGCATGAGGAGTCCAAGCTGCTTCTTTATAATGAATTGCATTTTTATAGCGCTTTTAAAGTGCTCAAAGCGCTTTACAATGGTTCATTCATTCATACATTGGGAGATAAAGTGGCGAACAGTCGACGCCAGCGTCCTCACTTCCCACATTCACACACCAATGGTGGCAAGCTTACACCGACCGACTCATTGGAGGCAATGTAGGGTTCAGTGTCTTGCCCAAGGACACTTCGAGATGTGGACAGGAGGAGCCGGGATTCGAACCGCCGACCCAGGGATCATTGGACGACCTGCTCTACCTCCTGAGCCACAGCCGCCCCAGGAGGAGTCCAAGCTGCTTCTTTTTCCAGGGCCAGACGTAGTGCGTGGAAGGAACACGTTATTCCGACCAGTTCCTTTCCCCTCCATCAGGCTGGCCAGGGGGGAGGTAGTTTAGAGACCAGGATTGCTGCATGTCTTTTGTGAGGGTACCTACCCTTGGGGACACGGGGAGAACATGCAAACTCCACACAGAAAGGCCATTTCGCCAACCCCGCCTCAGGTATGGGCAGTGGGCACTGATGACGCGGAGGAGAGAACACGCCCCCAAACGCCTAAAAATATGTTGTTCCAGCCAGGGACCCCCCCTAGAAGCCAATATTGTAGTTACCACATTTTCTGTGAAAGAATATCATTTGCGTCACAATTTCACATTTTTCAAAAATGGCAGATGCCACACTTTCTGTGTGGAGTTTGCATGTTCTCCCCGTGTACCCTAGGGTAGGTACCCTCACAAAAAACATGCAGTAATCCTGGTCTCTAAACGACCTCGCCCTGGCCAGCCAGGGCACCTAATGGAGGGGAACAGAACTGGTCGGAATAACGTGTTCTTTCCACGCGCTACATCCGGCCGGGGAAACTCCCCTGGTCAGGTGAAAAGAAGAAGCTTGGACTACTCATGCATAGAAGGAAGCATGAGGTCAGTCCACTGCCCCCCCAGGTTGGCAGAAGAAGTGTAGCGCGCAGGGTTACATTAGATAATTGACACTGGGTGAAAAATTGGGTTGCAAAAACGTGGGATAAAAATTATACAAAAAAAAGGTGGTTATAATCTAAGGTTACACAAATGCATTCCCGGTCTTAATGGCTTAAAGAGGGTACAGGGAGAGGTACAGAGTCACCTACAGTATAGTGTCCATGAGGAATGCTGAACATTTGTCATTTTGGCTCAAGCACACTTCAGTAGAGTTGCTGAGCTCCGTGAAATATACCTCTGAAATACTGGCCACCGTCTACTTGCTGGTTCACACAGTTGGAACAACACATATCCTTCCTTAGTTCCTACTGCTGCCAGCCATCAAACGGTCCATTCATATGAGTTAGCTTCTCTTCTATATCTCAACCTGGGGGTAGCGACCCCTCGGGTGGTCGCCAAATTATTTTGGGCGGGTCCCCAAAAATGCAACTGAATGGGTGGAAAATGGAAATTAAGAGTTTACATATAGTACACATAGTACATGCATAAACTTTCCTTAAGGTTTCAGTATTTATTTATGAGGCTATACTTAGCCCCCCTCCTTTTCTCCCTCTACACCAAATCTTTTCACCGAATGAAAGATGATCTACAAGATCACAATGCGACATGTTGTGAGCTTGTAGATCTGTGTTTTATATATATACAGTACAGATATCATAGGATTGATATGATATAAATGTATATATTTATTTATATGGATTATGAATATTATATAAGAAGGGGGTAGGGGTAAATAAGTCTTTATTCCTTCTACCTCTACTCCTTTTTGACGAATGATCGCAATTTCTTGTAAGTGTAGCTTCTGTCTGAACACAAACATTAAATGCCATTGACAATGAATGGAGAACTTACGTCATGTTTCTGAGCCAATCGGATGGGTGTGTCGGTGGGAACCCTTGGCCAATGAGTGCCCACCATTATTGATGATGATGTACGATTGATTGATTGATTGATTGAAAATTGTATTAACAGTTTGCAGAATTACAGTACATTTCAAGCAAACTCAATACAAAGGCTGTTAACTGTGAGTGGACGACCCAATTAAGCATTACACATGTTTACAACAGGGTCCACCATGTTCATTTCATCAAAACAATTAGAGACGTACAAATAGACACTTCTATATAGACAAAGAACAGAACAGGAATTCATCATAATGGAGGTAAAAAGGGAAAAGAAACATATACAGTGAGGGGAAAAGGGGGGGGCGGTGGGGGGGGGATTCAGATTTTACGGGGGCCAGTTTCGAATTGCAGCCATCCGTAGGTGCCCTTTGAGAGCGGTTTTGAAGGAGTCAAGGGATTCGCATGTCTTAATGACTGTTGGTAGGGCGTTCCACATTTTGGTGGCATAGGAGCGAAAAGTATTTAGTCCCTTGTTTGTGCCGAATCTGGGTTGTACATGGTTCGTTGCACTCTCTCTGGTGTTGTGGGTGTGGACTTCGTTAACATTAAGGAAGTATCTAGACAAGTATCTAGACCAATGGGTATCTTGGTGATGATTAGAGTGCCCCTCACTTCACACGGGTGTGATTCTTTAACATACAAATACATGCCCAGAATAGAGATGCTGTAGGTTTTATGTGGAGAGCAAACAGTACTTTGCTTCATGTGCTGCTTAATAGAATTGTGGCTGTACTGTATGTGCAAGCGCAAACCTTTTTAATTGTGCCTCCTAATAAAATGTTTTTCCATGCAGCGTTGAGAAAGAGTCCCAGGGGGTAAATCAATTAAGGGGAGCTGCCTGATAGCACTGACTGCATCACTTGTAGCAAACCGCTTTGGTGTTCGTCTATCAGTGCTGGAAAGTAACTAAGTACATTTACTTATACTGCACTTAAAAAGTACAGTCAAAATGTTGAGGTATTTGTACTTTACTTGAGTATGTAAAATTGTCAGTACTTTTACTCCACTACCTTTTACAGGCAAATATTGTACTTTTTACTCCACTACAATTAATTGACAACTTTAGTTACTAGTTACTTTGTAAATTTACATTATTATTACAAACACGCCCTATATACACATTTCGGCCATTTGAAAATAGACGATCTACAAGCTCACAATGCGTCAATGCATTGTGTGCTTGTAGATCGGCAATTTTCAAAATATTTGTATACATTTGAAAACATGTAATAATGGGACATTTTGCATAATACTTTCTACTTTTGCTACTTAAAGTGCACTTTGAATTCTGGACTTTTACTTGTAACGGAGTAGTTCTACAATGCGGTATTAGCAGCCTGTTGTACTTTTACTTAAGTAACATGAAAAAAACATATGAGTACTTTTTCCACCACTGGTGTTCGTATGAACTGACTGACTTCCATGCAGTCCAACAGTATAAAGACCCACATTTCCATACATGAAGAAGATTTGGCAGAACAAAGAGCCAGGCTAGGGAGCAGAATAAACACAAGTACAAAGCACAACGGAGCCTTCGCATACAGCATCTCCCTCAGAGGACTCCCTCTCTGTGGCTCCTCTGATCCTGTCCTGTCCTTCGTCTCTGTCCATCACTAGTCCCCCCAGAGACTACCTACCTGTCATTCCTAAGAAGGAGGGGCTTTGAATCTGTTCCCGTATAAGTCCCCATGCAGGAACATGCACAGGCATGCAAACAAACAAATCAATCCGCACGCAGGCAGGCAAGCAAGCACACGGCGCAGGCACGTCGCACACATGTGCCCGTGTGCACGCACGGCACGCACGCACACACACACACACACACACACACTCACGCACCCACGCACGCGCACAAACGCACAATGTGTTTTGTGATTGTTGGCAATTTTCTCCCTCTTTGTTTTGTATCCATATGCATCACACGCACGCACGCACGCACGCACGCACGCACGCACGCACGCACGCACGCACGCACGCACACAATGTGTTTTGTGATTGTTGGCGATTTTCTCCCTCTTTGTTTTGTAGCCATGTGCATCACGTACATCACACACACGCACACGCACACGCACACACACACACACACATATACACATACATACACGCATGCTCACGCACACACGCACGCACACACACACGCGCGCGCACACAATGTGTTTTGTGATTGTTGGCGATTTTCTCCCTCTTTGTTTTGTATCCATGTGCATCACGTATGCAAACTCTTTCCAAATCATTGATGGTTTCTCTTCCTCCTCTCGCCACGCATTGCCGCCATACTCAATTTGTGTTTGGATTTTTAAAAAAAAGAAGAAAGTCTTTGGTTGAAAAAATGCACTCTGTTTTGATTGATTGTAATAATGAGTTTGTTCTTATTTGTGAGGATATTTCATCATTTTGTTCCCGTTTTAATAATTGTTGGCTTTCATGTAAGTTGGACAGCAATGCTGTCTTTATTTGGCCATGGTACAGTAGTGCAGAGTGGAAAATAATGTTGTTGCTGTCAGACCGAAAGCTTAGTTGTACTTCCAAGACCATTACATTTCACTTAATGGAAACAAGAACCTGTGTCCCAAAGGATCCAATCTCGATATTATTTAGTCACAAGCTGTTGTTAATACTTTTCAGTGGTTCAATAATTATAAAACCCATTCACACTTAACCACTTTCACTATAGTAGATCTACAAGCCCACAGCACGGCATAACGAGACGCGTTGTGAGCTTGCAGTTTTTGCTACTTTTGTGCGACACTGTTGTACGACATAGTAGGGCTTTCATTTATTGGAAAAAAATCACACCCGTGTGAACTGAGCGGTGCAGGCTGCTCAACAACACCGCTGGCTGGCTGCAGTTGCTCAGTGTGAATGACCCTTTAGGCTGCTCAACAGTGCCACTTTAGGTCAGTCAGTCAGTCAGTCAGTCAGTCAGTCAGTCAGTCAGTCAGTCAGTCAGTCAGTCAGACAGACAGACAGACAGACAGACAGACAGACAGACAGACAGACAGACAGAGCCAGTCATTGGAGTGGTTAGGCACCGCTCAAAACGTTGAAAGATGGAGATATGGACTGAGGTTTCTTTCCCCCGACCTACACCCAACGATGTGTCGAGTGAAAACGCTCCGTCTTCTTACCGTGATCCGTTCATCTCTGCCATCTATGTTGGTGCCATCTCTCCTCCAGGAGATGGTGGGCTCAGGGTGCCCTCGGGGTGGCTGGCATTCCAGCACCGCAGGCTCACCCACCGCAACCATCACATCCACCGGGTTCTGACGGAAGTCGTCTCGTAGAACTGTGGAACAGAGAGAGAGAATGAGATGAATAGAGAATAGAGAATAAAAGCCTCACTAAAGATGAGAATGATCCAACAGAAGAAGCATCGCAAAATGCTGTCTAAAGTGAGTCGTGAAACTTTTAATGTCAAGGCCCCCCAGTTTGATATGCATGAGGCCACAGACCAAAATTTCATTGGAGTTTCAATGGAACGCCAATCCACTGTAAAATCCTCAGTCTTCATATAACTATGAGAGCGTACATTTGTACATTCTCTGAATTGCAGACCTGTGAGGGTCTATTTGGTTCCTACCTGTCAATCATTTAGCTGGGGACCCGTGCTAGAACCCCCTCAAGGACCTCTGGGGGGGTCCCCGTACCCCATGTTGAGAACCAGTGGTCTAAGTACTGTTAAACAACTCCCAAAACCCAGGCATTAACAGATATCTCTGTGGCATGCACTGTTAAGCATTAGGCTTCCAATCCCTATCCAATCCCTCTCCCGACGCTGCTTATTTATCTTATCTAAGATCCGTCGCAAATTATTTTATTGAGATTAAGGTCCCAGCGAGCCGAACCACTCGGCCCGCTTGGTGAGAAAAGACTACAGCAGTAATTAGGGAACTGTTACAACGATGGAGGCGCGGCATCTCTGGCAGGCTTGAGCAACGAGAGGCAGCGCTGAGACGCTAGAGCCGACATTCGAGAGTTATGTCTCGGCGACACTGCAAATGAGGGCAACCTCAATGTCTTCTCGAGAATAAATCAAGATTTGAATGAACCTCAAATGAATGGAGAGAACTATTAACTTGTAAACATTTCTTATAAAGCTGATCAAATTAGAGACAACGTAAAGTGTTTTAGAACAGCCCCCTCTCTACTGAATAATTAAAGTCCATTCCATCCGTTCTAATTTCATCTTAATGCATTTGCATTGATAAACTTTATTTTACTGCTTTTCTAACGAGCACTTCGACATCACCGCCAGCTCGCCTGCTCTCCGGGCAACTCTCTTATACTCTACACACACTAACGTACAGTATGGAGACCTGGGATATCGACTGGAGCTGCTGAGAAGGCAACTCCTGGCTGTCTTAATGGCTGACAGTAATGAAGACGGGAAGCCATGCTGCTACCGAGCAGCCCAGAGAGGTGAGATCCAGGGAGGAAACGGGGAAACTTACCACAGCAATTTCTCAACTCTCCACATAGACAGTACTGGGCCTGTGTGGAGAGAGAGAGAGAGAGGGCTGGGGAGGGCCAGGGGCTGAACTGAACTGGAGACAAAGACAACACACTGGCACCGATCGGCCAATAGGACTGGCTGCTTTCTGGTGGTCACACAGGCAGCTCCATCCTGTCTCCATTGCTAGCCCCAAGATCCAAGCATCATAAGGAGGAACAGGGCTGCAATTAGTGGTGGAGGATTGGAGACCCCACAAGCATTGTACAAAAAAAAAAGAATCACTGAGGCAATAAATGTACTTGGGATAATCTTAGGGTTTTGCACATTAGCATGGCCCAGTACACATTAAAATTGGAAATGAGAGTCAAAGTCTTGTACGAGCAAGCTATATATATACGATCAGGGAAAGATGCACAATCGGGAAATAGAGAGGACGGCTAATGGGCTCGGCGCAGAACGAGGCATGAGATGGTGAGTGGGACGAGTGGGGTTACAGTAGGAAACGTATGCTAAACTAATCTCCTGGAATCTCCTTGTCGTTCCATATCACTGAGCAGCAGACTCCCGCTCCCGACATGAGGCGGTGTGCTAATTTGAATGCCAGTGCATGGGCAACCACTGCCGCTAAAGCGTTAACCACCGGTCTTAAATAACGCAGGGAGCTTAGAGAGGCTCGAACAGGCCAAGGGAGCTGAGCCAATGTGGATGGAGCAGCAGTGCAGTACAGTACAGTACAGAGCGGAGCTCAGCAGAGCTGAGCCGGGGAAAACAGACAGGAAACAATGAGGAACAGGCGTAATCGTTCCCAGATGGCTGCAGCCCTCTCACCCTTGGCTATGGATTTGTGTACAACAAAAGGCGAGGGGGGCCAAGATGCCTGATGAGCGCCATGGATATGAGAACAAATTGGGATGACCCTCTAATTGGAAACGTTTTGGCCCCCGTCTGGCTCTGGTCTGAGCCGTGCCGCTCTGAGCAGGGTTAGGAGGACTGGTGTACTGTACTGCAGTGCAGTTGACTGAGTCCTGATGGGAAACAGCTGCCCAAAGCCCCTTCCCCCTCTTTCTGCCATGTCACATGATAAAAGGAATTCCTTATGGGACACAGAAACACGGCTGAGGTTTCTTTAGACAGGAAGAAAGTGGAAGCACGGGAACTCTCTCTCTCTGTGTGTGTGTGTGGGTGTGTGTGTGTGTGTGTGTGTGTGTGTGTGTGTGTGTGTGTGTGTGTGTGTGTGTGTGTGTGTGTGTGTGTGTGTGGGAGTGTGTGTGTGTGAGTGTGTGCGTGTGCGTGTGTGTGCGCGTGCGTGCGTGCGTGTGAGAGAGAGAGAGAGAGAGAGAGAGAGAGAGTGTGACTGTGTGAAAACCGACTGACTTTTATCTGATTATTCAAAAAGTATATGTATAACTGGACACAGAAACTCCCCATGGGGTCCAAATGTTACCAATAAAGAGCATTGGTTCAACTGATTTCCTGATCTCATTATAGGAGTCTCACTAGTAGTGGAATTATGGTTAAGGGTAATTTACACTTCAACACTTTTGATTAATGATAATTTGACAAAAATGCCTTTAGATACAAAAACGACCAGATTTAGAAAATAATTGAAATGTACTCTTCTGTGACGACATGCCACGGACCTAACATAAGAACGATGCTTTAAATCACACCGATGCATAACACACTTGTAACTGGGTTTAGCTTTGATCTCCCGGCGATCATCACATCTCAACCTGACTGCACTGGCTTTGCTCCGTTTCAAAAACCTCCTCACGTTATTCAGACATGCAGTCTTCAAACGGCTCACCCTTTGTCCACGAAGGCTCCCATAATGACGCCACCCCAGCCCGCCAGGCAACACACAACTGAAGCTTTGCATGTCCTGCCCTCTTCTTTTCGCTCCCTCCATCTGATCCCTCCAGCAGAGAATCTCACAGCCCACTTCAAAGTAGCGGTGCTTGGCCTTGATGCCCTGGGATTTGATCGTGTCTGACTGCTGGCCTATATGGAGTCTTAGTCAGATCTTGTGAAGCCCTCCTCCGCAGCAGAGGACCAAAAATCTGCTCTAGAGACACACGCACACACACACACACACACACACACACACACACACACACACACACACACACACACACACACACACACACACACACACACACACACACACACACACACACACACACACACACACACACACACACACACACACACACACACACACACACACACACACACACACACACACCGGGCCTAACAAGAGCACATTCTGTCGCCACACATACTGGGGCGATTGGGGCACGCTGAGCGGCCTTATCACTGCACTGCATCACAGCATGGATTTCTGTAACCATGACCAAAGCTACCCCTGCAGCCGTGGCCCTCTGCTTTGCCTTCGTATATAGTGCTTTAATTTAATGCAGTGAAACTACTTGTTAAATTAGCACTCCAGATTCAGCTGTGTAGTACCATGATGTGGATAAAGCAATCTCACAAAATGTCGCAAAGGCAGAACCTCTACCAACATCAAGGAAGTCTACTGATGAACTGATAAGGAGGAGAAGGACGATCAGGTATGCACATTACTTCCTCATGTCATGTTACATTTCTAGCCAGATCAATAGTTTGGTCCCTTCAAACATTTCTGATGGCGGTCAGCCATCTAATGCTTTCAACATGACGTCTGTAGTGGGGCTGATATTAAAGTATTGTTGATGTCAGTAACTTAACTTCTTGAGGAAGGTCCTTGCGACTGAAATGTTGATGTGTTTTTAATAGATAAGGTAACCAGTGTGTGAGGGAATTGAGATTTGCTTTGAAGTTTGATTTTTAGTGTTTTTTTATTCCCTGCTCCACAGAAGAGGAAAAAGCAATTTGGTGTGTGTGTTGCTTTCAACTTATCAGGCAAGCCAAACAACCTCATTTAAATCAATAAATTGTGTTTCTAGATTTTTTTTTCTTAGCATTTAATTGCTTTTGCACTTTCAATATAGATCTCAATTGGTCTCAAGTCTGCAAAGTAGCGGCATAATTTTACATTTCTATAGATTCTATAGAGTAACAATACAATTCTTGATAGAAAGAGTTACAGTACAGTAGCTATACGACAATGCAAACCCTCAGGGTGTATGGAGGCATTAATAGATTTATTGAAAGTGTGACTAATTAAGGGAAGAACCCCATTTTTTACTCCCACCAGTTTGTGAACATAAGGATAATTAGCTGCAAAGTTCACGGCAGCTTGAATGTTCTTAGATAAGTGGAGAAAAACATATATCTGCTGTCGGGGAGAAACCACCTAAACTCCAAAATGTTCATTTTTCAGGAAATGAAGAAATCTTATATTTTTAAAACAAAGCAATAGTGCCTCATTAAAGTTGGTATTGTGACTCTATATATATATTGTCAATTATTTGCATGAGAGGGGGAGAGGTGGTGGAGTTAGCTGCTTTAGCACACAGTTTGAGGGCCCAATGGAGTTAAGAGGTTTTGTCCGAAGTGCTTTTTAATACTTTTCATTGGTTCAATCTTTTTATCAGCGTGCACAGCTGATCAATGATCAGACTTTCTAGTCTAGTCACATGGTCTAGTGGTGAGCTTTTCATGATTGGCTGAACTCTAAGCCAACAGGGAGAGACTGCAAACGTGACTACCGAAAGCCCCACTAAGGTACAATATGCAAGAGAATGGAATACAAGCTGATATATACACTTTGGTTATCCATAGCATTCCATTCATCATGGCCTTAATTTCCTCTCGTGGAGCAGATGTTTTGTTTTCCGTGGTCCCTGAACGGTTAAATGAGCAGTGCCCAGGGAGCAGCTCCAGCTCTACGGTCAATACCTGAGTCAAGGGCACTGGCAGGAGTATGTCCCACATGCACCATGTCCTTTAGGTGTGGGGAGAAACCCCCAACACCAGGAGTATGTCCCACATGCACCATGTCCTTTAGGTGTGGGGAGAAACCCCCAACACCAGGAGTATGTCCCACATGCACCATGTCCTTTAGGTGTGGGGAGAAACCCCCAACACCAGGAGTATGTCCCACATGCACCATGTCCTTTAGGTGTGGGGAGAAACCCCCAACACCAGGAGTATGTCCCACATGCACCATGTCCTTTAGGTGTTGGGGAGAAACCCCCAACACCAGGAGTATGTCCCACATGCACTATGTCTTTTAGGTGTGGGGAGAAACCCCCAACACCAGGAGTATGTCCCACATGCACCATGTCCTTTAGGTGTGGGGAGAAACCCCCAACACCAGGAGGAAACCAACGTGAACTGGGAGAACATTCCAATTCCATAGGCTACCAAACGACCCCAGTCCAGTTTGGACCTCCTTGCAACAGATTGATCCTATTTGTTTTTAGATTAGCTACCTCTTTCATATTATGTGTGAATAAAGAAACAAGAAAATAACTGCCAGGTGCAACAAGCTCTTGTAGTGCCCGTTTTCATTTGTTTTCAACGTTCTTTTGTTGGTTCACTCACAGTGTTTTGTTATGGCTTTCCTATAGCTCCAGTTAGCTCATAACATTAGCTGCTGTTGCCACTCGTTCCGCGTTGCGGCGTTCAGAGGATGGGTTTTTATGCCGCTGAGACTCCCATTGGCTTAGGAGGCAGCCAATTATGACTAGGTCGCTAGAGAGGTCGCTAGGAGGCAGCCAATCATGACTATAGGTCGTGTTTAGAGTCGTCTTTACGGTCGTCAGTAGTGGTGCGTGCAGATGTAGGCCAGGGTGCTTCGCACCTGGCAAAAAGTGAAGGTGGCATACATACAGATGAGGATAGATGTATAAGGTCGTGCTCATAAATACACCCAGAGATTAATACATTCACACATGCATCCACTATAAATGCACCACACGTTACATCTCCTCCCTGACTGACATTCAAATTCCATTTTCTACCAACAGATCATTACTCCATAAATATTTACCAGCCAGGGCAAAAATGTTTCTCTTTCATACATACAGAAAGACTTTTTAAACCCACTTTAAGTTCGGAGCAGCAATTACTTCAACACCATGGGCACTGTAGCAGGGTCAGAGTCCTTGATTTATATATTATATTCATCACCTTGAGTGTTCATTTAATTCTGAAAGGGTAAAAGTGAACCATGTAAGGGTCATAGACTATGGGCTCCATTTTTGTCACCGCTAAAGCCCTTAGCCCTAAACTTCTTTGCTGTTTTTTACTATTTTGAAAAACATTTTTGAATAGTTTAACTAGCCAATCTACATTGACACGTTGTGAGCTTGTAGACTGGCCATTTTAACTATGCAAAAATGTTTTGCAAAATTTAGGGATAAGGGCTTTAGCGGTGACGAAAATGGAGCCCTATGTCTCCGAAATCATCAGACTGGGGAAAAAAGCTGATGTAACGTTCTGTGTGTCATCATCATCACCGCACTGTACAATAACAGGAACATAAAAGAAGCAGATTCTGGCACGATGGCGAGCATAAGAAAAGAAAAATAAGTAAACATCAGTGCTGCTAAAGTATGTGTTTGACTGTACTGTACTGTACTGTACTGTACTGTACTGTACTGTACTGTACTGTACTGTACTGTACTGTACTGTACTGTACTGTACTGTACTGTACTGTACTGTACTGTACCACATAGGATCCCTGTTCCCATCCAACCCACAGTTAGTGTCGAAGTGTCCTTGAGCAAGACTCTAATTGCAACCCCTAATTGCTCCCGATGTGCAGGTTGGTGCCTTGCATGGTTTCCTCTGCCATCGGTGTATGAATATGTGTGTGAATCGGTGAATGTAAAGCGCTTTGGATAAAAGCGCTATATAAAATGCACTTTTTTTACTGTACTGTACTGTAGTGTAGTGTAGTGTAGTGTACTGTACTGTACTGTACTGTACTGTACTGCTCAAACGTGACCCTGTCGGCACTGATGAAAATACCTCCGAGCTGTGAGCTGAGCCGATAACACAATATAACAGATGCGAAACTGCACCCCCTTAAAAATACACAGATAATCCCTCCAGTCCCAGTAGAATTGAAGTCCTTGCTTTTTTCCCTCTCAATCTGTGGTCTGACCTCTCTCTCCCCCCTGCACACACACACACACACACACACACACACACACACACACACACACACACACACACACACACACACACACACACACACACACACACACACACACACACACACACACACACACACACACACACACACACACACACACACACACACACACACACACACACACCTCTCTGCTTCTGGCCATCTCCATCCACCTCACCCCTCCTTCTCCTGTGTAGCCCTCCACCTCTTTCCACCTCCTTCCATCTTATCCCTCCGGCCCCTCCATCTCCACCTCCCTCCCGTTGCATCCATCTCCCTCCACCTCCCCCCCAATCTCCTTCACACAATCATGTGTATCAATATTTATATATATATACACAGTACCAACATTTACACCTTGTTTTATAGGTGGTCGTACAGACAGACAGACAGACAGACAGACAGACAGACAGACAGACAGACAGACAGACAGACAGACAGACAGACAGACAGACAGACAGACAGACAGACAGACACGGGATGCACACGTAGATTAGACACAGCAACGGACCGACATGCGGAAACAACGATCGAACATACGGTCGGTGTGTGTGCTGCTCCCGTGCTTGCGGTTATGGTTAGGTTAAGGTTTGAGGTAGGTTCTATTGGTCTAACGACAGTCGGACCAATAGTATGTCTAAACTAAAGCCTGTACCCGACCCAGGATGCACAGTAAGTTACCAATTTGTACACTTTGTGGTATAGTATAGGAAGACAGGCACGCAAACACGCGCCCGCGCACACACACACACACACACACACACACACACACACACACACACACACACACACACACACACACACACACACACACACACACACACACACACACACACACACACACACACACACACACACACACACACACACACACACACACACACACACACACACGATGAACAAATCCACAACCACACTTCTACCTCCTCCCAGCTGAACGCATTCAAATTTAATTTCCTGCAAACAGATCATTACTCCATAGAGATGTACTTTTCTCTTTCATACATACACAGTAAGCCTTTAAATCCACCTTAAGTTTGGAGCGCCAATTACCTCAACTTCATGGGTCTAACAGGGTCAGATTCATCCCACTCAGCCCTTCGACTATACTCCATGTTCAAAGAACATCCTTCTGTAGTAATGCTTATACTGTAGACTCATATCATACGACACTGACGCCAAACAGGCACATCTAGAAGCTCACAATGACTCGTTGACTCGTTGTCGTTGTACGATAAAGCATGAATCAGACATAGGATAGTATTAAAAGTGTATGGTGTGTGTGTGTGTGTGTGTGTGTGCGTGTGTGTGTGCGTATGTGCGTGCGTGCGTGCGTGCGTGCTTGCGTGTATTTAATTATTTATAGTAAATAATAATCTTTTTTTGTAGTTAAGTGGTTAAGTGACTCAGTGGTAAGTGGTTAAATTAGGCTAACACTCAATTTTATTGTGTAGGCTACCTACATTTTTGCATTAACACATTTAATCAATGCCTTTTTGAGTCTGCGTGCGTGCGTGCGTGCGTGCGTGCGTGCGTGCGTGCGTGCGTGCGTGCGTGCGTGCGTGCGTGCGTGCGCGCGTGCATGAATCAGGATGTACTGTACCCTTGTGTTGCTTCATCAGTTATTAATGGACGCCTGGCCCTTCTGACACTGTAAGCCTGTTAATGTACGTGCACTGCAGAGTGGATCATTGGTGAGGAGGGGTGTTGATTTTGATGTACGTGCACTGCAGAGTGGATCATTGGTGAGGAGGGGTGCACATTAAAGCCAGCTAAAAGGGTTGGGTATCCTTCACTTTAATCCACCATACACATCTCCTTCTGCACCAGGGGGGGGGGGGGGGGGAGAGAGAGAGAGAGAGAGAGAGAGAGGCAGAGGCAGAGGCAGAGAGAGAGTGAAATGAAGATTCGAAGAAAGGAAAGAGTAGGCACTATAGAGCACCGAAGTCCTGACGTCACTGTCAGTAGAGGGCGTCAGTCCACAGGTTCGTGTACCTTTTATTTGCATTGTAATCTCCATAGGGGGATTTTAGATCGCCTCATATAAGAACTGTGTTTGAAAAATAAACCGATCACCCCGGCCTTTTCACTCATATGGATATGAAGCATCGACTGAAGGTGGAAATGTACAAATATACCCAAAGAGTAACAAAATAAGCGTTAGAAACGAGCCAAACAACCCAGAGACTACATTTCCGGGTAGGCGGGTGGCTGCATCTGCCCGTCGCACAACAGAAACTGAACGTTAATTACATTTATTTTTATTTTTATTTTATTGATATTTAATGTCTCGTGGTTAGTACGAGTCGAGTCACCACCAGCTGAGCTTACGTCAACGAGGAATCTCAGGAACGCAATGTGTTGACAGCTGGGCATGACGTATATTAGCAGCGACATTGCCTTCATATGTAGTTTCAAGGCTTTTGCGGCCACATTAATTTCATTTTCTCCAGAAACTGGCTGTATCAAATATGAATGGACATCATTAACGACGCACAGCCACACCCCTGACAGAAAGGCCGGGGTGGTTGGTTTATTTTTCAAACACAGTTCTTATATGAAGCGACCTAAAATGCAAATAAAAAAATCACACCCGTGTGAACTGAGTGGTGTAAGGTCTTATATAGACTGATCAGCTGTGGTCTGACGTAATGTCTGACGTAATGAAATCACACCCGTGTGAACTGGGTGACCATAGCAACCATGCTAATTGTTTTGGTACGAACAGACAGACAGACAAACAGACAGACACGTAAACTAACAAAGCCAGTTGTAGGAGTGGTTTACACCACTCAAAAATACATGAACCTGGGGACTGACGCCCTCTACTGAAAGTGACGTCAGACTTCGGTGCTCTATAGTCAGTAACGGACGGACGGACGGACGGACGGACGGACGGACGGACGGACGGGCGGTGGTGGCTCAGGAGTAGAGTGGCTGGATGGTAACGTTGCCAGTTTGAACCCGGGCTCCCCCAGAGTTAGTGTCAAAGTGTCCTTGAGCAAGACACTGAACCCCAAATTGCTCCTGATGTGCTGGTTGTTGCCTTGCATGGTTTCCCCCGCCATCGGTGTAAGAATGTGTGTGTGAATGGGTGAATGTAATGCACAATCTATGTAAAGCGCCTTGGATAGGCGCTATATAAATGTACCATTTTCAGACAGACAGACAGTGAAATGAAGATTGAAACCCAGGAAAGAGAGGTAGGCAGACATGGAGAGAGGAGAGAGAGAGAGAGAGGGAGAGAGAGAGAGAGAGAGAGAGATACACTGAGAGAATTAGTGCCCTGACAGCAGACCTGAGTTGAACAGCGGTTCAGCAATTCAGACCATCAGGTAAGTTGTCAGTCACACCAAGTACGCTAAATGGACTTTCTACCTTCATACTGTATGATCCTCTTCAGTGTATTAACCTGTGCCAAAGCCCTAACCAGCTGTCATGCGAGCTGTCCAAAACAAGCCATGGAAAGCATTGGTCCTCGCTTTGCCTGGCAGCTTAGTGTGGGAAAAGAATCTGCCACTGGCATCAGTTCTCACTGTAATTGAAGTGAAACGCTAGAACATTATTCACATTGTTAAATAACATAACACTGCAAACAAATGTACAATATAAGTTGGCCATTAGGGTGCAGCCATGCCAGACAGCAACACCAGTAGAATGACAGCAAGTCTAAGGTAAAGGTTGCTCGACTGGCAATTTCTTGCGTGATACCATTCCACGATGAAGTATAAAATAGCCCATAACTGGCTGAACCCTATAGCGGCCCTATATATCCTGGGGCTATAACAGTGTCGTGCTGATATACACACACACATTCCCGGCCAATCACTTTTCTGTCCCCACTTTTTATCCTCACTTTTTAAGCTCTCAGCCAATCAAATCATCGCTATGGGGCACACACACACACACAAACGCAATGGCGTTAGAAATGCGTGTTTCTGTCTCCAACAGTTTGTGTTGTGACTCAACTTGTGAATGACATCACTCACAGCTCTATAGTCTATAATATAGACTGTAAGATGCTACAGGGTGAAAGAAGACTGAGGACATTGACGAAAGAGGGGGAACCATTGGTGAGAAGAGAGACAGAAAGACTGGAGATGCTTCGGTGGACGGTGACCAGAGAGGATGGCGGAAAAGAGAGAGCTGGTCAAGCTGTCGTTGCAGTTGGACACCAGGTTTACTCCTTTAAAGATTCCCGAAGCTACAGCACGGATCCCATCGACGTGAAGGTCTTCAATACATTGTCTTTACGCTGGAGGACGTTGTCCCCGCTTACAACCGGAGGAGGAAGAAGGAGAAGAAGAAGAGGAGGTCACATGCGCTACAGCCACACAGCTGTGCTGATAGACCACGTCGTCTACATCTGGGGTGGTGTTACCACATGGCGGGAAGACCTATCGAGGAAGTACTGTGGTGTTCTTTCATTTAATGTCGACACACACAGATGGCTCATACCAAAGGTTTCTGGGGCTGCTCCAGATTCAAGGTTCCTCCACTCGGCGTGTGTCCTGGGGAAGGTCATGTATGTCCATGGAGGGAGCACCCAGTGGACTGGAGACACCAATGACCTCCACAAGTTGGACACCACCTCAATGGTCTGGTCTGTACTCAACGCCAGAGGAACGCCACCACCGGCTTTAACGGCTCACACTGCCACCATCATCGGGACAAAGATGTATGTATTTGGGGGTGAAGCCGGCAAAGGGGGCGAGGCCATCCTCAGAGTGTTTGACACAGAGACCGACCACTGGCTGAGCACGCCTTCTGCACAGCTTCCCCTAGACAAACGTTGGGATCATTCAGCTTTTACCTACAATGGGGAGCTGTACATACTTGGTGGCTGGAACCAAGAGCAGACCTTTAATGATCTGTGGAAATTCAACCCAGAGACCTTCTCCTGGAAGAAGGTTGAGATCAAGGGGAAACGGCCACCGTTCTGTGGTAAGTATAGGATGTGCTGTTGCATGGTGGGAGATCGTATCGTCATCTTTGGAGGATACGGCATAGACGACGACAGATTTACACCCGTTCTACTGAATGACCTGAACATCTTAGACTTGAGTCCTGGTCTGATGATGCTGTGCAAGCTAGCGGTTATTCGGTACGGTGTGGAGCAGTCTGGACTCCCACACAACATCAGGTGGGAACTGGCAGCCATGACGACCAATAGCAACACATGACAATGATGGTTGTTCAAGGTTGTTATAGTTAACTAAAACTAGTGAAAATAAATCACACCCGTGTGAAGTGAGGGGCGCTCTTATCATCGTACATCATCATACATCATCTCATTCCGGCCAATCACAATTTGCGACCTCACCTTCGTCATCAATGTTTGTGTTACGCAATGTTTGTGTTTACACAAACACTCAAAATTGTCCATTCATTGTCAATAGCATTTGAATGACAACGTTTGTGCACACACACACACACACACACACACACACACACACCAAAAGCTGGACATACAGTAGGAGAGGCTAGCGCCCCTCAAAAATCTGTTGTTTTGCATCAGTTATTGGTGTATAAAGATCACACTGTATGAAGTGAGGGGCACTCTTATCATCTTACAACATGATGATGTAAAACAAACATTAAATTCTCTTTATTGTCAATGGCGTTTTTAAAACAAACATTGAACTAAAAACAAACATTAAACCTGTATATAGGAATATACAAATATACATACTGTGTAAAAAAAATGTTTTTGATAGAATAATCGAATGTCACAACCCTATTATATTTTATATTTGGGGGTCAGCCCTACTAGAGTGACGAATTGTCATAAAATGCAGCTTCACAAGAACAATGTTGAAGTAACTAGGAGATCTGTAGAATTTACACATTGTCATTGCTTTGTCATACACGCCTCATGGTGTAAAAGTATCAAGAGATCCTTCTCTTGTGACATCCTCCAAGAATGGGTATTTATTTATCTATCTATCTCCAAATCACACACAAAGTTAAAACTGGGATGGTCAATACCTCAGAATTGCACTGAAAGGATGTGGAAACTTATTCTAACAAGGTAGCAAAGGGAAATTAGAGATGTGTAGAGATTAAGTTGTGATTATTAGAGATCCATCTCTGTGGACAAACTTGTGCCACGTAGAGATTTTCCAATCAGTTATAACGGAAAGAACGAGAGCCCTGTCGGAAATGTGCGCACTAGCATAAGTACACATACTAAATACAACCACATACACTTTCCATTTCATTCTAGGCTCTAGGTTCATTGTGTTTTTAACACTTTCCATTTCATTCTAGGCTCTAGGTTCATTGTGTTTCCATTTCATTCTAGGCTCTAGGTTCATTGTGTTTTTAGAGAAAACATTCCCACACATAACTTACAGCCATTTCCTCTCTGTGTGTGTGTGTGTGTGTGTGTGTGTGTGTGTGTGTGTGTGTGTGTGTGTGTGTGTGTGTGTGTGTGTGTGTGTGTGTGTGTGTGTGTGTGTGTGTGTGTGTGTGTGTGTGTGTGTGTGTGAGAGAAAGGGAGCGAGAAAGGGAGGAAAGGTGAATTCTGCGGTTAAGAAATTGTAAAGCCAAGAGACGGTTGCCCTTGAAGCAACATGTTTGTTATTCAGACCATGGAGGAGTAGCCCTGATAGCTTCTATTAAGGTGCTATGTATAACCTGTAGTTTAACTCATATTTTCTCCACTGACACCAACAGGATTTCCCAGCAGTAGACCACCGAAGTCCAATTCAAACCTTTTTGACAATAGTGCCCTTGCCGCTGTGTGGGCTAAATTCCCTTCCTTTCCCCATTATCAGTGTTATGATCACATGACAGTTATCAGTGACTGAGCAGCAAGTGTAGCGAGCTCCGACATGCTTCACGGAGACGCGATAAACCAACCCACATGACCGCACTCACTCACTGACTCCTGTCCACACAAAGCCAGCCTCTCTGTCTACAGAAACTACTGACTCCTGTCCACACAAAGCCAGCCTCTCTGCCTACAGAAACTACTGACTCCTGTCCACACAAAGCCTGCCTCTCTGCCTACAGAAACTACTGACTCCTGTCCACACAAAGCCAGCCTCTCTGCCTACAGAAACTACTGACTCCTGTCCACACAAAGCCAGCCTCTCTGTCTACAGAAACTACTGACTCCTGTCCACACAAAGCCAGCCTCTCTGTCTACAGAAACTACTGACTCCTGTCCACACAAAGCCAACCTCTCTGCCTATAAACTACTGACTCCTGTCCACACAAAGCCAGCCTCTCTGCCTACAGAAACTACTGACTCCTGTCCACACAAAGCCAGCCTCTCTGCCTACAGAAACTACTGACTCCTGTCCACACAAAGCCAGCCTCTCTGTCTACAGAAACTACTGACTCCTGTCCACACAAAGCCAGCCTCTCTGTCTACAGAAACTACTGACTCCTGTCCACACAAAGCCAGCCTCTCTGTCTACAGAAACGACTGACTCCTGTCCACACAAAGCCAGCCTCTCAGTCTACAGAAACTACTGACTCCTGTCCACACAAAGCCAGCCTCTCTGCCTACAGAAACTACCGACTCCTGTCCACACAAAGCCAGCCTCTCTGTCTACAGAAACGACTGACTCCTGTCCACACAAAGCCAGCCTCTCTGCCTACAGAAACTACTGACTCCTGTCCACACAAAGCCAGCCTCTCTGCCTACAGAAACTGCAATCCTGCCTGAGTTTAACTTAGGTCTTTACACAATGTCCTGAAAGTGGCATTGATGTTTTGCAACAGCATCACAGTGACCATGGGGTGCAGATGGCTCTAATAAGAGACACAGCAGGGGAAACTCTGCCAGACATTGCATTGTTGACAGTTAGTGGCAGGTAGACTACAGCTGATAGATAGAAGCTGTTGGGCTCAGAGCAGAGTGACCTACATACTGACAGTCACCGTTCACTATGGGGGCCTGTACCTGTAGGCCTTCTGCGATCGAAGAGATCATGCCGGGATCGTCCACTATATAAGACAAGCTTTGTTACAGTACCATCAACATTAGTGCCCGACCGATATGGGCTCATTTGGCATATCAGCTCATATCGTATCGGTGAAATGTGAAACATAATGACATATTTAATGGATTTGTTCTATATATTTTAATTGTAAGAACGCACACATCGGGCGATTCACTCAAGATGCAGGACCTCACAAAGATTTATAATAAACAATTGCACAGTGTCTCTTCCAGGGAATTTGGATCTTACAGAAACTATAGTACAAAATATGAAGATGGATTGTAGCACTCAGCTGGTTGCACTTGGTTACAAATGGTGAAAACAACAACTGTGGATGAAGCCGTGGCTGAAGAAGGAATCAGCATGGGCAGCCATGCAGTATAGATTTCACAAGACAAGCTGGAGGTGAGATGCTTCCCAGTCGACTCGCGGTCATTGGCTGTTCTGCTCAATATTCCATCAATGCTCCTTTCACACTGCAGGATTTCAAGCTTCAAAACGGGTGAGACTCTGATCCGGCCAGTAACGTTAAGATTATGTCTGTAAAGCCCTCCCATTACAGAATCATTTGGGCAGATCGTCGAAAGGGGAACGCCCCCGGCGATTGTCAGGACAGGAGGGGCGAGTCCGACTTAAAATCTGCCCAATTTATCCTCTAGTGTCATGGGGCCCGCATAAATTAAGATTGTAATTTCAAAACACACACACCATGAAAAGCCCAAACAGGCTGCTCATAGTTTCCTCTCTAACAGCTGCGGTGTAGACGCCGTTAGATGGCAGGAGGAACACGCTAATGAGACTATGAGAATGTAGTCTATAGCAAACGGTACAAAACTAAACAGAGTCCTGAATAACAGACAGGACCGCAGGCGGGAGAATTGTGACACATTCTCGGAGGGCCGAGGGCCCCTCCCGATTAACGCAGCCAAAGGCCACGCACGCGGCAGCCTTTAACCCTCTCATTAGAGGAATTCTACATCAGAGAAGGGCTATATCACCATGAATAAATCCACTTAGAGGCCGCTGAATGAGAGAGTCCCGCTTTGAGATGGTGGCATTACCATTTCAATAAGCACGCCATACGGCAAAAACGGCAGCGCTGTTAGAGAGAGTAATTGGGATCATTAACAGGAAGAGAAAATATGGGTAGGCCAGGGGAAGGGAAGGTGTGTGTGTGTGTGTGTGTGCGTGCGTGCGTGCGTGCGTGCGTGCGTGCGTGCGTGCGTGCGTGCGTGCGTGCGTGCGTGCGTGCGTGCGTGCGTGCGTGCGTGCGTGCGTGCGTGCGTGCGTGTCCCTATGTGTGCGTGTGTGTTCCGTATGTGTGCGTGTGTGTGTGTGGGGAGGTGGGGGGTGCTGGGCGGTCCACGTTTATTTTGTATGATGAAAAAATACCTTTATTCTTCCTCTTTCCTTTTTATTTACTGATAAAGACTGCGACTCCGACCTAGACTGACAAGGAGGAATGCATTTTTTTTTTTTTTGCCTGAGATTTTCAAGGCTTTGTTCAGAAAAAAACAAAAGAATCGCCAAGCAGACAGACAGCAGACAGACCTTGAGACAAATGCATGCAAAAAGAAATGTACCGTGGAAGCACTGCTTTGAGCAGTGGGACCTCATTGACGGTGATAGGACTGAACACCTTGGGCTAGGCTGGAAAATTGACATTAGCTCCCAATGCATGGACAATATACACACACACTAACACACTGCAGCGTGAGGCAAGCCCCAGGGTGTACACGTACAGTACATGCAAATCCAAACAAAGAGAAAATTCAGTTTTGTACCGAATAGGCAAGCCTCCTGTTTAAGTTACATTTAAGTGCATTATTCCTGCTTAGCAAAATCCCGAGTGTTCATTTAAGCACTAGCTGCATGAACCAGGCTGCCGCTGTTTTATTACTTATTATATAGGCTGTTTTATTACTTATTATAGAGGTGAAAATGTACACCTTTTTGTTTGTGAAATTTCAAAAATCACAAGCTTTTCCTCAGTGAAATCCTGAGCATTCATTTAATTCGTATGGTGTACCTGGCCTTTGTTTGGCTAGAGACAGAAAATAATGAAGGAAAACACCCCAGGAGAGATGCTCCGAGCATGCAGTGCACTGAGGTCACAAAGAGAGGCAAGGAAGGGAGAGGAGAGGAGAGGAGAGGAGAGGAGAGGAGAGGAGAGGAGAGGAGAGGAGAGGAGAGGAGAGGAGAGGAGAGGAGAGGATGCAGGAGGTGGGAGTGTGTGGTAACAAAGAGAGAAAGTGTGCAAAAGCAAAAAGCATACAATACACACATCAACACACACACACACACACACAAATGAACGCACACACACACACAAATGCACGGACGCACGGACGCACACACGCAGGAAAGAGTAGAGACAAAGAGACAAAGAGCTATACACACGTGTGCGTATTCATCCAACACTCAACTAGACAAACACAGATTCGCTGTATAGTCGGGTGCTTTATAGATGGCACCGTCGAATCCCAAGGATTCGACGGTGCTTCCGAAATAGCTTCCGAAATAGCTAGAGCCACCCCTTAATAGATGGGTATGCTACACAGACAGAGAATTAAAGCACACATGCTCACACCCACACACAACACACACATGCTCACACCCACACACAACACACATGCACATGCTCAAATCCACACACAACACACATGCACATGCTCACACCCACACACAACACACACATGCTCACACCCACACACAACACACATGCACATGCTCAAATCCACACACAACACACATGCACATGCTCAAATCCACACACAACACACACATGCTCACACCCACACACAACACACACATGCTCACACCCACACACAACACACATGCACATACTCAAACACCAGCTATACTGTATGTTTCACACACTAATGTACAGTACATTGAGGTCCCCTGGTCATTTCCTTGTCATCAATCTAAGACAGTATTCAGGGCCCCAGGGGGAAGGATGCTGCAGCTTCAGGCTTGTAATAACTGATTTATATACTCGGTTGAGCATCTGCGACCGACATGCGTGTTGTGAGCTTGCAGATCTGCTATTTTTGGTGTGCACACATAGCCATGTATAAAATCGCATCTTTAAACTCTTTCCATTGTAGCAGAAATATGAAACAAAATGTAGCCTAATTGAAAAGAAGAGGAAAAAAGAATCTACAGTGTGAGCAAATAGGTGCCTGATAGAGCAGCTGGGCTGTTTGCTTTCCAAAGGAAGCTATTCTGATTTACAGAGAGAGATACGTACAATAATACAGTCAGATAACGGAACGGAACCGCGCGATGTTTCATTGCGGCGGAGGGAATTCCATTATCATGGAATGGGAAGATGCTGACAATGCAGAGTATAGACACACGGATTGTAGAAACACTGGAGGAGACGTCGGATGACTCAAAAGTCTCGTGCACAGTGCACACGCACAGGCTGCGTTTGACACAATCCCATGCACGATTTCCTCACCGGAGAATGGATCAGTGATAACAAGAAAATCATTATTTCACAGAGCCAGCCAACCACCAACACTATATCCAGGTAGGGGAATACAAAATATAGAAAATGTCACCAACGGAGATGTCACAGGTTGCTGTCATGTGCGAGCTCGATTGGAAAGTGTATGTGTGTGTGTGTGTGTGTGTGTGTGTGTGTGTGTGTGTGTGTGTGTGTGTGTGTGTGTGTGTGTGTGTGTGTGTGTGTGTGTGTGTGTGTGTGTGTTTGTGTGTGTGTGTGGTTTCGTGCGTGTGTCTGTGACATGTAATAAACCTTATATGACACCTTATCACTGCACTGATTATGTACTGTATACAACATTAGCTCCACATCGGTTCAACCAGTGTGCAAATAATGATTATTTCCAACCATTCTGAACAACTGGACACTCTCTTGTCTCTTTCCAAAAAATAATCATGTAAATACGTGACTGTGAATGCCTTTGTGATTAGAATTCTATATGAAGGCATTCAATTGTTTGTTTTTTTGTGGAGGAATAACACACAATGCCCCCTTCCCCACATCCCACACATACATTAGACCCACCAATCACCAGTTACATGGAGGCTAACGTCTCGCAATTACACACACACAGTGCAGTGTAATTCAAGTAACGCAAGAAGCCTGTTTGGTTTGGACCAAGCTGCACCACGGAGAGGAGGAATGGGAGGAATGAATGGGGGGGGGGGGGGGGTTCTGGGGCAAACAAGAAAGAGAGAGAGAGAGAGAGTGAGAGAGAGAGGGTTGAAGACGCAGCGAAAAGGCCGGGGGGAGTGCGAGAGGAGAGGACTCGTCCTCCGTGGCCTTGTTTAGTCGGTGGGAAGAGGAGAGAGACAACAGGCCGGTCGCAGGCAAGGGTCGCCTCACCCGAGAAAAGTGTGTGACTACCTCGTTTTCTCCCTCCGGCCTCTCTCTCTCACCAACGACTGAACGGCAGTCGAGCCGTGCCGTCGCGCGTCGTTTACACCTCTACCTCCTCTCCTCACTTCCCCTTCACTCATCAACCCTCCTCCGTCCGCTGCGCCTGCACGTTCGCTCGCAAGGTTTCCCCGGTGTAGCAACAATCCTCCTAACAGCAACTGCACTGTTGCACCGCCACCCCCACCCCCACCCCCACCCTTCCAACAAGCCCCCATCTCAGCACCTATTACTCTCTCTACCTCCCTCTCATTTTTTCTCTTCATTCCTGGCACATACTCTCTGCCTTATTTCTACTCCTCGGTCTTTCCCCCCTAATTATCTCATGGGGTTGTGGTACAGCCCCTACCATCCCCCGCAACTCTACAGCCCTGATACCCAGAGAACCCTGATGAATAATTTCACAGGCTAGGTTACTCTAGCGTGCACTCTCTCTCTCTCTACCTCTCTCTCTCTCTCTCGTTTGCTCATTTTCAAATTGATTATTGTAGAGCAGGCCCAGCTTAAAAAGCAGCCCACGGGGTAATCTGTCTTTCTGAGGGCCGCCTATAGGATAGATACAGTGGAGAAGGTGGAAAGCACCAAATCATATGCAGCAGGCAAGAGAAAACCTATGATTATATGAAAAATGTATGCTGGATGGATGCTTCTGCCTGTCTTGTTTCTGACAGAGTATTCTGTTTGATGCTGTGGTCAGAGGCAAGTTTTGGGAAGACTGGACATTAGCATTCAAGTTGTGTTTGTACATGCGTTTGTGCGTTTGTGCGTGCGTGCGTGCGTGCGTGCGTGCGTGCGTGCGTGCGTGCGTGCGTGCGTGCGTGCGTGCGTGCGTGCGTCCGTGCGTGCGCAGTGTACACTTTGTTGATGAACTTCCAACATAGCTGGGTTTGGAAACATTTCCTGCCATGTTCTGTTTCATAAATCCTCATCACTAGCACGGACTGCGTGGGTCCGACATGCATTTGTCCGACAACACCGTCACTCCCGACATGAGTGGCAGGTTAAAACTAACCCGTGGCAGGTTAACACTAACCCGTGCTCCCGACATGTGTGGCAGGTTAAAACTAACCCACGGCAGGTTAACACTAACCCGTGGCAGGTTAACACTAACCCGTGCTCCCGACATGTGTGGCAGGTTAAAACTAACCCACGGCAGGTTAACACTAACCCGTGGCAGGTTAACACTAACCCGTGCTCCCGACATGTGTGGCAGGTTAAAACTAACCCACGGCAGGTTAACACTAACCCGTGACTTACTGTGAGGTTAGGTTTAGGGTTGGGGCCAGACTGCGTCCCCATGGCGACGGGCATCCATATGTCAATGTTTGATTCCACGTTGAGACTGAGTGATGTGTGGCTGGCTAATGCTATAGCCTCCAGGTGATTTTACCACGATGTTCCGACTGGTTGCCATGCCAGTCTTCGGTGATGACAGTGGCTTGTCATTTGCTCACCACAGGAATGAACGCTTAGTATTTGAGTATCAACACCCATGACTTGTCCTTCCTGGGCCTCAGGCACATGCACTGATTGCACTCCATGAATTAGGTAGATTAGGAGATGTGTGTCACCCTAAAGACACTCACAGCAACATTAGGTGACTCGTATCGTATGATATGAATCGATTTAAATAGGGGGGCTAGTGAATCATGGTGTGTGTGATATGAAATGTGAACTTTAATAATTTTCCATCATATTCAAGTGCTTTTGGAGAGAAATGAGACTGAGTCACTTTCAGTAGTAGAGCACTGTAGAGGGGAGCTGTGTGCGTCTGTGACTGTGCCCAGGTGATGGTCGTTGATGCTCATTAAAACTGTCTCAGTGCCACCTGACGCCTTTGGACGCCTCCCCCTGGTGGCCGAGAGTGCCAATGGCGCCTTTGGACGCCTTTTTGAAAAAGAAAAAAAAGAAAATATACATATATATATATTCTTTTTTTTTTTTTTTTTATCCATATTTTGAAAATTCCTCTAATCTGGTGTGCAGGTGATGACATGCACATGACATGCACAATAGAATTACATTTTCTTTCTTTTATAATGAGCTTTGGTGGCAACAAGGGCCAAAACTGTTATCCAGCTGGTGGCACTGGATGAGTTAATACATCAAGGAAGGCAATTATGTTTCTGCACTGTCAAAAGTAATGCTACTTCTTTTGCAATGTAGTTAAATAAAACATGTGAAAAAGCTCAGGTTTTATATAAAATTTAAAATGGTGTGTGTGTAAGAGATGTAGTACAAAAGGTGCTTATGCTGAGTAAATGATATTTGGAATGAGGAGTCAGTTATGATACTAAAAATCACTCCCGTGTGAAGTGAGTGGTGCAACTCCTTGTGGTGGTCCCCGGGGGGTCCCCGGAAGTTCCAGAACCACAGGAACGCGCCCAGGGTGCTGGCCCAGTTCCGGCGAGTTACCATGTGGGGGTCCCCAGGGGGTCCCTCTACTGTACTGTACTGTACTGTACTGTACTGTACTTTGTACTGTCACTATACTGTACTGTCGCACCCGAAATCATCATACAGTTAATATGTGGTCTGTCTGTCTGTCTGTCTGTCTGTCTGTCTGTCTGTCTGTCTGTCTGTCTGTCTGTCCATACCATGCAGCGCATCACATTTCTAGTTTATTCCATTCGCCAACTTCAGTCTTCCCTTTGTTTCTTCTGCTGGGTTTCTTTGTCTCTCAAGGCTCGGCTCCTCCCATATTCTTCTCTATACTTTCTACTCTGATGTTTCAAAGCTGCTGTGGTGTCTTGCCCTGATCCTGGATTTCCTTCAGCAATTTTACTCTCGCTCGCTCAC